>NC_135783.1:75140612-75458946 GCF_051106095.1 Pogona vitticeps | reverse complement strand
TTTCAGGTTTCCTAACCTATTTGTGTATAATATATACTTGGTATGTCATTATCATTAATTTAAATCTTCCTGGATATAGTGAGACTTTTTTAAATTGTGAGGGCAGATGAACACTAGGGAAACAGGCTGGACAAATACCCAATAGATTTTGAGATACTATATGTTAGAAACAAACAAACAAACAAACAAAATTAGTAATTAAATTATTTTGATTTTCTTTGATGCAGATGATGTAGTAGCCCAAGACATTCTGTTATCCTAAAGAAGGCACTGCCAGTACCAAAGGAACACATCATCACAAAGTTTCATTCAGCATCTATAACTTTGTAAGATACCCAGGAGCACAACTTTTGCATCTCACTCTATCTCATTTGAACCCTAAATAGTTGCTGGCCCATACAAAAAGGCTTCATATACATTTCAAAACAGGTCTGCCTCATGTATCAGTGTGAAAAAGCAGCTCTCTGACAAATAGAATATCATGCGTTGTAACATATATTTGCAGCAGGCACTGTTTGCATGGGTAAAGAAATAGCTGTATTTTACTGTGTGGTGGTAATAATATCAAGAGGAACTAGGCCCAAAATGTTTCCATTCGATTCCAATAAACCACAATGTAGCTTATACATAGATATATAATTTGGAGAGCAGCATATCCAGGGCACAAGTAATACTACTAGGAATTTCCAGATAGAGTAAGTTAGCTTCAGTGTTTCAAATTGGTTATAAAAATAGAAAATAAAGTAATTATGGCTATATTATACTGTAGTTATCCTTCAGCCTCGAGAGACTATGGTAACGTGCTCTGAATAAAAGTCTTGGAACAGCGTCTAGTGTGGCTGAGAAGGCCAATTCAGGAGTGACAATCCCTTCCACACAAAAACAAATATAATCAACAACAACAACATACATACACTCAATGTGCTCCCCATCACCTGCACCAATAGAGATACTCTGTTTCTTTCCTTTTATGGAGCCCCATTCTCCTTCCAAAAATACATTGACTCTTGAGAAGGTACACAAACTTTCCCCTTGGTTAGTACAAAAATCAATACATTCTCCCCATATATTTCTAAATATATTCCTACTTGACAGTCCTTATCTTACTTTAATATTACATGTCAGTTTATTATCAATAGCTATATTCCACACTTCTTTATACCAATCATTTAATTGGAGATTGCACTTAACTTCCCAGTTCTTAGCTATTATTAATTTAGCTGCTGTTATTAAATTTGCAGTCAATTCTTTCATTATCCAATTCCGTTGTTTGCCCTCAAATATCAATAAAAGTGTCATTTTAGGACATATTGCTATATTTAGCTTTAGTATTTCACTTATCTCTTTAAAAACCAACTTCCAAAACTTTGTTATATATTCATATTCCCTACTCACATCTCAAACATATCTTGGAATATTTTTTGTCCATACAATTCAGTTTCTCTGGTGTTAAGTAGCATCTCCAAACCAATTTGTAATCTTTTTTCTTCTTACAGACATACCTTCTAAAATTCTTTTGTTTCATATATTCTTCCATTTCTCCATACTTGTTTCCTCTCCAGAGTCAGCTTCCCATACCATTTTGAATACCTCTTGTTGATCCTCTACTTCTATCAAAATTTCATGAATTTTACTTATCATTTCTTTCATTGTTTAACTCCTCTTTCCTTTTTCTTTCTGTAATACCATTTCTTCAAATTTTGTAAATGCTCTGCATTCACAGTATTCCATTCTTAACCATGCTTAGAACTATCTGTGTGGCAATTAATTGGACTTACAAGATGTGTGTGTGTGTGTGTTTGTGTGTGAGAGAGAAACTGAACTGTCAAATATTTTATGCACAGTAAGACTAGGTATATTCTCCATTCAATTTATCCCTGTAAAAACTGCTGCTCTAGAAACATATTATTATTTCAGGAGTACAAATCTATCTGTAGAAGTCAAAATCTCACATTACAAGTTTGGTAAGCTTGAAATTGCTTTTTCTTATCCCCTTCCAATCTTGCTCTGCTTTAAAAAAATTACCAGCTTCTCTTCTCTCCTAACTTTGTAACTATTTAATTTACCTCATATTATTGAGATTTTAAAGTTATAACCGTATTTATAAACTGCCATACTGAAGGCATATGCAAAAAGCATGAAAGTTAGGTTTGAAATTTATTATATTTTCTTTGCAGAATAAATATGTTGATCAGGTGATAGCTTAGATGAGAGTGGCTGAGGCCAGAGGTTCAGAGTTTGAATGCCTGCTGTGCCCCCTATGAGAAGACCCAGCCAAAATCACCCAGGGTATATACGGTATACATCCTGTCGTTTGTGTGGCCTTGGACACTGTCTTAGAGCACAACTTTAAAAAGACACTGGAAAAACTCATGTTATACCTAGAAAAACTTGGAAAGGGTCATCATAAACTGAAATTGACTTATCAATAATCAATGTAGCTGCCTAGTACAAATGTAACCATGGCAAAAAAAAGTTATTATTGTAAAGGAAACTTATCACTAACTCTAGGGGTCACTGAGAAAAAAAAATCAATGCTGCTGCATGCAGTTATCCACACATGATTCTCATTGATTTTGATGAAACATACGCTTAATTTTTTTTTTTTTGCAAGATATCTCCTTAGTTAGTCAAATCATATCATGAAAGGGGCTAGTAATTACCATACATTAAATCTTCTAGAGAACAGCACAGATATGAAAGCGTTTTAATGAAGCAATAGTTCATGATAACATTGTTGCTTGTGTTAAAATGCAATATTTCTCAACATTATTTATTCTTAATTTATGAAAGGGAATAATCAATAGCTGTTGAATGCTCTAGTTCATAGACATATTTTAAAAATATATTTGTTTACTTACTAGTCTGCTGTGCCATGTATGTGCATGATAAACAAATGTCTCATCTCAATGTGGTTAAAATGTAAATTTGACAATGTGGAGAAGATTTCATTTGAAATTTTGTTTTTTTAGTTAGCTGGCCTGTCAGCCAGCTTGAGGGGGGGCTCTTGCATACATCCCCACCTCTTAGCTGAGAGGTGGGGACATTCAAAGAGGGCCCTCCCAGCCCAGCAAACTAAAAAAATAATAATAATTAATTAACTAATATATTTTTAAAAAATTGTTAGTCAGCCTGTCATGTCAGAGACTAGCTGGCCTGCAGGAGCCAGCAGCCTCTCAAGATGGTGGTGGTGATGGTGGTGGAGGCAGTGGCAGAAAAAGGTAGGGAGGCAACAGGGGCGGTGGGAAGGGGTTGGGGCAGGCTGTGTGGGCGGGGAGATAACCGGGGGTTGGGGGGGGTTAGACAGCCAGTGGGCTGTCTAAAAATAATAATAAATTCCTGAATGAACCAACAACCTGATTCATAGTTCACTTGGTTAAAAAAAATGTAAATTTGTGGCCTCTGTTGCAATAGAGATTTTAGCACATCGCTTTTGGCCAAGAACTTACCCTCCTTTTTTGTGTTCTTATTGTTACGACACTGTTTTGAAGGAGGAATTGTCATTTATTTATTTATTTATTTTTCTTAGTTTAGACTAGTGTAAGCACTTTTCAAGTTAGTGTTTTATTTCATTTTTTATGTATTTGTCTTATCTATAGGTTGCCTTTCTCCCAATAAAGGGACTCAAAATCTGTACTATGTTAGTGTGCCCATATAAGACTATGGGTAGTATCCTACAAATATATTGCTATATTTTCTTCAGCAGAGAGTGTTGTAGATCAAACAGTATAGCAGTTGTTCCAATGTGCAAATGGGCTGCTGTTGCACAGTCTTACAGGCGTCACATTAACATCTACAGAAATTCACTCACTGCAGCATCTATACAGGGCTGGTTCTGTCACTGGGCATAATGAGGTGGTCACCTCAGATGCTGCAAACACAGGTTGCTTCTCTCGAGCACTGGAGCTGTTCATGCTTTTTTGCTTTGGTTGTTATTGGCACTGACTAATTAGGTGGCTTATTTTCTACTCCGAGAATGCTGTAGGAAAGTTAAAGAGGATCCCTGACTTTCCAAACAAACAGGTTTCACACGTGTGCCTGTACTGTTTTGTTTATGCGATCAGTACGAGCATTGTGACCGTGTTACAACAATATTTGAGCACCCAGTAAACATGAGTGAGGTGGAATAGTAAGCAAATGGCAATTAAGTACTCTGTACAGAAATGTGCATGTCTCACACAGCCTCGCCCAGTGGTGACAAACCTTTTTTGGGCTCGCGTGCCCAAACCTCAAAAAAAAAAAAAAAAGACAAAAAACACCAGGTGGCGGGTGATGGGTGGTGGCGGAACCGGAAGTGGCAGCAGAAGGGAGAATCCCGGGCATGGATGTGTCTCGAGACCCCACTCTGGATCCACCACCAGTGCCAACTGCTCCGGTTCCGCCTGTTGAAGCGCCAACACCACGGCTGTAGCTGCCTTCTCAGGTTTGGCTGCGCGGGGGGAGTAGTGATCCAGCGACTTATGGCTTGCGTGCCTCCAGAAAGGGCTCTGTGTGCCAGTTGTGGCACACATGCCATAGGTTTGCCATCGCTGACCTAGCCTCTTTCCAAAATTTAGAAGGCATGGGCTTTCCCTAAGACATCCATAACTGGCCTGGCAGCCCAGTCCACCGTAACTGAACAAGTCAGTGGTAGACCAGACCTCCATGGCACAAGTTTTGGCCCAGATCTGGAAGAAGCATATACAGTGGTGCCTCGCTTAACGAGCACACCGTATAACGACGAATTCGCATAGCGATCTCTTTTTTGAGATCGCTAATGCGACCGCATACCGATGGTCTCTATGGCCAAAAATCGCATTGCGATGATCGGTAAGCGTTTCGCTTACTGATCTTCGCATTGTGATGTCGGGAAATCAGCTGTTCGCCGGTTCCAAAATGGCCGCCGCAACCATTTTCGCGCCCTGCCCTCGCTTACCGAGGGCGCGAAAATGGCAGCACTATAAGGAAGCATCGCTTAACGGTGAGTTTAGAAGCCATTGGAACGCATTAAACTAAGTTTAATGCGTTCCTATGGCATTTTCCTATCCGTATAGCGAAGTTTCCCCATAGCGATGGTTAATCTGGAACGGATTAACCTCTCTATGCGAGGCACCACTGTACTCTACATGGATCATGGGTAGACTAGGCCTCCCCCATTGGAGAAGGTCTACCTGGGCTTGTCACCTGAATCTGGTGGCATCCAGATGGAAGGCTTGTCTACTTTGGTCGTAGGTAACTTTTTGGAAGGCAGATACATATATGTGGGGCTTGGTAGACTATCTGTCTGCCCACACATGGAGCAAGAAATAACTTAGTCTGCAGTGAATTTATTATTATTTATTTTATAATTTATTTAATTTATATGCCGCCCACACTACCCAACGGTCTCTGGGAGGCTTTAGTAGTGCTTACTTCTGAGTTAGAAAATTGATTGATTGATTGATTGATTGATTGATTGATTGATTGATTGATTGATTGATTGATTGATTGATTGATTGATTGATTGATTGATTGATTGTTAGACTTATATACTGCCCATCTAGAACATGTCTATGAGACACAGCTACTCCATGCATCTGGAGAAATGCACTTGGACATACAAAAGTTTATGAAACCAAAAACTATTTAGTCTTACAGATGTTACATGATTATTTTAGGCATTTACAGTATATGTTGTGTGAGCCACCCACAAAGTGGAAATCCTAAGGGAAGGCCATTGATCATTTTTCAAGCTTCCTATTCTCTAGGCTTTGAATTAAACTATTAATAAATTGAAAAAGAAGATTCAGTCAGGAATACATAACTGTGAAAAATGTATACCAAAAAAGACAGTGAGAGAGAGAGCGAGGACAATAAAACCTGGAAAATGCTCCCTGCTATCTTGTTTAATAAAAATATGGGCCCTCTGTGAAAAACATTATCACAGGAGCCCTTGAAGCAATTGCTGGAAAATAGCTTTTCCCTTACTTCAAAGAGAGTATTAAAGTAGCATGAAATTCAGAGCTTCTGGTTTTACTGTGGCATGTTTTATTTCTATCTGAAAACACATTTCTCTATATACCTTATTTTTCAATAGCTATTGTTGCTGGGGCAAACCTGATATAATTAAGGGTACATCATTATATAGTGACTAATGTTCCAAATATTGTGGCTTTTCATCTATCACAATCTGTCAGAGCAGGAGGTGCTTAGTAATTTAATTAAATGCTTAGGTCATAATTCAACACATCATTGAGCATACTGGTGCCCCATCAAAATCAAATGTGCACATCTCTATACTAGATTTAAGGAAGAAAGTTGTAAATTTAACCAATTCAATGGAAGTTCAGTTTTCATGTGAGTATAAGTGTAATTCTGTGCACATACCTGGCAGAAAATGCTACTGAACTCATTGGGATGTACTCATGAATATATATGAAAAGGATCTGATAATATGTTTCTGAACCCACAAATGATTTAGAGTTTTCTGGGGAAGATGCTATAGAAATTTTTTCTGTTTGTTTTATAATGGTTATAAACTGACCAACTAGCACTGCTCTTGGACAGGTTTACAAATATTGAAACAAGAATACAGATGTTACTATTAAAAACAAATAGGTCAGCAGAAATGGCACCAAAATAATTAATGGCTGAAACCTTGTTCCACAGTGTAACATTTGGAAGCAAACTGCCATAGGTTAAGGAATCTCCATAAACATCTGTTGTATCCTGTGTTGTGCAACTTGATGTGTAATGGATAATGCCCAAGAAGATTTCTTAACTTATTGCAATTAGCTTCTGAACATTATGCCATTTGTGTAACTGTCCAACAGGATTTGAGACATTCATTTTTTTGTCAATAGTTATGGACAGTCTTTAGAGTTATGAAGTATATTATTTGTGTGTCTAAAGTTCATTTGCAGCTTTGAAGTGCCTAGCTCTCTCTATATTGTGCTTATCATTACATATGAAACTTCACTTTTGTGATGCATTGTTTTGAGATGAGGTGAGCATTCAAGATTACTTAGTTTCATTTTTGTGATCAGAATGAAGCATGAGGCAAAACATTAGAACCAGGGCTTTCCTGAGAACCAGGATTTCTCTCTCCATAAATTATATGTAACAGCATTCATTCACACTCACAATGCAGTTGTAGTTGATGCTGCCAAGAGACCATCTGCTAAGTTTTATGTACTATAAATAGATGTATGCCTTCGTAAAAACTCATGTCACTTGAGGTGACTGAAAATATCTGAGGAAAGTAAAGCAGAAATATGTAGATGAGTTTGCTGGGGTGTAAAAATCAATAGTAGTCCTTAAATGCAGCAGAGCCTAAGATAACCATGGTTGTTCAGAAGTATATATATATACATATATATAGCTGTTCACAGCAGGCATTCATTTTATGCCTTTGCTGAGCTGAGATAAATTTATAGGCATTTAAAGATCAGGAGAAATTCATTTTGGGTTCAGTAAGTGACTGAAACCTGCAGTGACATCTTGGTGTCCCCTGTTAATGTGATAAAAAAAAACACCAAAGCCTATTGAGTACTTTGATAGTTCATATATAGCTATGTTAGAAAGTAGAAGAATTAGGTCAGCATATTTTGGGCAGATCTGCGCGCATGCATAAGTGATTTTTCACTTCTGCCCAGGGTAAAATTCTTAACATAAACTGTAGAAAAACAAAGCCCATCTCTATTGGTTTGAACTTTTTGTAAGAATTCTTTGAAAGCTCAAGTCTCAAAATTGGAGTTTCCAAGTAGGCTAATGTGACTCAGCCCTACCCAAAGTGCTTGGATTCCTGCTAGTTCAGTCTCTTAATCCAGGAAAAATAAAACTACAGTTCCATTTCACTGAGGATGCAAAGTTTATGAGCATTCCCTGAAATCTGCACTATTTTCAGGAAATACATTAGAAACGGAAAACTGGACAGTACTCAGACTCTAGTCAGTTCTTCCACTGGTTTTCTTTCCTTTTGTAGTGCATCAATGATAGTGGGTCGGAATTAGATACATGCCTCTTCTGCACAGACCCAATTCTGTTTGTGGAATCCTCTTCTGTCAGCTGATCTCACAAACCTACTGACAGAGAGATCTACCAATAGAGTGATCTGCCTCCAAAATTGGCTAAGATTCACTGGCAAAATAATCTAAAAGGGGGTAGAGCCAAGGAAGGGCTCAAATCCAAACTTTCTCCAGACCAGGGATATTGACATGTATTAGGCTAAGGTGAGGGTAGCTCTAAGAAATTTCCATCACTGTTGTTTTGGGAGGGGGTTGAACTTGGGACATATTTAGCCACCTCAGTGTTGGCTCAGCTGGCCCGTGGCCGTGGTGGCCAGTTTAGGTTATGCTGTAAGACTGAGGAAAGAAATTCAATAAACAAGGCTGGAAAGGTTGGTGCAGTCTTCTGAACTATCTTCAGATCCAATCAAATGTTGAAGAAGTATGGTTTGAATTGAAACTAATTGGCTGAACTGGAGATGTTCCATCTTCATAACCCCTTCCCACATGCTGATACTTGGCACCTAAAATAAAAGGTGGGTTGTTGTTCTATGTTTTATTTTAAAAACAACAACAGTGCTTTCCTCTCTTCAACACTGAAGGGTGTTTATCCAAAACATAACATGGTAGTTAAAAAAATAATTTCAGCCCAAGGAATTCAGAAAATCAAAGCATGAAATGCAGTGTTAGCCATGCCTGCTTGGGACGTGTGTTTTTCTACACACATTTGAAACCTGCTCAAGGAATTAGCCTTATAGAACACAAATTATAAAGGAGGCATTAGCTGGATTTCTTCCCTCACCAGCTCTGGCTTCATTTTTCTAAGGTCTGAGTCAGAGATAGTACAGAAAGCAGCACATGTCTGGAAAGTGAAACAAACAAACAAAAAATAGTAGATTGCTGAAGGATTCTTCTCTTCTAGAGGTGGGACAAGATAGCAGAAGTGCCGTAAATGCTAGAAAACATATAGGCAACTCCTGAAGGCAGAAGAAACAGTGGCCGTGATTGTTACATCAGGATATATCCTTGGGGGTGATGGGAGTTGTAGGCTGACCCAACATCTGGGGATGTCTGGTATAGCCAGAAAACCTTGAGTCACAATTCTGTTGAATGTTTGACAACAATTTCAAGATTTATTTAGAATACCCATTGTATTTTGTGCAAAGTGTTGTTCATCTCCATCCCTTTTCTTCTAAGTACCACTGAACCTTAGAGGCATGCATCTCACAAAGAAATCCCTTGAAGTAAAAAGAATGGGGAAAGTTCAAAATTCTTTGAAGCATATATAATGCTTCCCCTAAGGCTAACAAGAGCAGCTTTATATGATTCAGACAAACAGTCCATCTAGATCAGGATTGTCAACAGCTATCTAGGTAGAGGTTTCAGGCAGAGGTCCCTCTCAGGGCTTCTCCCTGAGATTTTCCAACTGGAAATGGCAGTGACTTAACCTGAGGACACATAAATGAAAGGCTGGAGGGGAATTAAACAAACATTTTATCACAGATAAAGTAACTCAGTTTTTTTCTTCACTGAAACAGCCTGCATTGCCATCTGCTGCTATGTTACCAGTGGAAAATGTAGAAAAGTTTTGGGGTTTTTTTTAAAAAGTGAAAATTGGTTGCAAATGTTGCCGTAACATCAGTCACTTTATATACAAGCAAAATCCCAGTCTGAGCAGTGACCTATGAAAACTGGGGCAAAAAGTATATAAAGAGAGAAATCAATAGCAATAGCACTTTTCCTGCCATGGGAATGGCTTTCTGAAAATAATTTATTTCAAACAAGTAGAATCACCTTGTTTTATGACAACCAAGTAATCTCAAGGTTCGTGTTTTAAGCCTTTTTTCCTCCTTATTAAAGAAAGATCCAGAAGTCATATAAAATACTTTAACCTGTTAAAACAACCCACTGACTAAGGTCTATTTTCAAAAATTGTATTGTAAATCATGACTTGTGCTGTGGAGAAAATTAATCTTTTCTACTGATGTATTCTTTTTATGGCCTTCTTTTTCATACATTAGGTTGTTTTACTGCTCATTTCTGCAACTGGGTTTGAGCCATTCTTTTCCTTTTTTTACTTGCATATAGTCACATAATCTGTTTTATAGCAGTGGAAGGTGAAAGGTATGAAGGGGATTAAAGAGAACTCCATTAATCTTATGCTTCAGAGCAGTTTACCACCCATGCAACAGGTGAGAACAGCACACAAATCTAGAGTGCTATTCTTATAGGCGTCCCCTGCTATTACATACCTTTGCTATAGCTTTGGAGGTTTGCCAATATATCATCTGTGTTACATTGCCAGCCTCTACTGCTGTGAGGTAAGGCCCTAGCCTAAACCAATGCAGAGATGCCCAGAAGGCATGCTAAACTTTACATCGTTTCATTTCGTTTCATCGTGTCCGACTCTTCGTGACCCCATGGACCAGAGCACGCCAGGCCCTCCTATCTTCCACTGCCTCCCATAGTTGTGTCAAATTTGTGTGCAAGTTGGTGGAGTTTTTTGGTTTTTGTTTTTCATTTGTTTTTTAGAAGCAGTAAAAGTCTGTTTGAATGTATCGCCTTTACCTAGAGTTCACATTAGAGGTCGGGTAGATTTGAGTCTAGGCCTTTTGTGGCCTGGAGACATAATGTGATAAGTTTCTCATGAATCCATTCTGCTTCACAACTGTGGACTGTGGAAATAGGAAAGTAGAGGCAAAAAGTATATATGTATATGCATTCATCTCTGTGTCTGTCAGACTTCCTGGTGTATATTATGATTATTTGGAATTTGCCTGTGGAGTGCAATTGTTTAGTGTTGAGCCTATATGACTACTGAGTCATATAGGTTTGTGTTTGCGTAAAAAACAAACAAAAAAAGAAAACACTGTTAATTTTCAGACCTGCTAAGGACCGGATGATTTTTATTATGTCCTGATACATAAAACTATAGAATTTAAAGAGGGTGTACTTTGGTTGTTGTGGGTTTTTCGGGCTCTTTGGCCGTGTTCTGAAGGTTGCTGTTGTTCTTCCTGATGTTTTTCAGGCTCTGTGGCCGGCATCTTCAGAGGACTGGAGTAGGAACAGCATGGACTGAGTTACTACTCCTGTCCTCTGAAGATGCCGGCCACAGAGACTGGCAAAACATCAGAAAGAACAACCTTCAGAACACGGCCAAGGAGCCCAAAAAACCCACAAGAACCATCAGATCCTGGCCATGAAAGCCTTCAAGAATACAGGGTGTACTTTCTTTTTCACATGACTGTATATTTTATGCCACATCATGTGGAACTGTCCACTGAAGTATGAACAGTTAACTTGAAGTGTATAAACTGGGGTGATGCCAGGTATCCCATGGGAACCAATGGATGTACAAACATTCACTGCGGTTTCTGACGGATAAGTGCCTTGTTCTGTGTTACAGTCATGGCCAAAAATATTGGCATCCATGCAATTCTGTCAGAAAATGCAACCCTTCTCTCAGAAAATTGTTGGAGTTGCAAATGTTTTGGTACTCACGTGTTAATTTATTTGGTATGTGTTGGATTATCACTAAAAAATAAGAAAAGTCAAATCTGATACAATCCCACACAGAAACCCAAAAATGCACTGGCCAAAATTATTGGCGACCTTAACTTAATATTTGGTCGCACCCCCTTTGGAAAAAAAATAACTGAAAGCAATTGCTTCCTGTAACCATGAATGAGTTTCTTACACCTCTCTACTGGAATTTTGGATCACTCTTCTTTTGCAAACTGCTCCAGGGCCTTCACATTTGAAGGATGCCTTCTCCCAACTGCTGGTTTGAGATGTCTCCACAGGTGTTCTATGGGATTCAGATCTGGACTCATTGCTGGCCATTTCAGAACTCTCCACTGCTTTGTTTGTAAGCATTTCTGAATGCTTTTTGAAGTGTGTTTCAGATTATTGTCCTGCTGGAAGACCCATGACCTCTGGTGGATACGCAGCTTTCTGACACTGGCCACTACATTGCATCCGAAAATTCTTTGGTAATCATCAGATTTCATGATACCGTTCACACAGTCAAGGCATCCAGTGCCAGAAGCAGCAAAGTAACCCCAAAACATCTTTGAACCTCCACGATGTTTGATTGTAGGGACTGTGTTCTTTTCTTTGAATGCCTCATTTCTTTTTCTGTAAACAGTGCCATGATGTCCTTAACCAAAAAGCTCTACTTTTGTCTCATCTGTCCACAGTACATTCTCCCAGAAGGATTGCGGTTTTGTCACATACATTTTTGCATACTCCAGTCTTGCTTTTTATGCCTTTGTGTCAGCAGTGGTGTCCTCCTGGATCTCCTACCATAGCGTCCCTTTTCATTCAGATGGCAATGGATAGTGTGAGCTGACACTGTTGTACCCTGTGTCTGCAGATCAGCTTTGTTTGGAAGTTAATCTGGGTTCTGTATCTCCCATTCAAACAACTCTTGTTTGTAATTTTTCAGTAATTTTGAAATCACTTCCAGGGAAGTTAGCTACAGTGCCATGGGTTGTAAACCTCTTGATGTTATTGTGCACAGTGGACACAGGAACATTAAAATCTCTGGTAATGGACTTGTAGCCTTGAGATTGCTGATGTTTCCCCACAATTTTTTCTCTCAGATCCACAGACAACTCTTTACACTTCATTATTTTTCCATGCTCAGTGTCACACACAACACAAAGGTCGAGTCAGCTTTTCTCCATCTTAACTGGTTGCAAGTGTGATTACTATATTGCCCACACCTCTTACTTGCAACAGGTATGTCTAAATACAAATTTAAGGAGCATCACAAGCTTGAAAAGCAATTACAGTGGTGCCTTGCATTATGACGTTAATTCGTTCCAGTGAAATCGCTGTAGAATGAAAATGTCGTAATGCGAAATAAAAAAGCCCATAGAAACGCATTAAAACTCGATTAATGCATTCCTATGGGCTTGAAACTCACCATCCAGCGCAGATCCTCTATAGCATGGCCATTTTTGCTGCCTGTGCAGCAAGGAATCCGTCCCAGAAAAGAGCGGGGAGCCTTTTTTTTAACCCAGCAGCCATTTTGAAACCGCCGATCAGCTGGCCGAAAATTGTCATTTTGCGAGAATCGGTTCCCGAAGCAGGGAACTGATCATTGCAAAGTGAAATTCCCCCATTGAAACCATCGCAAAAAGTTCATCGTAATGCGATTTCGTCATTAAACGGGGCGCTCGTCTTGTGAGGCACCACTGTATTTCTTACAATTTAGACAGGGTGCCAGTAATTTTGGCCAGTGCATTTTTGGGTTTGTTTGTGGGATTGTATCAGATTTGATTTTTCTTTGTGTTTGTGTGTGTGTGTGTTTGTGTGTGTATGTATGTGTGTGTGTGTTGTTCCAGTGCAAAGCAAAGAAATGAACATGTGAGTACCAAAACATTTCCAACTGCAACAATTGTCTGAGAGAAGGGCTGCATTTTCAGACAGAATTGCAAGGGTACCAATATTTTTGGCCATGACTTTATGGATTTAAAGAATCAACTGATACGGCCAAGAGGTATTCTTGAGGTTTGGCTTCCAGTGCTGCACTCTAAAGCAAAAATAAGGAGGGAAGAATTTTGGGATGCCACTGAATCTATTCTTTTCTACTTCTTGAGACCAAGATATGCTGACAAGCCTTCAACCCTATAACCTCCCTGTGTGTGATACCTTTTTTGGTAGTGTGTTAGACCTCACTTGGAGTCACTCTGTATGATCTCCCTGATAGGCTAACTTAAAAGCAGACCTACACGGCAAATCACAGAACCCGGTACTTTTACAGCTGACAAAAGCTTTCTAGGTTTGTCATAGCTGACAATTTCTTGGTAAAAAGTTAACACCAGAATGAAATAAGATAATCATGGACAATTTCAAAATTCATCTGGGTATCTTTAAGTACAAGTATTTTATTTGTTGCAGCAATTCCAGGCAATTTCCGAAGCTTGTATTATCTAAGGTTCATTTATCTATAGTGCTTCTAGGTTCCATAAAAATACACAAAATCCAATGGTATTAAAGCAGCGATGGCAAACCTATGGCATATGTGCCACACCTGGCAGGTGGAGTCCTTTCTGCAGGCACACGAGCCATAAGTCGCCGGATTGCTACTCCCCCTGCGCAGCCAAACCTGAGAAAGCAGCTGCAGCCATGGTGCTGGGACTTCAACAGGTGGCTCCGTAGCAGCTGGTGCTGGTGGCGGATCCGGAGTGGGATCTCAAGGCACACTCCTCCATGCCCAGGATTCCCCCTTCAGCCACCACTTCGGGTTCCGCCACCTCTGCAGCATGCTGCCTGCTGTTTTGTTGTTCCTGTCCCCCCCCCCCATTTTGGGCACACAAGCCCAAAGAGGTTCGCCACCACTGTATTAAAGTATTTGAAAAGTTGCAAGCATGTCATTTCATCTTGCAAAAATCGTCCTTACAGTTTTTAAGTAGGGGGAGGATTTCTGTGACATTTCACATTTTCTCTGCAACCTACATTTGAACTCATATGCAAGTTCAAGCACACTTACAAATAATTTGGTCTTTCTCACTAGATTACACATAAACATGTTCAAACCCACCCATAAATTCAAATATTGGTTGCAGAAAAAAAATATGACATATTATAATCCTCCCCTTAGTTATAAGAAACTGTAGGCACATATCTTTAGCATATCTGAAAACAGAATTTAAGTTGTAAGGAAGCACTTCAGTCATGTTATAATAATGTTTCAAAAATGTAGGATAATACATTTTAAAATACAGGAGCTTATAGCCTATAAAGAGAGAATCCATCTGTAGAATATATCATTTAAAAATAAAAAAGCATCACTTAGCTCTTCTGTGTTGCTTTTTGTTGGCTTTAGTAACAACGTTTGTAATTTTATGGGTTTTATCGGTTATTCCTGATAAATTTGGGTCCTTTCCCCACATTATTTATTTATTTATTTATTTCATCTTACTTTCCTTTAATATTTATAGTAAAATTAGCACATGTGACAAGATACAATTGACTAACTATTTTCCAGAACTAGGTTTGTTCGTTTTTCTACATACTTAGCTTAGCTTGTATATTTTCACATCCATAAAAAATAAGGATGCTTACACATTTGCACTGCATATTGACTAGGTATGCATAGGGAACAGGGCTGTCTGTATTTCATACTTGTGAGGCCCTGTTAATGGGAGTACATTAATCTGAGTGGTCATTGAATCACAGTTATTTAAGAGCTCTGTTTTCCAAATGCATTAATTACTCAAATGTCGTGATGCTTGAGAAGGTAGGTGGGGAAAATTATGCAATTCTTGAGTAAATCACATGAGGCTGCTCTGAAAGTCAGCCAGCACAGTAAGTGTCAATTATGCAAACTTCAAATCCCAACTGTATGCCGTTTACCAGAACAAGCACAACTTTAATTAATCGAGGGCCTAAGACCCTGTGCCAAGTTTTTTTTCAAGGTCTATTTTACAGTCCACAGAACAACATCCCTCTGCCTCACCTCTACACTACATTCTTGTTAACACAGCAGGAAACTGCCTATACAGATTGGGCGTCACATTGTGTAAGCAAGACTCCACTCCTTTCCATTTGCAGTTGCTGAATCTCTATCTCTATCTCTCTCTGTGCATGTGTGTGCGCGTGTGCGTGCGTGTGTGTGTGTGCGTGAGAGAGAGAGAGAGAGAGAGAGAGAGAGAGAGAGAGAGAGAGAAACTGATTATGATATATGCCATAGATCGTCTCAAATAATTCCCCTTCTGATATTGAGAATGATAAGATCCATAATGTTTTCTTCACCATGGGCAGTGATTTTTAAACACTTTCGGTTCAATGTCAGTACTAAGCCAGCAACATCATTGGCAGCTAACACTAGGCTGAAAGGATTATACACAGGTTGCCTAAACAACACCCAAGAGATTTAGGTGTGCAAGATGGTCTCATAACTCAAGATCAAAACTCTTATGTGAACCATGCAGTATTCTCAATTTAACAAAATAATTGATTCTAAATGACAGGACCAAAACATTTTGCTGCCCAAGGCAAAAGACAGGGTGGTATCTCCTTTCCATTCTATGTTCAGCAGGTTACCAGACTGGAAGTTGAATCTTACTTGAAGATTGATGAAGGAAAAGGTGTTTTTACATATAAGGCAGCGGGCTAACTTAAAGGATTGTGTGGCATATACCGTTTCTATGAGGAACCAGCATTTTCTGAATGTGAAATGAAAGCTGTTAGAAGAAATAAGAGTAGATGGGGTGATAACAGCACTATTTCAAGCTACATGGATCAAATCTACCACAATCCAATCAAGGAAATATGGGAATTTTCTATTCTGTTTTCTCTTCTGCTTCCAGCTCTTGGCTACTGTCTACCCTGATGTTTTTTCTTGATTTCATAACTGTGTGTGAGTCTTTGGACTTGCTTGACTACCTGTCTAGACCTCTGTTTGTTTGCAGTGACTACTGGCCTAATTTGACTTTTTGGCTGTTCCTGGACAGCTTAAAATATTGTCAGATTATTTTTAAACAGGGGCAAATGAAGATGTAATTAGACTGCAGTTCTCATCATTCCTCAAGATCATCTATTCTGGCTTAGTGTGAGGGTTCGAATATGGCCTCGTCTGGCTTTGACATAGACTCAGGAATCTCTTGTTTTGCAAAATCAAAACTGGGCTTTATTGGATCATCAAATTATTAGTCCCTAACTCAACTCCAACTTTGTCTCTCATGGCCAACGGGTCCCACGAGGCATCCAAACTTCTTTGGTAAATGGGTTATAATCTAAGTCATTCCAAGGGCCCTTAGTAAAGGAATTACTACCGTCCAGATCAAGAGTCTCAGTCCCTGAGTCTAATAATGGGTCCGTCTCTTCATCTCTCCCCTCTGGATCATAGGGGTCTTCTTCTCCTCGAAGGGGAGCCCACAGTCCATCAGGAATCTTCTTCTCTGGGCTTCCTCCAGTCGCCATAGCCATTGCTCCCTCTCTTCCCTTTCGACTGCTTCCTTTTCCTCTCAGAGTCTCCTGCGTCACTCTCTGGCCTCCGACTCACCCCAATAGGAAGGTCATGGGGGGAGCCCTCCTTTTATATCCCCTATTCCTACCTCCACGACGGTCATTCCCCTTTCTTCTCTTCCTGCCATCTCTCTCTCTCTGTTTGAGTGGCTACTGTCATTTTTGACAGCCCCCATTCTAGCTCACAGGTATCCACTCCCAGTTGCGACGAGTGGTGTAGGTGGGTGTGTCTGTTCCTCCTGTTCTTTTCTGAGGGAGGACGACACTCCAGCGAGAGCCTCTACCCTCTCGCCCTGCATCTCACACTTAGGCTGATGGCTCAATAATATCTGGAAGGCAGGAGTCTGTCACCACTCCCTTAAGGCAGAGGTCCCTACCCCTGGTCCACAGTCCGGTGCTGGTCCGTGGGCTTCCTGGTACCGGGCCGCGGATACGGATCTCCCCCCTGCACGCATGTGTTGTGCTTGCAGAGGGGCGCGTTGCACTCGCATGCATGCGAGCGTGATACGCCCACCGCAAGCGCAGGGGTGCCCCCACCCCCCTATGCATGGAGCCTGCACCCCCCCCAACCCGTCCACAGTCCCAAAAAAGGTTAGGGACCACTGCCTTAAGGCATGTGACTACTGGGTACTGAAGAGTTAAGAGCAATCGTATATTTTACCTGATGTTTGGAGTCTGAATAAGTGGCACACAAGAAATGAAATCAATGACAAGGTTTAAAGGGAGAACCAGTGGCTCCTTTCATTTATTTATTATTTGATTTTATTAAAATTATTTTTACCTTGCCTTTCTCTTTTAAAAGGCCACATGGTGGCTTACATAATTAAAACACAATGTTTAATAGCTAAAAACAGAACATATACAAATATCTGAAAAGAATCAAGCAAATGCCACACTAAAATTCAACACCAAAACCACATTCAAAGCAAAAAGGCACAGCACTCCATTCAAAAACCCTTCTCAGACAGCCAATCACTAAGAGAAAGCTTGTCAGAAGAGAAAGGTCTTTGTCTGCTTGTTGAAGGAAAGCATATGCAAAAGGAGTTCCAGAGCCTGGGAGCAGCAACAGAGAAGAACCTCTCCATTTTGTTGGCATATGCAGATCAATTGTGTCCCAGTATGCAGTGGGTGATTTTGCCAATCGCTCAGTTCTACCCTGCTATTGGGGCATTATTGTGCATTGGTCACTTCCTGCCCCTCCTTTCTGTGTGTGCCTTCTTTCTTGAAGAAGGGCTCTTTTCCAAGATAGAGATTGCCTGAGCACCTGAGCACATGCTATGATTGCTCTCTCTCTCCATCCATACTTGCATCCATGCCATCCAGCTTTAGGGGTCGATTTACCCAGTTTAGAAACATTCTTCAAAGCTAAAGAAACTTACCTGGAATTTGTAAGACAAATGTCTTCTTTGTTTTTCACTCAAATGTTATAGTTTGACCTTTGCTACTAAAATACTAAAATCTGTAGTTAATAAATAAAGTTATCACAAATGAACTCCGTGTTTTTGACTCTGTACTTAATTTAGCTCATTCAGGATAATTGGTAAGAACACACAATGATCTCTAACACATTTGAACTATTTGGAAAACATAATAGCATCCATAGTAGGTTTGTAGAATTTCTGTTCAGACAAGTTGTAGTAATAAATCTACTCATCTTAACCTAGAAAAAGGTATCTCTTTCAGCATAAGGACCAAATTTAACTTCCAGAAACCTTCTTGGAGACCTTATTCTAATGACAGATGGGAATCCAATTATTAGCATATCTTAAAATTCCTACTGCCCAGAATTAAGCTTTAAGAACAGCATTTAAGAATTAAGCTTTAAGGACAGAATGACAAGGGAAACCCTTAAAAACTACTGAACAATGGTGTTATGAATAAAGAGGGCACAACCCTTGGGAAAACACCAGAGGACTCGATTAGGAGGGTCAGCCTTGGCCCTAAAGCCTGATGTTGCCCATCTGTAATCTATGCTAATTATTACATTATTCAGTTTATGGGTAATAGGTGACATAAAGGTAAGTACTGTAGATACTTTAAATATAAAGTCTGTAGTCTAAGGTTAAGTAGAGATGTTTGTTTAGCCCCATGAAATCTTTATCCTTAACAAGGTAGCAGTTTACTTCATCCATAACATCTGACAGCAATGTAATAATACCAAATACATTTTCAAGGATATATTAGATAACAGACAACTATTTTTTAAAACGGCTAAATGCTCTCTTGGGAGTTTATTTTAATTCCTATCTTGCCCATCTGTGATTTATGGAAAAAATTAATTCAGACCTAAATGGAAACAAATATTATTTCTTAAATCAAAATCTTTTTGTTTCTAATCCCAGGGGCAAAGCAGCTGTTATTTTTCCATGAGGAAAAGAACAGTGGCATAAAAATATGCTCATTTGAAAACCACACCTGATTTTGGATGAGTTACTAGCAGTAAAATCTCCACACATAACTGGATGGGCCAGACCATTTTGAAACAATACTGTACCGTTATTTGCATCTGTCACAATTAACTTTTAACAAAAGCTTTGATTTTGAACATCAACCCTTTTAACACAGTTATTGAATTAAACGCTTAGCTGCAGGTTTTTTAATTCAAAAATCAAGCAATATCTGGCTACAACACCCACTCGGATTTAAGGGCCACTCCCAACAAATTTGAGAATCTGAATGTTTGTTCAGAGACGGTTGTCTCTTCCTCATTCTCACTGAATGCTGAACAGCCGCTCAATTGCTTTCAGCTAGAGCTGTCCCCTGCTCCAGTCTTTTCAAAAGCAATATGCAGTTGATGGTCCCCAGGCCAACTTTGGACCACTTGCCAAAGCGTTAGCAGCCTGTCCTTGATCAAACTGTCTATTTACTATCTGGACAGTGACAGCTGCTATTAGTTCCAAACTAATGTTATAGCAGCATGAGACCTATTGCTAGAAAAGGGTTTATTGAAAGAGTCTCTTGCCATACTTGCTCAGGACACTTGTCTCTATACATGTTGGAAATGGACTTCTTCTGCTTGAAAGCATAAGCCATTCCAGAACACAGATGACAGGTGGGAATTCAGCTGTAATGGTTTAGGGCAGGGGTCTCAAACATGCGGCCCAAGGGCCATTTGCAGCCCACCAGATGATAGTTTGTGGCCCCTGCCTTGCCTGCCACCCCAAGCGCCCACGCGTCCTCTGCTGTCAAGAGTCAAAAAAAGCCTTACCTCGCTCGCCGGCTCTCTCCCAAGACAGCGCCTCTTGCACCCTCCATCCGGAACTGCAGCCTGCCTGCCAGCCCGCCTGTCTGCCGGCTGGCAGGCTGCAGTTCCGGATGGAGGGTGCAAGAGGCACTGTCTTAGGGGAGATCTGGCGAGCAAGGCAAGCTGCCAGCCCTTTTCCCCGAGCGCCTGAGCCGCCGCCGCGCAATGCCTGAGAGCGGAGCTTACTCCTGGCCCGTCCTTGAAGAGCGCCTCCAAGCCGCCAACAGCAGCTGCCGCCGCTGCCACCTCTTCCAGGCAAGCGGCTCTCTGGCTCTTTCTCTCTCGGCACCCCCAGCACCAGCCCGGCCAGTGGCTGCCTCAGCACCCAGCAGTGCTTCTTCCTCATCCTCCTCTTCCCCCTCCTTCAGTCGCCTCGGCTCTAGGGGCTGCCTGGGCTTGGCTCGCAAAGTTTACTCCCCTGTCGTGGTGGGGTAGCTGCTGCTGCTAAGTGCGCCTTTTTTTAAGGGGGGCTTCAGAGGATGGTTGCCGGACCTCCATGTGTGTGTGTGTTTGTGTGTGTGCATGCGCACGCACCTATGGGGGCCCGCCCTGTTCTGTTTAATTTTGCAGGCACCAATGGGTTTTTTTCTCCTTTGGCAATGTGATTCTGTGAGGGTTTTTTTAATTTTTATGTCGTGCCCTCCCTCCCCCGCTAGGTGGTCACTGGCGCTCCCTGCCTTCTCCACTTCTTCGTCCTGCTGGTGGTGGTGGTGGTGGTAGTGAAGAAGGAGCCAGAGGGGGTCGTGGCCGGTGCCCCTCCCCTTCCTCCTCCTCCTCCTCCTCAGAACCCCAGCTGGGCTAAGGAAACTCCTGGGCGGCTTCCTCGGGCTCTTGCTCCACTTGGTGGAAAATCTGATGCAGCCCAGCCTCACCTGGACTCTTCCTCCAGCAGCCCCCAGGTAAATTGAGTTTGAGGCTCCTGGTTTAGGGGAACTTTCGCGCTCATTCACAGCCTTGACGCCATTCTGTTAAAAGACAAGCTGCCCTTGGTTTTGTACAGATAGAAAGGCCAACTGCCTACAATCAGAAAAGAGGAGATGCATCTTCAAATAGATGATAGAAGAGGACACCAAATTAGATGTGCTGATTTTATCTACAGATATGATTTTCTAAATAATTACTCTAATTGAAAGTACCTGTCACCACAGTGGGGAGGACTAAGGGTCAGACTATGCATTATAGATAACATGTCATTAGCAGAGGAAATTTGTCAGGGCTGAAAGATGTCAGATGTCACAGCAGGAACTTTTTACACTTCCTGTTAACCTCCTGTATCTTGTGAATTAGTCTGCTCTGTTTTTGATTGGCAATCAGGAGGTTAAAATGGGGTTTGTTTGCAAGTGTGATTGCTAAGGCAAAAAGCTCTATTGGTATCATGTCTTTGGAACATTAATGTCATTTTAACTTTCAATGACCGTATCTATGCCTTACTGACTGTTTGAGCAGGTGACCTGAGAACTTGTTCAGTCTATTGACTGGTGCTAGCTGCTGATCAAATTCCCTCCTCTCTGTTCTTGTAGGCCAAAATCCTGTCAGGAAAAATGGGGCATTCAAAGGGAATTGTGCACTTGTTTTTTCTTTTTCTTTCTGACATGCTGTTTATCATGCCATAGTTTTCCTGAGCCATTGGCTGAAATCCTGCGCAATGGTATGGTCCACCTGCACAACAGGAATAATGTTGTCAGCAGTGGCAGATTGCCACTTTTTAAAAACTTTAATTTTCAATTTCAGGGTGCACATGACTTTAGTCATGAATTCATTGCTTTGTCTGCAGGGTGTGTGCACCCTAAAATCTCAAAAGAGATCAGAAAATTATATACTGCCAGCAGTGACATCATTCTGTCCTGTCTTGCACGTTATGTACTTATGAATGTGTTAACTGACTGGCATCCCCAAATCCAAAAAAATTACTGCGCACCATCCATATTATTTTACACATATGACATTTTCTGTTTCTGAAACAATATTTGTTCTTTTTTCAAGTTTTCTGGGATAAAACTATTCTTGTTACCTTTAACCTTCAGTATAATATGGAATTTGCATTAGCATAAATATTAAGCAAATCCCATTTCGGCTGTATATAGGGTCTCCTTTAGCTAATCAGTTTTTCATGCATTTAAATAGGAACATTAGGATGATGGTAATTACTCCAGTTTCACCATTATAGTACTGACTTCCACAGTATATTGTTGTACAGCACAATAGGAAAAGAATTAAATTATTACCAATACTTGGTATAGCTGGTGTATTGTGGACAGTATTCATTCTTCACATTGCATTGAGAAATACAGATATATATTTAGAATGGAAAAGACCATCCATAAAAAAGGGAGCTATAGATCTCGGGGAAATTACATATAGCAGATGCATTTAAACAACACATTAATTTCCAGTTTTCAGCCACAAAATACAACCACTGAAAAATCAAGGACAAAATGCAAGGAGGTACATGTAAAGAACTATTTCAAGAAAATGACATGAGGGATGTAGGAATGAGTTTGTTAAGGGAGTTTGAGCAGTGAGGTCAACATACCTGACATCATCTCTTGCTGAGGTATTTGGCTAAGAGTAAAGAATGTCAGTTTTGCATTTTTCTGGAGTGATATATTGGATATATGAAATATTTTAGGACAGTATGTGCACCAGTGTAAATGACATTCAAGTGCTAAAATAGAATACCTTTTTGACCATGCTAAGGAAACTGTTGTATCATATAATAAATATAAGTCACTACAAAGATATGAGAGTCCAAAGATCTATTCAGACATTTATAGGATCATAGAATAATGGATTTGGAAGGCATCTATAAGGCCATTGAGTCCAACCCCCTGCTCAATGTAGGAATCAAAACCAAAGTATATCAGACATATGATGGTCTAATTTTCTCTTGAATGCCTCCAGTGTTGGAGTATCTTTGAAAATTGCAATCATACTTTCCCCTCAGTCTTTTTTTCCTGAAGGCTAAACATGCCCAATTATTTCAGTCTTTCCTCATAAGGCGTTGGTCCTCGGCGCTCTTCGCCACCCTCCGTGGGCAGATGGTTGGAAATTCAAATGTACTGATGGCCTGCGGAGGGCGGCAAGGGGCGCTGAGGACCGATGCAGCCGCCCTGGCAAACAGCTGCTGGTGCTGGTTCCGGAACTGAAAGTGGCGTTGGGTAGCAGTTGCAGAATCGGCCTGCAGTGGGTGGCGAGGAGTGCTACCCCCGGCCTCATTAGAGCCCATCAGGAGGCTAGCAGCCGGAGCATGCCGGCCAGGTTCAGCCTCTCAGCGCTGGGCCACCACCGCCAACGATGACGATGACCCCAGCCTTGTTGGAGCCTGTTGGGAGGTGAGCGGCCGGAGCATCCTGGTCAGGCTGAGCCTCACAGCGCTGGGCCACCACTGCTGCCACATCCCTTTGCCTAACCATTGGGGTGAAAGAGCTACAAAGAAGCAGCCTCTTCACCTCCAAAGGTTTGAATTTCCCACCTTTCCCCCTGCCTTTCCTGATCACAAGTCGAAGCTCCAGACACAAGTCAAAGCAAAATTTTGCACCTGGAGCGGTCCGTAAGTCGAGGTACCACTGTAATAAGGTATTCATTTGTTTATCAATCTCAAGCTGCAATCTTGTCCCCTCCACCTGTATTTTATATTTGCCTGGAGGACCATAGACTGTTTCGGGGGGAAATACTGAGCTAGAGTTGAGATATAATGGAGAAGGCTGCAGGGAAAGGGAAGAATCGTTGCCAATAGCCCCATCCAGACTTCAGTAAGAGCCTCTGCAAGACTGAAGTCCTTTCCATGGATGGGAATGGCAATTTCGACCTTCAATCTCTGAATGCATAGAAAGCTACATTCTTCTAATTCATATGGATCAGTCCATCTAGTCCATAAGTCGGGAAACAGGAGTAAATTACCCCAAACTGGGTAAAAGTGAAAATCCTGGGGGTAATGAGCAGAGTGCTACCTCCCCCTCCCTCCCACCCCCAACCTCTGCAGGCAAACTCCAAATTGTAAGCCACTTCTCCCTGTTACTTCCTGGTTGCAGCAGGCATTTGTAAATCCTCCATTCATGGGAGATAAGCCTGCTTAATTGGCTACAGCTGTGGAATAGCCCCAAACAATCAGTCAATCAATCCGGGGCTTTGAATGACTGCTTCCTCCGGAAATGAATGCAAGCAAGCAGGGGGCAGGGAAAGGATCAAGGAGCAAGCAAAGGAGGGAAGAAAGGTGGGAGAGACCGAGGATTTCATCAAGCTTATTTAAATGTACAAAATGAAGGGAGGAAATGGAGGGAGGGAGGAAATGTAGGGAGGGTGGGTGGATGGATGTTTGTGTGTGTGTGTGTGTGAGAGAGAGAGAGAGACTCAAAACTGTGAAAATGAACAGGCAAGCAAAAGAAACTTTGAATTAAGGCGGGGGGAAGGGTGGCTTTTTAAGGTGCTATCTAGGTTTATCATTGCTTTCCTTCCAAGAAGCAGGCATCTTTGAATTTCGTGGCTGCTGTCACCTTCTGCAGTGATCATGGAGCCCAAGAAAGTGAAATCTGTCACTGTCTCCATATTTTCCCTTCTATGTGCCAGGAGGTGATGGCACCAGTGGCCATGATCTTAGCTTTTTTTGATGCTGAGCTTCAGACCATTTTTTGCACTCTCCTCTTTCACCCTCATTAAGAGGTTCTTTAAGTCCTCCTCACTTTCTGCCATGCTTTTGTGTAGTCAATGAAGCAGAAGTAGATGTTTTTCTGGAACTCTCTGGCTTTCTCCATAATCCAGCACATGTTAGGAATTTGGTCCTTAGTTCCTCTGCCCCTTCGAAATCCAGCTTGTACTTCTGGGAGTTCTTGGTCCACATACTGCTGAAGCCTACCTTGAAGGATTTTGAGCATAACCTTGCTAGCATGTGAAATGAGTGCAATTGTATGGTAGTTAGAGCATTCTTTGGCACTGCCCTTCTTTGGGATTTGGATGTAGACTAATCTTTTCCAGTCCTCTGGCCACGGCTGAGTTTTCCATTGATGATGATAAAAAAGCACACTGGTCCTTTGATATTGAGCTGTGGCACCAGAGTATGTGACATGACCTTTAGCCTGGTTTGTTCCTTTTTGCACACCACACATAGAATGATTAAAGTGGTAGGGAAAGCCCCCCCCCCAAATTCTGCGTTGGCTGTCTCTAAGAAGCATGTCATTGCTAACACCACTCTGGCAGCCACTGATGATGATTATATCCTCTGCGAGCTAGCAAAAATTTAATGCAACTTGCTAGGCCCGTTGGACACCTTACTACTCCCTATACCACACCACGGCAGGAGTGCAATATGTTCCAGAAAAAATTGTGCACATCTTTATCAAATTTGGTGCATCCTGCTAGTTCGGTACACAGCCTGTGTAGATTCAATAATATTTTTAATTCAAATAATGTATGATTTCCTTCCTTTCGAATCAAGGGGGTAATGTCGGCGTATATAAATTTTTTGGGGTGGTAAAAGATAAAAAAGTTCCCTGACCCCTGATCTAGTCCTATGCTGTGAACTCTGACTGGCAGCAGTTCTCCAGGCTTTTGGACAATATGCTTTCCTAACTCTACCTGGAAGTGCTACAGAGCTTGGGGCTTCTGCATGCAAAGCGTGTGGTTTACCACTGAGCCATAGCTCTTCATAAATTTATGGCATTTTAGAAATCACTGATCTTTAGCTCTTGTTATTCCCCCCAACTGCTACCTTTATTTCTAGTGTCCTACTAAAACACTAACCAGCTTTTGACAGTAGAAGTTCACAGTAATAGTAATATTTATTTATTTATTTATTTATTTATTTATTTATTTATTTATTTATTTAATATCCCACCTATCTGGTCAATTACGACCACTCTAATAGTAGTGGTAGTAATAGTAATCACATTGGTAGATTAGTGTTTTTATTATTTACTTGACATTTATTGACTGTTCTGTGATCTCAGAATGTTGTGATGAACAAATCAAACTGGATGTCAATATTAAATAGAGGAACTGCCATTACAGTTTTGTGTGCCCTGTAGCGTCATAATTTTGTACTGTCACCTTGAAAAACCCCAAGTAGATCTTGATTCTTGTTGCCAATATTAAGATTTATTGGCACCAGTCATATTGATTGGAGAACATCTAAAATATTATTAGACCACAAGAATGAATAAATCTTAATAGTGATAAATTGCAAAAAATAATTATGCTTTAAAGATACATAGATTGTCTGATATCCCCACAGATCCATAAATCATATTTTTATTAGAGAAATATACAAAAATTAATATCTGAAAAATGGTATGTACTCCTTATTTGCCAACAATTATCTGCAATACCATTGCTTTAACATTTTGAAATCTACGTGGGAAGGTAGAGATTAAAGTTTACTTGGGACCCCAGAGGGGAGAAATCAGAGAGACCCCTGAATGCCCATTGTTTTCTCATTGGCCGCTTTGTATTGAGAAGGAAATATGTAATCAAAATATGAGTCCTGTCTTTAATGGATACTCTATAATAGTGTCCAGTAAAAACATGTTGAATGTGATGGGGCCTACTTTTGAGTAAATATCTATGTGATTTCTCTGAATTGGTGGTAGTTGCTTGGCTTGTACTTTATCAGTAACCAGGTAATGTGACTCTTAGAGGAGGCACTCAGAATGTTTGAGTTTGTTAATTTCTCTCTGTTAATTTGACAAAGATCTAGAATAAATTTCTGGAACACAGTATTTGTATTCTTTTAATATATCAGCAATGTCAAAATTGGAAACATACCTATTGAATTCATATTAACCAGTATGTTTTATTCAGTTTTTGTCCTCAACTTCACAAATGCTGTAAAAAACATTTGTTGTGTCAAAGCCTTGAAATTATTCCCTGTTTTGACTTTTGATATTGATATTGTAAGTTCCTTCTGCAAAAACCTTTTAACCTACACAGTTGATAGATGATGTTAAAGATTGCTGATAGGTCGGTGGCTTAGACATCTGGCTGTGGAGCCAGAGGTTGGGAATCTGATTCTCCACTGGACCTCCTTGACAGGACCTAGACTCAGTGAACAATAGGGACCTTTCCAGCTCCGCAGTTTTGAGATGATGATGATTTTGATTACATACTTCCTTTTAGGTAGAGGTCAGACAAATAATAATAAGGGCTCATTCATATGAACTTTTCCTTCATGGACATTGTGGTTTTACTTTAGCTTGTCACTGTCCCGCAGTACTGTAACTAACTACGCTATAATAATCAATGGTGTCCAGCACAGTTTATTGTGCTTGTGTCTGTTTAGCAGAGGAAAAGTAATGGGAAACATAATAGAGATTGTGCAAGATTATGAATTGTATTGGAAAGTGATTATAAAGTGTCTTTCCTTCCCCTCTCATAAAACTAGAACCTGGGTTAATCCACAGAAAGTAAATGAGAGGAAATTCAAGACTGATAAGAGGAAATATCTCTTCACACAACTGAGGCATCTGGTTGGCCATTGTGTGAACTAAATAGTCATGAAGAAGGATTTTGGTCTGATCCAGCAGGGCTTCTCTTAAGTTCCTCTCTGAAATTCTCTGCCTGGAATTTCACTATCTGCTGGAAAGGACTAGAGAGGATGATTACATTTTATAGATGTAAGTTATCTATAAAAATAGAACCATCTATAAAAATAGAACCAAAGTGTAAGTTATCTATAAAAATAGAACCATACCCTTGTGGCGTGTGTGTGTGTGTGTGTGTGTGTGTGTGTGTGTGTGTGTGTGTGTGTGTGTGTGTGTGTGTGTGTGTGTGTGTGTGTGTGTGTGTGTGTTGTATTTACATGCTGTGTGTGTGTGTGTTGTATTTTCATGCTGTCTTTCTTCCAGAACTGGAACCCAAGGCAATTTACATTCTGTTGTTTTAATAGCATTAAATGTTGTAAGTTACAAATATATAATGTAATTAAACTTGTGATGGTATTAAAATACAGTTAAAATACCTTAAACCCTCTTAACTAAAATACTAATAATCCTTTATTAAGAAATTTGATCAGTTTATAGTAAAAAGAGATTGTTTCTTCCTTCCTTTCTAATGAGACGAGCAATCTTGCTACTTTAAAATAAGTAGAAATTTCTCCCACTCTAAGTACTAGTTCTTGGTAACTGTTTATGAATCAGAGCTGTTTCTCAGACAGCTTTTTAAAAAATCCTCTAAATTCAGGCTTTTGCCTCCTAGATATTATTTAGACATACATTCTGATTTACATGTTATGTCAAATCTTAGTGTGGTGGCATGAAACACGATAATCACACACCATTAAAGTCAGCCTTTAGAGACGTGTTTAGCAGCAAATGACAAACAGTGCCTGAAAAGTGAGAAACTGTTATAAGGATTTTCCGAGGTTGTCGCTGGTATTATTTTTTTTTATTCTCTCCTTTTAAATAACAGCTTACAAATGCCCTTGGGTAGCTGGAGTATAAAACTCCCAACAATCTGCACAACAAACTATTATGATGTTTTTGTACCTTTTTTGTGGTTTGTCGACCACATTTTTTTGCTGCAAACTGTAGGAGTTACTGGTTTAATTTTACATTTGCAAAGCCATTCACTAAGTTTATCATTAGTGAAAAGACAAAACAAAATTTAAGCATCCTGTGTGCCTAGTGGCATATTTTCTAATCATACCTATTTTATATTATATCACTACTAGGTGTTCACTGAATAGCTCAGCGAGATACCGTAGGTTTCTGGCTGCAGAGCCAGAGGTTGGAGGTTCAATCCCTCACTGTGCCTCTTTGGAGAAGAGCCAGCCTGTGTGGCCTTGGGCAAGCTACACAGTCTTTTTTTCTTTCTTTCTTTCTTTCTTTTTCTTTCTTTCTTTTTCTTTTTGGTCCTTACTGCAGGACTAAATATATTAATCGCGTTCCAATGCATTCCTATGGGAAATGGTGCTTCGACTTATGACCATTTAGAGTTACATCCATCTTCTGGAATGGATTATGGTCATAAGTCAAGGCACCACTGTACTGTACTGTACTGTACTGTACTGTACTGTACTGTACAATACTATACTACACACATACTACACACACACACATACTACACACACACACACACACACACACACACACACACACACACACACACAAAGTAAGGAAGTCAAATTATTATGAAAAGGTTTGTAGCATTTGTTCCTAACTGCTGTTTGTTACATTGTTCTCACTAGCCTGTTTTAAACATGCAGAACTAAGCAATTTTTCGCCTTTACAGTTCAGTCTAGTAGGCTCTTTTTGTTTCAATCATCACATGGGCCTAGAGGGGGGGAGCCTGGTGCCTTGATTTTGTGATTTTCCTGGAAACTGTGCCCATTCCTCTTGGAGGCTTCGGGGAAGAAAGCCGGGTAGGCCTCCATGAATATTTTGCTAAGGAATGTGCTGTTTTTGTTTCAATCATCACATGGGCCTAGAGGGGGGGAGCCTGGTGCCTTGATTTTGTGATTTTCCTGGAAACTGTGCCCATTCCTCTTGGAGGCCTCGGGGAAGAAAGCCGGGTAGGCCTCCATGAATATTTTGCTAAGGAATGTGCTGTTTTTGTTTCAATCATCACATGGGCCTAGAGGGGGGGAGCCTGGTGCCTTGATTTTGTGATTTTCCTGGAAACTGTGCCCATTCCTCTTGGAGGCTTCGGGGAAGAAAGCCGGGTAGGCCTCCATGAATATTTTGCTAAGGAATGTGCTGTTTTTGTTTCAATCATCACATGGGCCTAGAGGGGGGGAGCCTGGTGCCTTGATTTTGTGATTTTCCTGGAAACTGTGCCCATTCCTCTTGGAGGCTTCGGGGAAGAAAGCCGGGTAGGCCTCCATGAATATTTTGCTAAGGAATGTGCTGTTTTTGTTTCAATCATCACATGGGCCTAGAGGGGGGGAGCCTGGTGCCTTGATTTTGTGATTTTCCTGGAAACTGTGCCCATTCCTCTTGGAGGCTTCGGGGAAGAAAGCCGGGTAGGCCTCCATGAATATTTTGCTAAGGAATGTGCTGTTTTTGTTTCAATCATCACATGGGCCTAGAGGGGGGGAGCCTGGTGCCTTGATTTTGTGATTTTCCTGGAAACTGTGCCCATTCCTCTTGGAGGCCTCGGGGAAGAAAGCCGGGTAGGCCTCCATGAATATTTTGCTAAGGAATGTGCTGTTTTTGTTTCAATCATCACATGGGCCTAGAGGGGGGGAGCCTGGTGCCTTGATTTTGTGATTTTCCTGGAAACTGTGCCCATTCCTCTTGGAGGCTTCGGGGAAGAAAGCCGGGTAGGCCTCCATGAATATTTTGCTAAGGAATGTGCTGTTTTTGTTTCAATCATCACATGGGCCTAGAGGGGGGGAGCCTGGTGCCTTGATTTTGTGATTTTCCTGGAAACTGTGCCCATTCCTCTTGGAGGCTTCGGGGAAGAAAGCCGGGTAGGCCTCCATGAATATTTTGCTAAGGAATGTGCTGTTTTTGTTTCAATCATCACATGGGCCTAGAGGGGGGGAGCCTGGTGCCTTGATTTTGTGATTTTCCTGGAAACTGTGCCCATTCCTCTTGGAGGCTTCGGGGAAGAAAGCCGGGTAGGCCTCCATGAATATTTTGCTAAGGAATGTGCTGTTTTTGTTTCAATCATCACATGGGCCTAGAGGGGGGGAGCCTGGTGCCTTGATTTTGTGATTTTCCTGGAAACTGTGCCCATTCCTCTTGGAGGCTTCGGGGAAGAAAGCCGGGTAGGCCTCCATGAATATTTTGCTAAGGAATGTGCTGTTTTTGTTTCAATCATCACATGGGCCTAGAGGGGGGGAGCCTGGTGCCTTGATTTTGTGATTTTCCTGGAAACTGTGCCCATTCCTCTTGGAGGCTTCGGGGAAGAAAGCCGGGTAGGCCTCCATGAATATTTTGCTAAGGAATGTGCTGTTTTTGTTTCAATCATCACATGGGCCTAGAGGGGGGGAGCCTGGTGCCTTGATTTTGTGATTTTCCTGGAAACTGTGCCCATTCCTCTTGGAGGCTTCGGGGAAGAAAGCCGGGTAGGCCTCCATGAATATTTTGCTAAGGAATGTGCTGTTTTTGTTTCAATCATCACATGGGCCTAGAGGGGGGGAGCCTGGTGCCTTGATTTTGTGATTTTCCTGGAAACTGTGCCCATTCCTCTTGGAGGCTTCGGGGAAGAAAGCCGGGTAGGCCTCCATGAATATTTTGCTAAGGAATGTGCTGTTTTTGTTTCAATCATCACATGGGCCTAGAGGGGGGGAGCCTGGTGCCTTGATTTTGTGATTTTCCTGGAAACTGTGCCCATTCCTCTTGGAGGCTTCGGGGAAGAAAGCCGGGTAGGCCTCCATGAATATTTTGCTAAGGAATGTGCTGTTTTTGTTTCAATCATCACATGGGCCTAGAGGGGGGGAGCCTGGTGCCTTGATTTTGTGATTTTCCTGGAAACTGTGCCCATTCCTCTTGGAGGCTTCGGGGAAGAAAGCCGGGTAGGCCTCCATGAATATTTTGCTAAGGAATGTGCTGTTTTTGTTTCAATCATCACATGGGCCTAGAGGGGGGGAGCCTGGTGCCTTGATTTTGTGATTTTCCTGGAAACTGTGCCCATTCCTCTTGGAGGCTTCGGGGAAGAAAGCCGGGTAGGCCTCCATGAATATTTTGCTAAGGAATGTGCTGTTTTTGTTTCAATCATCACATGGGCCTAGAGGGGGGGAGCCTGGTGCCTTGATTTTGTGATTTTCCTGGAAACTGTGCCCATTCCTCTTGGAGGCTTCGGGGAAGAAAGCCGGGTAGGCCTCCATGAATATTTTGCTAAGGAATGTGCTGTTTTTGTTTCAATCATCACATGGGCCTAGAGGGGGGGAGCCTGGTGCCTTGATTTTGTGATTTTCCTGGAAACTGTGCCCATTCCTCTTGGAGGCTTCGGGGAAGAAAGCCGGGTAGGCCTCCATGAATATTTTGCTAAGGAATGTGCTGTTTTTGTTTCAATCATCACATGGGCCTAGAGGGGGGGAGCCTGGTGCCTTGATTTTGTGATTTTCCTGGAAACTGTGCCCATTCCTCTTGGAGGCTTCGGGGAAGAAAGCCGGGTAGGCCTCCATGAATATTTTGCTAAGGAATGTGCTGTTTTTGTTTCAATCATCACATGGGCCTAGAGGGGGGGAGCCTGGTGCCTTGATTTTGTGATTTTCCTGGAAACTGTGCCCATTCCTCTTGGAGGCTTCGGGGAAGAAAGCCGGGTAGGCCTCCATGAATATTTTGCTAAGGAATGTGCTGTTTTTGTTTCAATCATCACATGGGCCTAGAGGGGGGGAGCCTGGTGCCTTGATTTTGTGATTTTCCTGGAAACTGTGCCCATTCCTCTTGGAGGCTTCGGGGAAGAAAGCCGGGTAGGCCTCCATGAATATTTTGCTAAGGAATGTGCTGTTTTTGTTTCAATCATCACATGGGCCTAGAGGGGGGGAGCCTGGTGCCTTGATTTTGTGATTTTCCTGGAAACTGTGCCCATTCCTCTTGGAGGCTTCGGGGAAGAAAGCCGGGTAGGCCTCCATGAATATTTTGCTAAGGAATGTGCTGTTTTTGTTTCAATCATCACATGGGCCTAGAGGGGGGGAGCCTGGTGCCTTGATTTTGTGATTTTCCTGGAAACTGTGCCCATTCCTCTTGGAGGCTTCGGGGAAGAAAGCCGGGTAGGCCTCCATGAATATTTTGCTAAGGAATGTGCTGTTTTTGTTTCAATCATCACATGGGCCTAGAGGGGGGGAGCCTGGTGCCTTGATTTTGTGATTTTCCTGGAAACTGTGCCCATTCCTCTTGGAGGCTTCGGGGAAGAAAGCCGGGTAGGCCTCCATGAATATTTTGCTAAGGAATGTGCTGTTTTTGTTTCAATCATCACATGGGCCTAGAGGGGGGGAGCCTGGTGCCTTGATTTTGTGATTTTCCTGGAAACTGTGCCCATTCCTCTTGGAGGCTTCGGGGAAGAAAGCCGGGTAGGCCTCCATGAATATTTTGCTAAGGAATGTGCTGTTTTTGTTTCAATCATCACATGGGCCTAGAGGGGGGGAGCCTGGTGCCTTGATTTTGTGATTTTCCTGGAAACTGTGCCCATTCCTCTTGGAGGCTTCGGGGAAGAAAGCCGGGTAGGCCTCCATGAATATTTTGCTAAGGAATGTGCTGTTTTTGTTTCAATCATCACATGGGCCTAGAGGGGGGGAGCCTGGTGCCTTGATTTTGTGATTTTCCTGGAAACTGTGCCCATTCCTCTTGGAGGCTTCGGGGAAGAAAGCCGGGTAGGCCTCCATGAATATTTTGCTAAGGAATGTGCTGTTTTTGTTTCAATCATCACATGGGCCTAGAGGGGGGGAGCCTGGTGCCTTGATTTTGTGATTTTCCTGGAAACTGTGCCCATTCCTCTTGGAGGCTTCGGGGAAGAAAGCCGGGTAGGCCTCCATGAATATTTTGCTAAGGAATGTGCTGTTTTTGTTTCAATCATCACATGGGCCTAGAGGGGGGGAGCCTGGTGCCTTGATTTTGTGATTTTCCTGGAAACTGTGCCCATTCCTCTTGGAGGCTTCGGGGAAGAAAGCCGGGTAGGCCTCCATGAATATTTTGCTAAGGAATGTGCTGTTTTTGTTTCAATCATCACATGGGCCTAGAGGGGGGGAGCCTGGTGCCTTGATTTTGTGATTTTCCTGGAAACTGTGCCCATTCCTCTTGGAGGCTTCGGGGAAGAAAGCCGGGTAGGCCTCCATGAATATTTTGCTAAGGAATGTGCTGTTTTTGTTTCAATCATCACATGGGCCTAGAGGGGGGGAGCCTGGTGCCTTGATTTTGTGATTTTCCTGGAAACTGTGCCCATTCCTCTTGGAGGCTTCGGGGAAGAAAGCCGGGTAGGCCTCCATGAATATTTTGCTAAGGAATGTGCTGTTTTTGTTTCAATCATCACATGGGCCTAGAGGGGGGGAGCCTGGTGCCTTGATTTTGTGATTTTCCTGGAAACTGTGCCCATTCCTCTTGGAGGCTTCGGGGAAGAAAGCCGGGTAGGCCTCCATGAATATTTTGCTAAGGAATGTGCTGTTTTTGTTTCAATCATCACATGGGCCTAGAGGGGGGGAGCCTGGTGCCTTGATTTTGTGATTTTCCTGGAAACTGTGCCCATTCCTCTTGGAGGCTTCGGGGAAGAAAGCCGGGTAGGCCTCCATGAATATTTTGCTAAGGAATGTGCTGTTTTTGTTTCAATCATCACATGGGCCTAGAGGGGGGGAGCCTGGTGCCTTGATTTTGTGATTTTCCTGGAAACTGTGCCCATTCCTCTTGGAGGCTTCGGGGAAGAAAGCCGGGTAGGCCTCCATGAATATTTTGCTAAGGAATGTGCTGTTTTTGTTTCAATCATCACATGGGCCTAGAGGGGGGGAGCCTGGTGCCTTGATTTTGTGATTTTCCTGGAAACTGTGCCCATTCCTCTTGGAGGCTTCGGGGAAGAAAGCCGGGTAGGCCTCCATGAATATTTTGCTAAGGAATGTGCTGTTTTTGTTTCAATCATCACATGGGCCTAGAGGGGGGGAGCCTGGTGCCTTGATTTTGTGATTTTCCTGGAAACTGTGCCCATTCCTCTTGGAGGCTTCGGGGAAGAAAGCCGGGTAGGCCTCCATGAATATTTTGCTAAGGAATGTGCTGTTTTTGTTTCAATCATCACATGGGCCTAGAGGGGGGGAGCCTGGTGCCTTGATTTTGTGATTTTCCTGGAAACTGTGCCCATTCCTCTTGGAGGCTTCGGGGAAGAAAGCCGGGTAGGCCTCCATGAATATTTTGCTAAGGAATGTGCTGTTTTTGTTTCAATCATCACATGGGCCTAGAGGGGGGGAGCCTGGTGCCTTGATTTTGTGATTTTCCTGGAAACTGTGCCCATTCCTCTTGGAGGCTTCGGGGAAGAAAGCCGGGTAGGCCTCCATGAATATTTTGCTAAGGAATGTGCTGTTTTTGTTTCAATCATCACATGGGCCTAGAGGGGGGGAGCCTGGTGCCTTGATTTTGTGATTTTCCTGGAAACTGTGCCCATTCCTCTTGGAGGCTTCGGGGAAGAAAGCCGGGTAGGCCTCCATGAATATTTTGCTAAGGAATGTGCTGTTTTTGTTTCAATCATCACATGGGCCTAGAGGGGGGGAGCCTGGTGCCTTGATTTTGTGATTTTCCTGGAAACTGTGCCCATTCCTCTTGGAGGCTTCGGGGAAGAAAGCCGGGTAGGCCTCCATGAATATTTTGCTAAGGAATGTGCTGTTTTTGTTTCAATCATCACATGGGCCTAGAGGGGGGGAGCCTGGTGCCTTGATTTTGTGATTTTCCTGGAAACTGTGCCCATTCCTCTTGGAGGCTTCGGGGAAGAAAGCCGGGTAGGCCTCCATGAATATTTTGCTAAGGAATGTGCTGTTTTTGTTTCAATCATCACATGGGCCTAGAGGGGGGGAGCCTGGTGCCTTGATTTTGTGATTTTCCTGGAAACTGTGCCCATTCCTCTTGGAGGCTTCGGGGAAGAAAGCCGGGTAGGCCTCCATGAATATTTTGCTAAGGAATGTGCTGTTTTTGTTTCAATCATCACATGGGCCTAGAGGGGGGGAGCCTGGTGCCTTGATTTTGTGATTTTCCTGGAAACTGTGCCCATTCCTCTTGGAGGCTTCGGGGAAGAAAGCCGGGTAGGCCTCCATGAATATTTTGCTAAGGAATGTGCTGTTTTTGTTTCAATCATCACATGGGCCTAGAGGGGGGGAGCCTGGTGCCTTGATTTTGTGATTTTCCTGGAAACTGTGCCCATTCCTCTTGGAGGCTTCGGGGAAGAAAGCCGGGTAGGCCTCCATGAATATTTTGCTAAGGAATGTGCTGTTTTTGTTTCAATCATCACATGGGCCTAGAGGGGGGGAGCCTGGTGCCTTGATTTTGTGATTTTCCTGGAAACTGTGCCCATTCCTCTTGGAGGCTTCGGGGAAGAAAGCCGGGTAGGCCTCCATGAATATTTTGCTAAGGAATGTGCTGTTTTTGTTTCAATCATCACATGGGCCTAGAGGGGGGGAGCCTGGTGCCTTGATTTTGTGATTTTCCTGGAAACTGTGCCCATTCCTCTTGGAGGCTTCGGGGAAGAAAGCCGGGTAGGCCTCCATGAATATTTTGCTAAGGAATGTGCTGTTTTTGTTTCAATCATCACATGGGGCCTAGAGGGGGGGAGCCTGGTGCCTTGATTTTGTGATTTTCCTGGAAACTGTGCCCATTCCTCTTGGAGGCTTCGGGGAAGAAAGCCGGGTAGGCCTCCATGAATATTTTGCTAAGGAATGTGCTGTTTTTGTTTCAATCATCACATGGGCCTAGAGGGGGGGAGCCTGGTGCCTTGATTTTGTGATTTTCCTGGAAACTGTGCCCATTCCTCTTGGAGGCTTCGGGGAAGAAAGCCGGGTAGGCCTCCATGAATATTTTGCTAAGGAATGTGCTGTTTTTGTTTCAATCATCACATGGGCCTAGAGGGGGGGAGCCTGGTGCCTTGATTTTGTGATTTTCCTGGAAACTGTGCCCATTCCTCTTGGAGGCCTCGGGGAAGAAAGCCGGGTAGGCCTCCATGAATATTTTGCTAAGGAATGTGCTGTTTTTGTTTCAATCATCACATGGGCCTAGAGGGGGGGAGCCTGGTGCCTTGATTTTGTGATTTTCCTGGAAACTGTGCCCATTCCTCTTGGAGGCTTCGGGGAAGAAAGCCGGGTAGGCCTCCATGAATATTTTGCTAAGGAATGTGCTGTTTTTGTTTCAATCATCACATGGGCCTAGAGGGGGGGAGCCTGGTGCCTTGATTTTGTGATTTTCCTGGAAACTGTGCCCATTCCTCTTGGAGGCTTCGGGGAAGAAAGCCGGGTAGGCCTCCATGAATATTTTGCTAAGGAATGTGCTGTTTTTGTTTCAATCATCACATGGGCCTAGAGGGGGGGAGCCTGGTGCCTTGATTTTGTGATTTTCCTGGAAACTGTGCCCATTCCTCTTGGAGGCTTCGGGGAAGAAAGCCGGGTAGGCCTCCATGAATATTTTGCTAAGGAATGTGCTGTTTTTGTTTCAATCATCACATGGGCCTAGAGGGGGGGAGCCTGGTGCCTTGATTTTGTGATTTTCCTGGAAACTGTGCCCATTCCTCTTGGAGGCCTCGGGGAAGAAAGCCGGGTAGGCCTCCATGAATATTTTGCTAAGGAATGTGCTGTTTTTGTTTCAATCATCACATGGGCCTAGAGGGGGGGAGCCTGGTGCCTTGATTTTGTGATTTTCCTGGAAACTGTGCCCATTCCTCTTGGAGGCTTCGGGGAAGAAAGCCGGGTAGGCCTCCATGAATATTTTGCTAAGGAATGTGCTGTTTTTGTTTCAATCATCACATGGGCCTAGAGGGGGGGAGCCTGGTGCCTTGATTTTGTGATTTTCCTGGAAACTGTGCCCATTCCTCTTGGAGGCTTCGGGGAAGAAAGCCGGGTAGGCCTCCATGAATATTTTGCTAAGGAATGTGCTGTTTTTGTTTCAATCATCACATGGGCCTAGAGGGGGGGAGCCTGGTGCCTTGATTTTGTGATTTTCCTGGAAACTGTGCCCATTCCTCTTGGAGGCTTCGGGGAAGAAAGCCGGGTAGGCCTCCATGAATATTTTGCTAAGGAATGTGCTGTTTTTGTTTCAATCATCACATGGGCCTAGAGGGGGGGAGCCTGGTGCCTTGATTTTGTGATTTTCCTGGAAACTGTGCCCATTCCTCTTGGAGGCTTCGGGGAAGAAAGCCGGGTAGGCCTCCATGAATATTTTGCTAAGGAATGTGCTGTTTTTGTTTCAATCATCACATGGGCCTAGAGGGGGGGAGCCTGGTGCCTTGATTTTGTGATTTTCCTGGAAACTGTGCCCATTCCTCTTGGAGGCTTCGGGGAAGAAAGCCGGGTAGGCCTCCATGAATATTTTGCTAAGGAATGTGCTGTTTTTGTTTCAATCATCACATGGGCCTAGAGGGGGGGAGCCTGGTGCCTTGATTTTGTGATTTTCCTGGAAACTGTGCCCATTCCTCTTGGAGGCTTCGGGGAAGAAAGCCGGGTAGGCCTCCATGAATATTTTGCTAAGGAATGTGCTGTTTTTGTTTCAATCATCACATGGGCCTAGAGGGGGGGAGCCTGGTGCCTTGATTTTGTGATTTTCCTGGAAACTGTGCCCATTCCTCTTGGAGGCTTCGGGGAAGAAAGCCGGGTAGGCCTCCATGAATATTTTGCTAAGGAATGTGCTGTTTTTGTTTCAATCATCACATGGGCCTAGAGGGGGGGAGCCTGGTGCCTTGATTTTGTGATTTTCCTGGAAACTGTGCCCATTCCTCTTGGAGGCTTCGGGGAAGAAAGCCGGGTAGGCCTCCATGAATATTTTGCTAAGGAATGTGCTGTTTTTGTTTCAATCATCACATGGGCCTAGAGGGGGGGAGCCTGGTGCCTTGATTTTGTGATTTTCCTGGAAACTGTGCCCATTCCTCTTGGAGGCTTCGGGGAAGAAAGCCGGGTAGGCCTCCATGAATATTTTGCTAAGGAATGTGCTGTTTTTGTTTCAATCATCACATGGGCCTAGAGGGGGGGAGCCTGGTGCCTTGATTTTGTGATTTTCCTGGAAACTGTGCCCATTCCTCTTGGAGGCCTCGGGGAAGAAAGCCGGGTAGGCCTCCATGAATATTTTGCTAAGGAATGTGCTGTTTTTGTTTCAATCATCACATGGGCCTAGAGGGGGGGAGCCTGGTGCCTTGATTTTGTGATTTTCCTGGAAACTGTGCCCATTCCTCTTGGAGGCTTCGGGGAAGAAAGCCGGGTAGGCCTCCATGAATATTTTGCTAAGGAATGTGCTGTTTTTGTTTCAATCATCACATGGGCCTAGAGGGGGGGAGCCTGGTGCCTTGATTTTGTGATTTTCCTGGAAACTGTGCCCATTCCTCTTGGAGGCTTCGGGGAAGAAAGCCGGGTAGGCCTCCATGAATATTTTGCTAAGGAATGTGCTGTTTTTGTTTCAATCATCACATGGGCCTAGAGGGGGGGAGCCTGGTGCCTTGATTTTGTGATTTTCCTGGAAACTGTGCCCATTCCTCTTGGAGGCTTCGGGGAAGAAAGCCGGGTAGGCCTCCATGAATATTTTGCTAAGGAATGTGCTGTTTTTGTTTCAATCATCACATGGGCCTAGAGGGGGGGAGCCTGGTGCCTTGATTTTGTGATTTTCCTGGAAACTGTGCCCATTCCTCTTGGAGGCTTCGGGGAAGAAAGCCGGGTAGGCCTCCATGAATATTTTGCTAAGGAATGTGCTGTTTTTGTTTCAATCATCACATGGGCCTAGAGGGGGGGAGCCTGGTGCCTTGATTTTGTGATTTTCCTGGAAACTGTGCCCATTCCTCTTGGAGGCTTCGGGGAAGAAAGCCGGGTAGGCCTCCATGAATATTTTGCTAAGGAATGTGCTGTTTTTGTTTCAATCATCACATGGGCCTAGAGGGGGGGAGCCTGGTGCCTTGATTTTGTGATTTTCCTGGACCGCGCGCCTAACGGCGCGCGAAATTCTCAAATCCTAATATGGTAAATATGAGTGGCCTGAGGGAGGCCAGAGTTCTTACCTCTAATGGTGTATGAGCAAGAGAGCATGTTTAATGGCGCATGAAACTCTCTAATCCTATTTCTTACCCTAACCTGAGAAATTAGAGAGCCAATCAACATTGCATACTTCCACACTATTAGAGAGCAGGCCGGGTAGGTGGGGCTCGTCAGCCATGGAAGGCAGCCCATCTAGGAGAAGGAAAACTCCGACTTTAAACCTCCACTGCCTTGTGGCTATATCCACTTATGGAAAGGGCTTCAGGAGATAACCTCGAGGAAAAATCCGGAGCCGGAGTCCCGGAGGCACTTTGTGTCATTCTGCCAACTCCTGCGACGTTGCTGGAGCCAGTTGTATTGGCTCTTGCCTTTCCACTGGACCATTTCAGCGACGTGGAGAGGGGGGATTTTCTGCTTGGGTAACAGCCTATCCTCCATATTATTTTACCCAGGCTTCGTGCTCTGGAGAGGACACTCCAGCTTCGCATAAAGCGTCGAAACAACACGGGAAGTAGCAGTTACCGGTTATAAGTCTTTGCTCAATTGGCGTAGAGCAGGACGCCAGGGGCTACTTCTGACGGTGGGAGAGGTCATTGCACCTCACTAGGTAGATACCGCCCGCCTTAAGCTGGGCAGCCCCCAGCCAGTAAGGTGCTACCTCGCCACGGTCTGTTAACTTCACGGGGTGCGTGGGGTTTAGGGTCAAACCCGACAAGCAGATCGATAACCGTGCACCATGCAACAATCGTAAGAAAACTTCTGCCCTAAAGCTGGGCACCTGGAATGTACGGACAATGACCCCTGGCTTCCATGACTACGGCTTTCCTAACGACCTGCAAGAAATAGACGATGTGCGCAAGACAGCTGTCATTGACATGGAACTGAGTAGACTGCAGATGGACATTGTTGCCCTCCAAGAGACAAGACTGCCAGACTCGGGATCTGTCAAAGAAAAAGACTTCTCATTCTTCTGGCAGGGAAAACCATCGAATGAGACCAGGGAATATGGTGTTGGCTTTGCAGTCAGAAATACTCTTCTGAGATACATTGTTCCACCTACTGTGGGGAGTGAAAGAATCCTGTCTCTGCAGCTCCACTCATCAGCAGGACCAGTAACCCTCATTAGTGCATATGCACCAACACTGTCATCCACTCCAGAAGTGAAAGACAAATTCTATGATGATCTGGCAGCTACCATCAAAAAAGTCCCTGAAAGAGAGGCACTGTTCATTCTTGGAGACTTTAACGCTAGAGTTGGGGCTGATCACAACTCCTGGCCCACTTGTCTAGGCCGTTTTGGCATTGGAAAGATGAATGAAAATGGCCAGCGCTTGCTGGAGTTTTGCTGCTATTATGGTCTTTGTGTCAGCAACACATTCTTTAACACGAAGCTGCAACACAGAGTTTCCTGGAGACATCCAAGATCAAAGCATTGGCATCAGCTCGATCTAATCCTCACTAGACGTTCCAGCCTTCCTAGTATTACGATCACACGCAGTTACCAGAGTGCTGATTGTGATACTGATCATTCCCTGGTAGGTAGTAGAGTAAAACTGCGAACAAAGAGAGTATATCACACGAAAAAGGAAGGAAGACCACGTATTGACATCAGCAAGACTTGCGATCAAAGAAAAGTGAGGGATTTTGCCCAAGCACTTGAGGAAGCCCTTCCAGGTCCGGCTAATGCAAATGCACCTGAACGATGGGAACACTTCAAGAACACTGTCTATAACACCGCCTTATCCACCTTTGGCAAGAAGACCAAAAAGATGGCTGACTGGTTCGAAGCCCATTCAGAGGAGTTAATGCCAGCCATCGAGGATAAGAGAAGAGCTCTAGCAGCATACAAAGCCTGTCCTAGCAAGTACAACCTGCAAGCTCTTCGAGCTGCTCGCGGCCAAGTGCAACAGGCAGCCAGGAGATGCTCCAACGATTATTGGCTCCAGCTCTGCTCTCAGATACAGTTAGCAGCGGACACAGGTAACATCAAAGGAATGTATGACGGTATCAAGCAAGCCTTAGGTCCAATACAGAAGAAATCTGCTCCCTTGAAGTCTGCTACAGGTGTGCTCATCCAGGACCGAGTACAGCAGATGGAACGCTGGGTACAGCACTACTCCGAGCTATATTCCAGAGAGAATGTAGTAACCGAAGAAGCATTAAATAACATTGAGTGCCTGCCTGTCTTGGAAGAGCTAGACAGCGAACCAACACTAGCAGAAATAAATGCGGCCTTGGATTCCCTCGCCTCCGGCAAGGCACCTGGAAGGGACAACATCCCTGTTGAAGTGCTGAAATGCTGTAAGGAGATCATCACCACCGAACTGTATGAAGTCTTTCGTCTCTGCTGGAGGGAAGGTGGAGTACCACAGGACATGAAGGATGCAAACATTGTCACATTGTACAAGAACAAAGGAGACAGGGGCGACTGCAATAACTACCGTGGCATCTCTCTTCTTAGCGTGGTAGGGAAGCTGCTTGCCCGCGTTGTGCTGAAGAGGCTCCAGGTGCTTGCAGACAGAGTCTATCCAGAATCACAGTGTGGATTTCGAGCCAATAGATCCACCACTGACATGGTATTCTCCCTCCGACAGCTGCAGGAGAAATGCAGGGAACAACAACAGCCACTCCTTGTGGCCTTCATAGACCTTACAAAAGCATTTGATCTGGTTAGCAGGGACGGCCTTTTTAAAATACTTCCCAAGATTGGTTGTCCACCTCGTCTCCTCAACATCATCAGATCTTTCCATGAGGGAATGAAAGGCACTGTAGTTTTCGACGGCTCAACATCAGACCCCTTTGACATTCGAAGCGGAGTGAAACAGGGCTGTGTCCTCGCACCAACACTTTTTGGGATATTTTTTGCTGTCATGCTGAAGCATGCCTGTGGAACTGCAACCGAGGGCGTCTATCTCCGGACTAGATCAGACGGAAAGCTCTTTAATCTTTCTAGATTGAGAGCAAAGACCAAAGTACAACTGAAATGCATGCGGGACTTCCTCTTCGCAGATGATGCAGCCATTGTTGCCCACTCTACCGAAGACCTCCAACAACTCATGAATCGTTTCAGCAAGGCCTGCCAAGACTTTGGACTAACAATCAGCCTGAAGAAAACACAAGTCATGGGCCAGGGGGTGGACTCACCTCCTTCTATTACCATCTCCACAAAAGAATTGGAAGTTGTTCATGACTTTGTGTACCTCGGCTCAACCATCTCTGACACCCTCTCTCTAGATGTCGAGTTGGATAAACGCATTGGCAAAGCAGCCACCATGTTCTCTAGACTCACAAAGAGAGTATGGCTCAATAAGAAGCTGACGACACGTACGAAGATCCAGGTCTATAGAGCATGTGTCCTAAGCACACTCCTGTACTGCAGTGAGTCCTGGACCCTTTGTGCACGGCAGGAGAGGAAGCTGAACACCTTCCATATGCGTTGCCTCCGACGGATTCTTGGTATCACCTGGCAGGACAAAGTTCCAAACAGTGTAGTCCTAGAACGAGCTGGAATTTTCAGCATGAATACATTACTGAAGCAGCGACGTCTACGTTGGCTGGGGCACGTCGTGAGAATGACTGATGGTCGGATTCCAAAGGATCTCCTGTATGGAGAATTAGTGCAGGGAAAGCGCCCCAGAGGGAGACCACAACTGCGATACAAGGACATCTGCAAGCGAGATCTGAAGGCCTTAGGAATAGACCTCAACAGATGGGAAAACCTGACATCTGAGCGTTCAGCCTGGAGGCAGGCACTGCATCACGGCCTCTCCCAATTCGAAGAGACCCTTGCCCAGCAGGCCGAGGCAAAGAGGAAGTCACAAAAGCAGCAAAAGCAGGGAGCCAGACAGGGGACAGATTGGATTTGTCTTCAGTGTGGAAGGGACTGTCACTCTCGAATTGGCCTTCTCAGCCACACTAGACGCTGTTCCAAATTCTCCATACAGAGCACATTACCATAGTCTCTCGAGACTGAAGGATGCCTATGAATGATGAGTAGGCTCTGTGTCATATCATACGCTTAAAAACATTTAAAGGGGATGATGAGATTTACCTACAGGCTAAAGTCTGAGAAGTGTTTTGTCATTTTTGTACAAACCAAACTCCAGCTGGCTTGATCTTGGTACATTATTTCCTCCCCACTTTACAGACAGTTCAAGCAGCTACTATCAAACCTTTTCAAGACGTTTCTAACACATCATGTGTCTAGATGCCTTCTCTTTGCTTTTAACCTCACTAAAGTGGATAGCGAAGGATGTTCCAGCTGCCCCAGCCTAACAGACATTTAAATCTTGCTCCACTGTACTGTGTATCTGGCCCTAAAAAGGGTGGTGTGAAAGTGAGAATGAAGTGCATACATTATTCCCTTGAAGCCTGCACTTATGATGTAGCTGCATAATTTAAGACAAAGAATTAAAATGAGTATCTATCCTTGAAATGATCCACTTGCCAGATTTTGAATATATTACTGAAAACACCAATACGGCCCCAGTGCAAGACCTTAATTGTTGATTGTGATAAGGTATTGTAATGGGAGCTTTCAAAACAAAAGCTATTCATCTGATGCCAGAATCAGTGAAAGGTTCAGTTATTCTTGCTTTACTGAGCATGAAATGGAATTTGAAAGGCAATATTAAATGGGTTATTAAACTTAAGACGTGACATTTTGTGATCCTTCCCTGAATTTTTCTACCTGCATATATAATGTGGCTGGTATATTCTCTGTGGAATCACTCATTTCCTGTGGCCTGTAGGTTTTAGTATATTCTAAGATTTCAGTTATTTATTAGTCTTTACATGATAAACTAAAAATATGGCTCTTCAAGGATTCATATTTCTATTATCTCCATTGCACATGCATGCCTACACATATCACATTACATAAATCATTCTTGGAGAATGAATATTCATATTTAGTAATCAAAGCATCAAAGCTTTAAAGCAAGTTTTCCGGTTTTGCAAAGTAAGCTTTTTTGTCAAACATAATTCTTAATCTTTTAAATTCCTGAGCTTTTTCTGACCCATTTCACAAACGGTAGCTTTGCTATCTTCCTGAGGCTGCTTTCCAAGGATACCAACAGTTTTTCAAAAGAGGTAGAAAACAAGCAGACTAGCTACAACCCTCTTAGCTTATAACAATTTAATTAGAACTTCCTGGCATGGCTGGAGGCCTGCTCCAAAATCCATTTAAGTTTTTTAAAAAAGTTTCTGTTATGTGCTACGGTAATTCCAAAGCTGTCTGAAGAGAAATACGTTCAAATTCTGCCAGAATCACTTTGCTTTTCTGCTATCTCTGGTCTAAACCTGCTGATAGCTAGAAAGTACTGATTTAGCTTAGGCAAAATGTACATTTTGAAAGAGAATAAAGCCATTATGGTGGCAAACACAGTTTCAAAGAAGGATGATTGAGGAATCTGTTTTTTTGTTTTTGTTTTTTGTGAATGCTAGTATGAACTGATCTGATATGTGCCTGGACACACCAGTTCATTTCCTGCATATTCCAATATGGTTAGTGGTCACAACATCTATGAAAAACATGTTCAGATGTGTATCTTTAGAGAAAATGCACTTAAATAATAACTGTCTCCCATCAAGTTGATTTTTCTTGGTAGAGAATATTCAGAAGTGATTTACTATTCTCTTCTTCTAGGGTGAACCATGTGGCTTGCCCAAGACTACACAAGCTGGCTCTTCTGCCAAGTGGAACAGAAGGAAATAGGGCTCCCATCCTCTGGCTTTGCAGCCAGGCACCCAACTCACTGAGCTATCCAGTCAACTAAAATTTAGAATTGCGCATATTGAGAGAAAATACATTTTAATGCTTTTAGATCTGCCCATTTTGAGATAGTGGCCCATATGAAATTAAGACTAAATGAGATTTACATAGCAGTTGACTCATCAATGTGCTGACTCTTGTTGGGGCTACAAATGAGACTTTGGCCATGATGTTTAGGATGACATATTCTGAGAGGATTTAATTTTAAAACACATATTTAAATAATATTAAATGAGAACCTTCATAAAAAGCTAAAAAAGTATTCACATATGAAAGGGGATGTGAGAAGGGATTGATTTATAGGTAAAAGAAAAAGAAAAATGTAGTGCACTTCCTTTAGAAGAAATTGATAGAAAAAACATGTATGAAATGTAGTACTGTACATTTATATTGCTGCATTTGACATGTGGACTTTTCAGTGCACTGTATATTCATTGCGAATCCACACCCATTAAGGGTCAAGGAAAAATTCATGCAAAAATCATCAGCTTCTCCATATTGTTGTTTTTGTTTAGTCATTTAGGTGTGTCCGACTTTTTGTGACCCCATGGACCAGAGCACGCCAGGCCCTCCTGTCTTCCACTGCCTTCCAGAGTTGGGTCAAACTCATGTTGGTAGCTTCGATGACACTGTCCAGTCATCTTGCTCTCTGACGTGCCCTTCTCCTCTTGCATTCACACTTTCCCAACATCAGAGTCTTTTCCAGGGAGTCTTCTCTTCTCATGAGATGGCCAAAGTATTGGAGCCTCAACCTCCATAGGTTCCATTGATTCAATCAGCCTGCTCTAGTTGCAGTTTACTGATGGATTCCAGCTTGTATCTGGAAAAGTATAGGACTGACTGCTTATAGTCTTCCTTCAGCCTCTGCCTACCCAGTAACAAGATTTCCAGGTCTCTGTTCATTTTCTTTCTTTGCCTGTAAACTACCAGCTTCTCCCTTTCCTTCCTACCTCCATCCAATAATGCAATCTTCTGGGGATTTACTTTCCCATCTTCATTTGCCTCCCCATCAACTGTTAGTTCTCATAGGTATAAACACACATGAAAGTGATCTGAATGAAGCCATGAAAAAATTTTTGAGGAATTTTGTAATGTGAGCCATCCCTCACAGCCCTATGAAAAAAATACCATAATTTGCAGCAGGTGATTAATTGACATTCCTTGACAGGACCACTCATTATCTGAAAGCATTAGTCATTCCTCAGCAAGGGAACAACTTGATTTGCATAACTGAATTTAATATTTAATCTCTTTATTCAGTTCTGGCAATTAATTTTCCAATTGTTATATTTAAAATATAATGTTTGTAATAATACAATATTTTTTCACCAGATGCACCCATTAGATTCTTCTATATATAAGCTTTCAAATTTCTTGGCTTCCTGCCTTTCACATAGTTTCCCGATTGTTTAACAATTCTTTTAAATATATAAAGGGTTGTATCCACCACACTTAATAGTATTGTTTGTGGCATTCCACCAGTGGTTGCTGGAGTCTTTGCAGAAGAATGATCCCTAGGGAGACCTAGTTCCACAGACTGCATTGCCTCAGTATTCCATTAGGCAAGTACTGTAGCAGGCTCTCTGTTTGCAAAATGCACTCATCTCATCCAACTGTCATTCTTCTCTTCTTGTTAATGGCATTTCCCTTTGCCATCTACATAACTGTCTGAAATACTACTGCTTTTCTGTAATGCCAATTGCTTGCACATAATTTTGCATTAATAGAAACAGCACCCTAAAACACAAATAAGTGTTGCTAGATGAAATAAAACCTGACCTCTCAGTTTAAGTTAAAATAACTAAGCTGAAACTATCATAATTTGGACATATCATGAGAAGGTAAGCCAATATTGCTGTGGATAAGGCAATATTGCTGTGGAAAGTTGAAGGCAACAAGAAAAAAGTAAGACCAAATACAGTGGGGTCTCTACTTAAGAACATCCCTACTTAAGAACAATCCAACTTAAGAACAGCTCCATTTGCTAAATTTTGCTTCTACTTGAGAACAGAAATCCAAGATAAGAACAGGGGAAAAAAAACCTTTCCTGCTCTTTTTTTAACCTTAGGTCATCTTAGGTTAAAAAAATTCTCCCCCTAGTGGTAGAGTACATATTAACCAGCTTTGCATTAGTTCCTATAGGAACTAATGCTTCAATGTACGAACGCACCTCTACATAACAAAAAAACAGCCAGAACTGATTAATTGGTTTTCAGTCCGTTCCTATGGGAAATTTTACTTCAACTTAAGAACGTTTCAACTTAAGAACACCATTCCAAAACCGATTAAGTTCTTAAGTAGAGGTTCCACTGTAGTTTCTATGGACGGAAAAGAGCAGATACGGATTAAATGGTTTTCAATGCATTCCTATGGGAAATGCAGATTCAACATAAGAATTTTTCAACTTGAGAACCACCTTCCAATACGGATTAAGTTCTTAAGTAGAGACCCCACTGTAAGAGATGGATTGACTCAATAAGGAAGCCATGGATTTTACTTTGGAAGAGCTATGTAGGACTGTCAGTGATAGAACATGTTCAGGATCACTAATTCATAGGGTTCCCATGTATTGGAAGCGACTTGATGGCATTCAATAACAAGAGATTTCATCCCTAGGAAAAGATGAAGCAGGGTCTGTTGACAATGGAGGAGGCCTTGTACATGCCAAATGACAATATCAGGTACAACCCTGTAAGTTTCCTTCATTATCACATTGAATTATGATCAGTGGCTTGCCACATTACTTGTATGGTGTCGTGACAAGAAGATGCTGCCTTTTATAAATGCAGAAGTGTATTTCAGTTGAGAAAACATACCAGTGGAGTCTGTTTCAATGCATGGAATGAGTGGCCTGATATCAGCTCTTTATAATGAGATGGAGGCAAGAGAGAGAGAGAGAGAGAGAGAATGAAATTACTTTTCCAGAAATGCAAGGTAATTAGCTTTGAAAAGGTAGTGAAAGAAAACTGAAAGAAACAAAAATGCAGAAGCTTGCTTAATTGAGAGGAAATAATGCTAGATATTCTTCAATAATGCATTCATTTAATATTCCTGAGTAAAAATGTTTTGAATTAGAAAGGAAATAATGCTTCCTCAAGACCATTTTTCAGCCGGTGTCATTCCTCATCCCCACTGCTGCCATTTTTACTGCAGCTCTGTCAGCAAAAAGAGAAAGAAAAAGAAAAGAAAATCCTTGATGTCCCTTTCTTTCTTTCTTAATTATTTTCCTATCTGTGTAAGGTTTTATTTATGCTGGTTATATATGTTTATTTTTATCATTTGTGTATTGTTAGCCGCCTAGAGTGGTCCTGAGCTGACTACGATAGGCGGGATATAAATTAAATAAATAAATAAATAAATGATTTTTACAAAAGTTATGGGACTGGAGAATTCATCTTGTTTCAAAAGCAAAATCATTCTCCCAAAAGGAAACTGGAAATGTTATTCTGCTTTAAAACAGGGTCTGCCCTATTGCGTCCCTATTCTCAGTAGGAATGCAGCTCCCACCCACCCACATTGCTACTGAATTAAGGTGGTGTAGTGGGAAATTTGGTGGTGTTGGCAGAGTGCAGACATGTTGAGACCTGCACTGTTAGGGTGCAATCCTATGCTAAGTCTACTATTCTTTGTGATGGGGTACCATAATCATCCACTAGTTTACGCCTTTGAAACTGTGTCTCAAAGGGATGATCTGTTGCCAACGTTCTTGCCTCTTCTCTGGAATGCCCCGTGCTGAACAGCTGCTGCATTTAGCTCTTCAAAGAAGGAAACTCTAAAAGTGCGCAGCCTGGCTGGCACAATGGGATAGAGGGAATGTAAATCAGCATTAGATATGCATATTTTGTTGTTAGAGGAATATATGCTGCTAGAGAGCTGCCTATTCATTTGGTGCTTTCCTTTGTAGGCCTTACTTATGCAAAAATGGGGGATGGGGAAGAAATGCTATGGTTTCCTCACATGAAAGGGCTAAGCTACAGGCTTAGCAGTACAGATGCCCCTGCCTATTGCGGCGACACTTTGTGTTGCCTTGAACTGTGAAGAAAAGACAAGGACAGATGAAGTGGATTGTGCATGTCTGCGTGTGTGTGCATACGTGTGTTCGTGTTGTACCTGAGTTTAGTCTGCTTGGCTCCTAAATAGAATAATCAATGCTATTATCGCTTCCTCTCTTATCTAAATCACATCAGGGTTCTACAGTAGATCAATAGCTACAACAAAGAAGGCAGGGCTTTCATTCCACTGGGACTCATTACTCTGCTGCCTAAGATCTAGATATAGATTCTTGGTGAGGTTATCTAGTGTTCTATAGTAGTTAACAACAACTGGCACTTATTAATACTGCACCCAGACCCCAGCTTTACGGTACTGAAGCTGATAACAGGGCATGTCTAACAAAATGAAAGAGTCTTTGCTTTTTTCCCATCAGCTTCTCCTCTCTCTTTTTTCTTTTTCTTTTCTCTGCACCCCCACCCGCAATTCTAATATATCTTCCTTCTATTCTCCATTTCTATTATAACGTGGGATCTAAAACCAGCACTTCATTGAAATTCTTAGCAAGTGCAGGTTTGTCTTTAAACAGACAAACATCTGCTGCAGTGTTACAAAGCCTAATTAAAATAAATTTAGATCTTAAATTAGCCTTTTCAGTAACAGTTATTACACGAAGCCTCTGGGTGATAAAAATACATAATATAGTTGTATGGAAAGGAAAACATTATTTGTATTGCTATTTTCCTATCCAGTTCAACTCTCCCCCAACTCAGCAAAATAAAAAAGCACAAGAAAAGAAAAATAGTTGACATTTGCAGTTGCACAACTTTAATATAAACTACCCATAAATCACTTAGCAGTTTTCTCAGTGTTGGTTTTTTTTCCTAAAGGCAGTATTATGTGAAGGAAAATCATGTTTTTCTCATCACTGTGGACAGCCCTAATCTTTCTTGTCAAAAAATAGACATCCAATTTGCATTGGCTAGGTAAATACTGTGGCAGATAATTTACATGTCACGGCATAAATTTTTTCCTCCATTTCACCTTTCATCAAAATATATCATCAGTGGAACTGTGCAATCCCCTCTTGGTATGAATTTCTAAAATGCATACAAACACACATACATATGCACTTAAGAAACCCTCCTGTGGTATAAGACGGGCCAGTGAGGTACTTAAAATATAAAAGAAGAAAGCCAGAAATAATATGTATAAAAACATGATGCCCAGTGCAGGTGAAAAAAAAATACAGAGAACTGAAAGATGTGTCTGAATTTCTTGAAATGTCTGTCAACTTCAGTTTTAGAGCTAATGCATGGCCACCCATTTGGACAACTTTCTTGTGGCTCAGATCTCAGATAAATCGGTGGGTGACCTCAAGCCCAATCCTTGTTTTTCAAACATTTAACCCATATGGTAGAAAGCATTGGTAATTTGGCTTGAGAGGCAGGATCCAAGAAGTGTGAAGTTGTTCGCTGGAGAAAGCACGAAAAAGAGAGAGAGAGAGAGAGAGAGAGAAAGAAAGAAAGAAAGAAAGAAAGAAAGAAAGAAAGAAAGAAAGAAAGAAAGAAAGAAAGAAAGAAAGAAAGAAAGAAAAAGAAAGAAAGAAATAGTAGCTGCAAGTAGAAATCATTTGGGGAAGCTATTTTGTACATTACAGAAGATAGTATTTGGTAATATGTACTTTTCAAGCATATCCAAATATTCTGTTGATGTAAATCTTCACAGAATTGTTTTTGCCCCTTGTAACAATCGGAAAACAGGGAGTCCTGTTCACATTTGTTTTGTGGTAGCTTCCCTCAGCTGCAGTTTCAGAAGGGTATAGTGAGAGCACTGCGGGGAAAGAGAATCAGAAGCTGAAGTTTAGGGGTTTCACTAAGGATTCCTCTGTTCCCCCATCAGCTCAATTTTTCTCTTAAATTCTTTATTGGTGTATGCCAACTTATGCTGAGAAATCTTATCCATTCACCAAGGACTCTGTCTCCTCCACCTTTCCTTTCCTTTTCTTTCTTTTTTCTTTTTTCTTTTTCTTTTTGTGGAGGGGAGGACATGGGTATAATAAAGGATCAGCAGCTGGAATAAGGGAAGATAGCTAATGCCTGCTGGCAAGAAGAATGCAGAAAAATTAATTGGACTTCCAGACTGTGGGGCTAAATACAACATTAGTTCTATCTAGAATAGAATCATCATAGGATTTTCAAGATATAAAATATTCAGAAGAAGTTCGTCATTGTCTTCTTCTCTGCAGTACTATTTCTGTACAGTACTACTTGGATGTCACTGATGTTGCCTATGAAGAATCCTTCATCAGTATTCACCTTCACCACTGTTGGTACCCAGTGACTGTTCTTCAATAATTTATACATTCTCCATCAGCACTGAAACTATAAATTCTTTTATGTTCATGTGATTGCTAATTTCTGAAGAGGGTGTGTGGATGTTAGTCTGGTGTCTGAGGAAATGTTACTAGGAGAAGTGGAAGGCAGGAGAGTCAACAGGAGGTAGATTGACCCAGTCAAGGCAGACACGGCCTTTAGTTTGAAAGACCTGTAAAGGTAAAGGTAAAGGTTCCCCTTGACAATTTTTGTCCAGTCGTGTTCGACTCTAGGGGGCGGTGCTCATCCCCGTTTCCAAGCCATAGAGCCAGCATTTTGTCCGAAGACAATCTTCCGTGGTCACATGGCCATGCGACTTAGACACGGAATGCTGTTACCTTCCCACTGAGGTGGTCCCTATTGATCTACTTGCATTTGCATGCTTTCGAACCGCTAGGTTGGCAGGAGCTGGGACAAGCGACAGGCGCTCACTCCGTCATGTGGATTCGATCTTACGACTGCTTGGTCTTCTGACCCTGCAGCACAGGCTTCTGCGGTTTAGCCCACAGCGCCACCACATCCCTTTGAAAGACCTGGGCAGGGATTTTAAGGTTAAGACCTTTTCAAAGTTATTAATTAACTGGGTCATTGTTAAGTTCGAAACAAATTGCCAGCACATAACAGTAGAATATATGCAATGAATAGAATTTATTAGTCACGATTACCCCAGATCTCAGTCATTTCTGTGGATTTACCCTAGGCAGGATTAATGTTGGGCTTCTGTGTTTCTGCTTTAGAGCAGAAGTAACAGTCGGGGGGGATTCCATAATGCAGAGCTATAGGGATTCCAAACTGATGTTACAGACTATGATCGAGAATTTATTCTTAAAATGTGACCAAGACTCCATTCTGCTCATCATAAAAAGTGAACTTTATTTTACTTCATAAGGCAACTTTGCACATTTGCTTTTTGTCTGCTTGTGCCCCCTCTCCTGACAGTCATATACTCATATAAGTAGTGGAATGTGTGGACTGAAAACCACACCGCTCAGTCAAATCAGCTTCTTGAAACTGCACAGTACGTTTGGGTCCTCAGAATACCACAGGAACTGCCGAATGAACAGCTTGCTCTCTGTCCCTGTGCACAGAGTGCTCCAATGCTTAAAGCTAAGTCACAGATCTCCTTTGCAATCATCTCTTTTTGGGGGTCTGAGACACAAACTTAAAAAGAGGAAATTTGTTACTTCCTATAAATGCTTATATATTGTCCCTAGTGATGGTGTTATGAATTTTGAATCTGTCATCCCCGGTGATACAAAAATAAAGAATTCATGGCAGAAAAATGTAAACATGCAGCTATCTTTGCATCAGCTAACATAGGCTACAGATTAGCTTTCACCAGAATTGTCTAGTGGTGCTAGACTTTGGATATAATTTCTCAATTGTATAATAACAGACAAGTTCGTGGTAAGTTAAAGAATGCTAAAGATACTTTACAGTTAAGTGATTAGTATCTGTTTACAAAATTGGGCCATTTTACACTATTGACTTTTAGATGATTGCTGATTAAAGATGATGCCATAGCTTTTTTCCTTCATAACATCAACTCTTTGCTCCATTATTATGGCTGAAAGCTGAGTAGTGAACTGGTATCAAATCTGGGTCTGGCAGTTGTTGCCTTCTATTTCAGACCAATGTATTTTAGAAACATTGCAAGGCAGAAAGGGGAGTGAGGGAGAAATATTTCCATTAAAGGCTACCTTCTACTCATACCCTGGAATAAGAGCCATTATGGAGTGCGAGAAGGGGGGGAAATACCATAAATACCATAACTAGAGATAATAGGATGAAATTGGGAAAAAGAGAAAAAGTAGGCCATTTTCTGATAGCGAGAGGGTGAAATAGCCAAGTCTCCCTAGGGAAATGGTAGATGACATACAAACATTTCAATCACATAAAAGCCTATGTGGACATAAGTTCTCAAGAGTGTGCTCTAGGGAACTATCTAGGATGCATAATGGGAAAGAAAAAGTTAACTTTGAAAATAAGAATATATAAACCAGTTTAAAAAGAGTAAAATATATGCTAGTTATTACATGCCATGGGCATGAAACTGAATCCAAGAGGGATAGGAAAAGAAGAGCAAAATTAGGTTCCCAGTCACTCCCACAAAGAGCTTGTAAATGAAATTATTGCTGCATAAGAATGCAGCAATGATCTTGTGCTGGGAGAGCAAATCAACATTCTACAAAGCAATACTAAAACTGAGGGCAAGCCACACACAAAATTATAGATTTGAAACTAGAGTTTTGATCAGGACCAAATTTAGCACAGGAATAGCAGACACACTGCTCTTCCTGTTTGCCAAACATGGGGAAATTTGGACAAATAGTTTTTGAGTCATTACTTTTTAAATATTAAACTGTTTTACAACCCATACAGAAACAAGCGACCCTAAAACATGACAATTCCTTTCTATTTGGATGAGAAGTGGTTAACTGATGAGTCGGATTGGATTTTCCCTTGCATCCTGCCAATTTGTGAATGGTAGTGAGCTCAAAAGGGTGTGCTATAAAACATTTTGACTGCTGGTGTTGTCAACATTTAGGCATTGGTGTTGTCAACATTTAGGCTGCCCTTCGCAATGTAAAGCATAGCATCCTTTTTCCTGCTGGCCCAATATTGTGAAGCAATAGTGGTCAATTTCCTGGCATTTTGAATCATGGATACAGAAGCACAATATCCCACATTCATAAACCAAAGGTTTCTGAAAGAATTAAATAAGATCTATAATCAGCAAAACTGTTGAGCAAGGAGCAAGCCATGTTCTACAAACAATATCAAAGTCAGTAGATGCATGTTTCATCTCCATCCTAATGGTATCCCTGCATAATATTATTCCCAGAGACGCATTAATATTGTTTTGTTGTTTAGTCATTAAATCGTTTTCGACTCTTCGTGACCCGATGGACCAGAGCACACCAGGCCCTCCTGGTATCATCTGCATATTTGAGTTTGTTGATATTTCTTCCGGCACTCTTAATTCTGGCTTGGGATTCATCCAGTCCTGCCTTTCGCATTATGTATTCTGCATATAAGTTGAATAAGCAGGGAGACAATATACAGCCTTGTCATACTCCTTTCCCAATTTTGAACCAATTAGTTGTTCCATATCCAGTTCTAACTGCTGCTTCCTGTCCCACATATAGGTTTCTCAGGAGACAGATAAAGTGGTCAGGCACTCCCATTTCTTTAAGAACTTGTCACAGTTTGTTGTGGTCGACACAGTCAATGGCTTTTACTTAGTCAATGAAGCAGAAGTAGATGTTTTTCAGGAATTCTCTGGCTTTCTCCACAATCCAGTGCATGTTAGCGATTTGGTCTCTAGTTCCTCTGCCCCTCCGAAATCCAGCTTGTACTTCTGGGAGTTCTCGGTCCGCATACTGCTGAAGCCTATCTTGGAGGATTTTCAGCATAACCTTGTTAGCATGTGAAATGAGTGCAATTGTATGGTAATTGGAACATTCTTTGGCACTGCCCTTCTTTGGGATTGGGATGTAGATTGATATTTTCTAGTTTTCTGGCCACTGCTGAGTTTTCCAAACTTGCTGGCATATTGAATGTAGCACCTTAACAGCGTCATCTTTTAAGATTTTAAATAGTTCAGCTGAATGCCATCACCTCCACTGGCCTTGTTGCTAGCCATGCTTTCTAAGGCCCACTTGACTTCACTCTCCAGGATGTCTGGCTCAAGGTCAGCAACCACATTATCTGGGTTGTCCGGGATGTCCATATCTTTCTGATATAATTCCTCTGTGTATTCTTGCCACCTTTCTTGATGTCTTCTGCTTCTGTGAGGTCCCTCCCATTTTTGTCCTTTATCATGTCCATCTTTGCACAAAATGTTCCTTTAATATCTACAATTTTCTTGAACAGATCTCTGGTTTTTCCCTTTCTATTATTTTCCTCTATATCTTTGCACTGTTCATTTAAGATGCCCCTCTTGTCTCTCCTTGCTATTCTTTGGAAGTCAGCATTCAATTTTCTGTAACTTTCCCTTTCTCCCTTGCATTTTGTTTACCTTCTCTGCTATTTGTAAGGCCTATTTGTAAGACAACAACTTTGCTTTCTTGCATTTCTTTTTCTTTGGGATTGTTTTTGTTGCTGCCTCCTGTACAATATTACAAGCCTCCATCCATAGTTTTTCAGGCACTGTCCACCAAATCTAGTTCCTTAAATCTGTTATTTACTTCTACTGTATATTCAGAAGGGATTTGGTTTAGATTATACCTGAGTGGTCCAGTGGTTTTTCCTACTCTCTTCAGTTTAAGCTTGATTTTGCTATGAGAAGCTGATGATCAGAGCCACAATCAGCTCCCGGTTTTATTTTTGCTGACTGTATCGAGCTTCTCCATCTTTGGCTGCAGAGAACATAATCGATCCGATTTCGGTATTGCCCATCTGGTGATGTCCATGTGTAAGGTTGCCTCTTGTGTTGCTGGAAAAGAGTGTTTATGATAACCAGCTTGTTCTCTTGCCAAAACTCTATTAGCCTTTGCCCTGCTTCATTTGGAACTCCAAGGCCAAATTTACCTGTTGTTCCTTTTATCTCTTGACTCCCTACTTTAGCATTCCAATCCCCTAGAATGAGAAGAACATCTTTCTTTCATGTCAGTTCTCGAAGGTGTTGTATGTCTTCATAGAATTGGTCAATTTCAGTCTCTTCAGCATTGCTGGTTGGAGCATAAACTTGGATTACTGTGATGTTGAAAGGTCTGCCTTGGATTTGTATTGAAATTCTATCATTTTTGAGATTGTATCCCAGTACAGTTTTCCCACTCTTTTGTTGACTGTGAGGGCAACTCCATTTCTTCTACAGGATTTTTGCCCACAGTAGTAGATATGATAATTGTCTGAATTGAATTTGCCCATTCCCACCCATTTTAGTTCACTGACGCCCAAGATGTCAATGTGTATCCTTGTCATCTCCTCAGCTTACCAAGGTTCATAGATCTTACATTCCCGGTTCCTATGCAGTATTTTTCTTTGCAGCATCGGACTTTCCTTTCACTTTGACCCAACCACTTCTTTAGCTCTGGGGCTACTTGTGCTCCGCTCTTCCTCAGTAGCATGTTGGACGCCTTCCGACCTGAGGGGCTCATCTTCCAGCATCCTATCTTTTAGCCTTTTGTTTCTGTCCATGGAGTTTTCTTGGCAAAGATATTGGAGTGGCTTTCCAGTTCCTCTTCCAGGTGGATTGCATTTAGTCCGAACTCTCCACTATGACCTGTCCGTCTTGGGTGTCCCTGCACAGCATAGCCCATAGCTTCTCTGAATTATTCAAGCCCCTTCGCCATGACAAGGCAGCAATCCATGAAGGGGGGCATTAATATACTTGCAGTCAAGTCATTTATAAGTTGGGCACTTTTTAGCATTCAGTCAGGAAGGGAGAAGGAAGCAAGGAGTAGAAACTGTTGAATAACAACAGAAGCAATTGGATTTTTAAAAAGCAGGGAAAGGGGAGGGAAAAGAAAAAGTAACTGGTCCTTTTATGCTATGTAGTGACTTGGGTGGGTGATCTCTTCATAAAATCACTAAGAAATCAACCTATAAGCTTTAACCACACAGTTCGTACTCCGATTACATGCATCTTCCGGACTTCCATTTCAATTGTTTTACATTCTAGTCCTCTGTCTTTTCTTCTTCATGGTTCCTATGTACACGATATTCTTTGTATTTAAATAGAGATCCTTACCCTATTCAGCCATTCTTCAAAGGGTTAAAACTAAACACATACAGGAAGGAGAATATTTGCTCCCCCCAACAGCCCCTTGTGCAGAATTGACTCTGAAGAAGATAGCTCTTTCTCTCTGTGGAGCATCTCCACATGATTGGAACTCCGATGTTTCATGATTGCCAATTCCATGGAGGTGCTTCTCAGGTACAAGTGGCTCTCATCTTCAGAGAGTGACTAAAATGATGACTGGGCTGGGGCACCTCCCTTATGAGGAAAAGCTACTGCATTTGGGGCTTTTTAGTCTGGAGAAAAGGCACCTGAGGGGGAATATGATTGAGATGTATAAAATTTGCAAGAGGTGGATAAAGTAGAAGAGGGACGCTTTTTTCCCTCTCACGCAATACCAGAACTAGGGGACACCTACTCCAATGGAGTGTTGGGAGAGTGAGGACAGACAAAAGAAAATATTTCTTTACCCGGCTTGTTAGTCTGTGGAACTCCTTGCCACGGGATGTGGTGATGACATCCGGCCTAGATGCCTTTGAATTTCATTGGACAGATTCCTGAAGGAATTATAAACCATGATGGGGATGTATAATCTCCAGGCTTAAAAGAAAGGTACCTCAAAATGGCAGATGCAGGGGAGGAGTATCAGGGGACAGAAAGTGGGCCCCTCACCCCCAGAAATTTGTCTGACTCACTTGCTGGGTGTTTTTAAGAACCAGCTCAACTTGGCTCTTTAGGCAGGCCTTTCCTCCTGTCAATACCTAATTTGTTTGCTATCTTCAATTGTATTAATGTTGTTGTTTTATTTTATTTTATTATTCCTGAGTGTTGTTAGTGGCTCAGAATAGACTTTGGTCTCGATAGATAGATAGATAGATAGATAGATAGATAGATAGATAGATAGATAGATAGATAGATAGATAGATAGATAGATAGATAGATAGATAGATAGATAGATAGATAGATAGATAGATAGTTAGTTAGTTAGTTAGTTAGTTAGTTAGTTAGTTAGTTAGTTAGTTAGTTAGTTAGTTGTCTCGTGTGCTCCCAGAGGCATCTGGTTTGGCCCCTGTGAGATACAGGAAGCTGGACTAGATGGGCCCTTGGCCTGATCCGGCAGGGCTCTCTTTATGTTCTTATTTAAACAGATAATCATAAAGGATATAACTACTACAGGGAAAAATGTAATGGACTGGTCCTATCATTTTGTAATTACAAAAGATCTCCATCAGGCATCAATGCCCATTCTTCAAATAATGAGTCAAAATCTCTGTACTATAATTGTATATACATTAATGAAACTGTGACCTTTGCAAACCAAGGCAGCACACAATTCATATGGCAATTTACATATTTCTTTGTCATTGTTTGAAATGATTGTCGAACTCCTATATTCTCTTTGCATAAATTGCTATGTGCAGATGGAATAAGGATCTTAGCTGAGAGCTCTTGACTTTATAATTTTTTGCTACATATAGAAGAGACAGGAAGTGTGCTGGCCCAAAGACAAACTGCAAAGGATTCTTTTCTCTGTCTCTCTCTCTTTCCTTAGTGTATGGAAGTTTTCAGTGAATGTGAAGACTTTTTAAAATGGGCTGTTTTAATTAATGTTTGATTTGATTCTTGGTTGAACCTCTTAATTGAAGCAAACTGGTCTGTCTGTAATACTTTTTGAACCTGCAATATAATGCTTGCCTTTGCACAGGTTCCTGTAAGTTAATTAGAGGCAAATTTTACACATTGAAAACACAGTAATAAGTACATTTTCCTAAAACTAAATGAATTTTTAAACGTATTTTGAATCCTTATTCTTATCCGGAATAAATTGTATGGCAGTGCTGATTCCCTCCCTCCCTCCGTATTTTTCTTTAACTCAGCAAGACTACAGTCTAAAAGGATTTTGACATCACACCCTAAAATAGGCCATAAGATTACCGTGAATATTATGCAGGCAGTGTTTTAGCACAAATTATTGTTAGAAAATATATATTTTTATTAAATGACAGACACTTTCTCTGTCAACAGCATACAGTTTAATCTGAAATACTATCTATGAAGTGACATACAGTACCAAGATCTAGTACAACCATGGAAAAATGACTGTAATTAAACCTATTCCTTAATTCTGACAGGATATATTCAGAGCTTGAGCTCGCTCCCCCCCTTATGAAATCTTAAATCAAATAAAGTGTCTTCGTTGTTTAGATAATTGACTATTTATCCAAAATAATAATTTCCATCCACATTGGTTTTGGATTCAGAGTTTTTCTTATTTTAAGAGCAAGTAGATATAGATATAGACCTCGATAGCATCTTAAAAAGCAGAGACATCACCTTGCCAACAAAAGTCCGAATAGTCAAAGCTATGGTTTTTCCTGTAGTGATGTACGGAAGTGAGAGCTGGACAATAAAGAAAGCTGACCGCCAAAGAATTGTTGCTTTTGAATTGTGGTGTTGGAGGAGGCCCTTGAGAGTCCCCTGGACTGCAAGAAGAACAAACCTATCCATTTCGAAGGAAATCAACCCTGAGTGCTCACTGGAAGGACAGATCCTGAAGCTGAGGCCCCAATACTTTGGCCATCTCATGAGAAGAGAAGACTCCCTGGAAAAGATGCTGATGTTGGGAAAGTGTGAAGGCAGGAGGAGAAGGGGACGACAGAGGATGAGATGGTTGGTCAGTGTCATTGAAGCGACCAACTTGAATTTAACCCAACTCCGGGAGGCAGTGGGAGACAGGAGGGCCTGTTGTGCTCTGGTCCATGGGGTCACAAAGAGTCAGACACGACTAAACGACTAAACAAGATATAGACACCAGCCATGAAGCTTGGCTTAGTAGTCATAGCGGCACAAAAATACAAGGTCTTACATAGCTTATTTATTTATGCAACTCAGAAGAAACATTCCTACTGAAAACATGAACTTACTGAACTCAGTTTAAATTTCTGCACCAACACCAACCACCATTTTAGTGTCATGTATTATAGAATTGTTTTCAGCACTGTGACTTCCTGTGCATAGTGTCACGGTCAGGAGAAGTGGGAAGAAGTACCATCTCACAAATGTGGAACAAAACATTGCAGTATATTACAGTTCCTACACTAAAAAAACTCCATGTTACTGCTGTTCATCATGTGAGGAGGGACTTCATACATTTCCTGTTCCTTATGGAGATATAGATTTTTTTAAAAAAAAGTTGAAAAGATCTATTGATTGAATAATTGAAAGCATGTTTAGTTTATCAAAATGGTTTTAAGAAATTGTGAGTGGGTTAAACTTTGGGAAAATCCCATTCCCCCTTTTTGTTCCCCAAAAAGTGGAGACAGGCCTTCTTTATAAACTTTTCTTTTCTTTTCAAACACTGGAGAACCACAAACAACAACTTCAGTGGGACCAATGGGTCCCTCAGTTTCCCTTCATTCAACATAACAGTTCCTTAACTTGGGCATCACAAGAGAGTTCACCATCGGGATTTCATCCAAACCATTTGCGATCTGTGGGTTTTCTTGTGGGCTTCCTCAGACTGGGACATATGGTGCCGCAACAGGGGTGCCGAGCCCGCTCTCCCTCTGTGGGCATTTCTGGATATGACATCACCAACGGTTTGGCCCCCTTCTTCCACTGATCTTCCTTCTTGGGACAGGCATATACTGTCCATGCCACTGGTTCTGTTTCCCCGAGCTGCACTGCCAATCCTTCCTTTCTCCACCTTTTCAGCTCTTCTCCCTCATTTCCTGTCTTACTCCCTTCAGGTCTTATGTTGCAATATTGCTGTCTCCTTTCTACTTCCTCTATGGGCAGTTTCATTTTAACAGAACCTCCTGTCCAGGGACCTTCCATTTCTAACCAACTCCATCCTAAAGGAAAGTATTCTTCCTTCACCTCCTTTCTTTTTCTCCTCCTCCTTTTCTACCTCCATCTCTCACTCTAGCTCTCTTTCCCCTCCTCCTCTCTCCTCAGTCCCTGTCACCAGATAACCCTATACTATTGGATCCTCCCGTTTCTCAACCTCCTCTCGCTCTTCTTTCCTGCTCTTTTTCTCCTCTACTCTCAGTTGAGCCACTGCTTGTATCATTGTATAGGCTGTTTCGTATCCCTCTGTTGTGGGCGCTGGAGGGGATGGCTCACATTCCTCTTTTCTGTTGGGAAGTGGTTCCTCCTCACAGAAATACATGTCACCAATTAATTAGCTAAACATTGTTGTTGTTCAGAGCTTTATCAAGGGACTTTGCCTAAATTGGGGTCAGCAATATATGGCTTTTGTAAACCAACTAGCTGAGCCATGGAACTCTTATCTTGTTAGCCATGCATTATGTCTGATGTGTTCATGGAACTCTTGCATATGGGAGGGGGAGTGTCTTCCTTTCTGATTTCCAAAGCAGAATCATCTCTGAGCCTGTGCTGCCACTCACGTTTCCTTAAAACTGAAGTCCTTTGAAGGATCATGGTGTGGAATGGAGCATATCCACAGATTTGGATCAGAGCCACAGTCCAAATATAGTTCATATCCAAAGATAATACAATCTAAAGTGAACCTGAAAATTCAGTGAAAAGGAAAATATTTGTTAGAATATTATTTTTAGGCTGGAACAACAAAACTAAGTCAGTGAAAAAGACACATAGCCACAATTTAACAATATACATTTTCTATTAGTGCTGCAAAGCTATTTCCCATAAGGAGCAGATGAAAGTATGTGACAGTTCTCATTATAGTAGTGATAATGGCATCCTATCCGCAGAAAAGACTCCTGCCTTCTAGTAGCAATCTTTCAAAGTCAGATTTGCTAGACAGTTGGAAACTGGCAATGTATAATAATATAGAAAATCTTAGAATGGTTTGAAAGATTCTAACAATAATGAAGTGTGATTCATGACAGTATGTTCAGTGACTATCATGTTGTTACTATTAAGCATCATTGTTGTCATTATCTGCTAAAAATTAATTAGCTGTTCAAAGGTGTTGGGTGCTTTTGAAATGCTACTAAACAACAAGCTATATTTTTTACCATTTGCAAGATTATCAATCTGAAAATACAAAAGCATGTACATACAAGTACCGTAAATGTTCTAATCTTTAGCTGCTTAAGAGTAGTTCTGTGTATTTTCGTAAAACTGCTCAAATGTAGCAAACTAGCACCCTCAGGACATTCCAGAATCCTGCACTTCTCTTAAAAAGCAAATTCCATTCGTCCCGTGATACGTATTTTACAATACAGACATACAACGGCTTGTACTGAGAGTTTGCTTTGCACAAACAGAGGGAATCCTTGTGTCACAGGCAGCTTTGCGTCCAGCATAACAATCCTGCTGGCAGAATGAGGGAGGACATGATTTCTGTCAAGTTCATTCTCCCGTGAAGCCCCCTTGAAAATCCTCTCTAGAGACTGGAGGAAGTGGTGCTGGGGGCTGTAGGCAAGAAGGGGGGATTAGCAAAAATATTTTCCCTGTCTGATGATAGAAGTGGTCTCAGTGTAACACGAAACAGGTAGCTTAAATAGAAGTCTGATTCCAGTTTGTACTCTGTTTTAAAGCAGATCCATTGGCAAAAATCCTGTGGCATAATTTATACCTGAAGAACATGTCCCCAGCTGAGGAGAGTTTTCTTCCATCTCTCTCAGGGATTGTCTGACCTGCAAATAATCATTTTATTCCATAGAAGTCATGAGAACCATGGGACAGAAATAAGATTTTTTAAAAAATCAAATAAGTCTTTTAAGTTTGGGGGGGTTTACACTTACAACCCTTCTGCAAGTGTAAATTGCTCGAGTGTTTGACCATTGAACTAGTCGGATTTACATTGGTGTCTTCACCATTTAACACTACTCTAGCAACTGGATTTATGCTGGAGTCTCTATCCAAGAAGAAGCAGTTTAATGTAAGTCAGTGAATATATTTAATAGCACTATTTATATAGTATTAAATCTTTTTGGGATGGTGATGTGCAGGATCTGTGTATTAACACAGATGGGTGCACACAAATCTGTGCACATACAGAGTATAACTTTGAAATGACCTGTGCTTAAAGCAGTAAACCCAGAAGGATGCCAGATGTCTGTCAGGAATTGTACAGTGCTGCTGTAGAAAAATGAGTCAGGAACAATTTAGGAAGAGAAATATTACACCACTTCTTGCCAAATAAAAAAATGCCTCTCAAAGAAAATACAAATGTCTAAGAATATTGATTTTATTCTTATCATCCTATGGCACTTGACTACCCTTCTCTTTTTCTTTCTTGTTGATCCCTAGAACCTTACACATCATGACACAACTAATCTGGGAATTTTATCTACTTTATATGTATTGGCCATTCTGGCACCATAACCATCTAGTCTACCTGTATAAATAAGATAACTCAGAAAAATGGATTGGCATTTTGAGTGAGACACCTTAGCTATTGATGGTTATGTAGGGAGCTTGAAACATCTATCTTGCTTAGGTATTCTCCATGTGCTTCTGGATGGTTGTTTCCAGACACATGGATTTAGTGTCTGTATGCCTGATAATCTAGTTTGAGTCAGTGCTAGAAGTTTGGTCTTTGCTATAGTCTAATGTGTCATATCTTGGTCTGTTACCTGAAGATATTAATTTGCAAACTTAAGCCTGTGGCTCCTTTAGAGAGCCAGTCCACCTCGTATTTGGTCTCCCTCTTTTTCCTTCTGCCTTTCACCTTTCCCAGCATGATGGTCCTTTTCAGAGAATCCTCCCTTCTCATGATGTGCCCAAAGCAAGATAACCTCTGTTTCAACTTACGAAGGGGTAATAATAAAAGAAATTAAATCGTTCCAATTAAAGGCCCCAAAGCTTTACATAAAAATTAAAAGCACAGAGCAGGAAGAGCTCAGGAAAAAACATGCAGAGTAAGAATGAGATTTGACTGTGTTAAAAGGTGAGAAAGTGATTCACATTAAATTGATAAAAAGCTGCCAGGGATATATTTTTGATTGTCCCAAATTTATAAGCAAAGGACAAGTTGAAGATTTCCAAGCTGAATGTTAGGTGCTGTTATCCATTCACTTCCCAGCTATGCAAGCTGTAGTTATTAACCTCTTTTTTGTGCATTCATAGCTTACTTACAGCAAAAATATCATAGTGAGAAAATGTGTATATAAACATAAACCTGCAGAGTGCTTTCATCAGATAAAACAGCTGATCAATGTGTAGAAAGGCACAGGAGGTGTGATCGTGATCAAAAGGCAAGGTAGCTGCATCTGCCAAGTCCCCTGAAATAGATGGAAGGCTTGCAATTTCACATCTTCAGCTGCATTTCGTCCTTGTTTGCCACTTTCAAATATGAAATCACAATAAAGCATCCATCTAGCTGACATTCTTTTATGTTCACATTCAATCATGGGGCACAGGATGTTTCTCTTCTGGTTTACTCTGATTTGGCAGCTCTGTTATTGCCTATCACTTTATAGCAGTTGCAGGGGAACTGATTTCATTTATTTTCAGCCTACAAGTTTGTTGGGTTGCTTGTTTGCTTTAAAAACTACACCACTAGAAGCTGTTCCACCACTAGAAGCTGTTCCACCACTAGAAACTGTTCTTCTCTTTGTCTGAATTTTGCCAAAGTTGATGATGATGTCTTTACTATCAAATAGGTGAACTGAAATACAGTGGTGCCTTGCAAGATGAATTTAATTCGTTCTGCGGTTAATGTTGTCTTGCGAAAAATTCATCTTGCGAAAAGCGTTTTCCCATAGGAATGCATTGAAATCTAATCAATGCGTTCCTATGGGCAAAAAAAGTCAGAACAAAGTCAAATTTGGTTTACAAAGTATTTATTAAGTGCTCTTTAAAGCCATACATATTGTGCAGATGATTTTTAAAATTTCAATCAAAAAACTTTAACTTTTTAAACATCATAGAAAAACATTTAAAAATCAGCAAACATGAGGCAGGAACAAACAATGGAAAACATTCTTCTTGCGAAGCACAGCCATAGGAACATTTGTCTTGCGAGTCATCAACCCCCATTGCCAAAGCCATTTGTCTTGCGAGTTTTTTTGTCCTGTGAGGCATTTGTAGATCACTTGGCATTGGTTTCAAGTGAGTCCTTTTACTGAACAGAACTTTCTTTGTGTGTACATGCCATTGACATGTATTAACCCTAAAGACATGTAACCATTTCCCCAGTGAATCTTGAAGGAGTAACACAGAATAGGAGGACTGTAATGTGGAAAGAAAGAACTACCTACCACTTAAAAATGGATGGAACCCCCATGAGTGTCTAGTCCCTGGTCACATGAGCTTCCTAGAAGTCACTTAATAGGCTAGGGATTGGAGTTCGTACAACCAAAGTGAACCTTACAAAATGGGGGGGCGGGGGTTTGCACCAAAACAGTCCTTCCTGTGTGCAGGGATGAACAGACATCTATGTCCCTCAATATGTATTAAGGAAGACTTAGTGTTAGCTACCCCAAATGCCCGTATCACGTGAAAATTATTTGATATATTTATTAATTGCAGCAGGGTGCTCCTGACATGAACAAAGAAAGAAAGATCAAATGAATTTCACCAAATTTTAATTATCGGATTATCCTTATGCAGTGGAAAATGTTATTTCTACTATTAGAGCCTGCTTTAGATTCCCATTACTGCAGTAGTGCAAGAATAAGCCATAATAAAATGTCTTAGTTTTGTTCATTCATAGGAGTTTGCCACACTGAATTATTCCATGGATATTTTAATATGTGTCACTGAATTACTATTTACAGTATATTTATTTAGATATAATTAGTTCTACTAAAATATCAGTATTATTAATGGTACTGGTAATTATGCTGTTGTAAATTTAGCTTGCAGCACTATTCATACTACTGTCTTGATGATCCACAGCCCTTTTTAATGTATGTAACCCAGCTGGCAATAAAGAAGAGCTTATTTTGATGGATTACTCTAAGAAAAATAATGTAAAATTATCTAGTTTTCTCTTATTATAATTGTTTTGTTCCTGCTATGATTTAGTATTTCACATTTTCTATCAGTCCAGCTCATTACAGTTCAGGCTAGACAAGGACAAAGTTAAAGAAGTTATGGGCGTTACCACAGACAGAAAGACTGGCAATAGTGACTTTAACCTGAGCATCTCCCAGGTCATAGAGCTGTTGTGACAGACCTCCTGGGTAGATTTGCTGCTGAATGTTCTGCCATTTAAACAAGAAGGATGTGAGGTTGGATAAGCATACCAACCTGGCTTGCTTCACAGAGATGTGTCTGAGTGAGACCAAGGGGCAGTGGAAGGATCCTTCCCAGTTTTGACTGCTTTGTTTCTACTAGTAACAGCTGGCAGAACTTGTGAGTAGAGATTCACCGTCTCTAGCCTATTTTGCAACTTTCCAGTTTTGAGTGTTTCTGAAGCTGAGAACTCAGGATGGGAGTGAGATTTTTGTTGACATACTGTCTCTACTGCCCAAGACCCTCCTTTTTGAAACAGTTTATAATGTCATGAGGACAGAGTTATAGTTTCTTCCAGCTTGCAATGCTGAAGAATTTCAGTATCGTTGCCTGAGGTACCCCTCCAGGTATGGCAGGTCCAATTTTTCGTGGTCATCAGAAGTGACACTTCAGGCTTGTCTTCCAACTGTACTGCTGCTACTGCTGCTGTAACTGCTATTGCTTTTTTTATTAGATTTATATCTCACTTTTTTTTCTCTAATTTGATCAAGGAGTCTTATGTCTGGTCCACCCCATTTTATTCTCACAACCAGCTTGTGATATATAGCTCAAGCTGAGAGACTGTGACCGAGCTTCATAGCCAAATGTAGATTGGAACCTAGTTCTCCCGAGTCCTTGTCCAGCACTCTAACCACTATGCCCCACTGGCTGGCTGTACCAGTTCCCTGGAAGCGTTAGGCAAGCCACAGTGACACCTCTCTTATTTGTACAGTATCCTGTTTGGACTGTTTCTACATAGGTCTGCTTCAGACAGTTGCAGAGAAGTTTTAGCCAGTCTAGAATGGTGCAGCTAGATGGTTGAGTGGTGCTGGTTAAAAGGAGTATGCAACTCCTTTGGTAGAATGCTTTCACTGCTTTCAAGTTTTTATTTACGTGCAACTCAACTTGCCATTTATGTCCTATATAAAAGCTGGCTGTTTGAAATACCATAATTTCCCATTATAAAACTACAGCTTTTAACAAGAGTGTCTCCAGGAATTGTATGTTAGCGTAATTCCCAATGCAATACTGTGTGTCTGTCTGTGTATATTAAGATAGTAAATAAAGGTAGGATTCTTGGGGGAACAAGGTTCATCTGGCTGAACTATTACTATTAAATGAAGGATTAACTGATGGGAGCTGTTATTCCTATTTTATTGAGGTTTTGTTATTGTCATTTTAATTTGATTCCATATTTTAACTGCATGCCTATTTTTATTTGATGGATGTTATTGTTAGGTACTTACAGTGCCTACAGTGCCATTTGGGGAGCCAAACAGAACATATATTTCATTATTAAATGCCATCAAGTTGCATGGAGACTCTAATAGGGTTTTCAGCATCAGTGAGATATTTAGGGAGTTGTGTACACAACTCCCTAAATATCTCACTGATGTTGAAAACCCTATTAGAGTCTCAATGAATGAATGAATGAATGAATGAATGAATGAATGAATGAATGAATGAATGAATGAATGATCTCTGCTAGAGCTGTGTGGACACAAAATTGTTGAGCTCAAGGGGCTTAACACGATGGTTTATACTATAAATTTTATAGTAAAGTCTATTGAGAAATAAATAACTTTGCCAAATTTTATAACACAATTTTATGTTGCAACTTTTACAAATAAATAACAACTTGAGCAGTGACAAAGATTTTTAGCCAGAAAATTATTTATTTAATGATGCATAACATAAACTTTGGCCAGATAATGAGATATGAGAAGTGCAGATTGTTCAACTGATTAAAGCATAGCATGAGAAGAAGTGCAAATGGTTGAAGAACCTGTTGGCTGAAAAATTTTACAGAAAGAATGCAACACAAGATTGCTGGAGCTGCTACATCCAGAGTTGGAATATTCATGATTTTTGTTCCAACCTTGGGAAAACAAGATAGAAGAGGAGACTATTTTAACCCCAGGTTAACTATTGGATGACAGTGGTTTAGGTATTTGGCTGTGGAGACAGAGGTTGGGGGTTTGATTCCCCACTGTGCCTCCTTGACAGAAGCTGGACTTGGTTATTTATAGGATCCCTTCCAGCTCTGCAGTTCTAAGATGATGATGATGATGAAGACGATGATGACTTATGAATATGAATTATAATCTTTAGCAATTTAGTTTATCTAATTTATTAATAACCCCATTAGAAGTTAGTGATATCTCATTAGCATAATCAACATTACCTCCATTAGAAGTTAGTGATATCTCATTAGACAATCTGAAATTTTTTTGCCAATAATCTTTAAAGCTTTTGCTAGTAAAAAGGATTAAATTATTTTTGTTTTTTCCAAACATGAATTAGGAATTTTACCAAAAGGCAACCCTTCTTTTTTTATTGTTTCTTCCTTTCATTTTTTTAGGCATGCAAGCCACACACAGCATTGCTTCTAGGTGACACATTGATACCACTGTGCTCCCTAAGAAGAAAAGAAGTATTAATAAACCATCAAGAGAAGTCCATGCCATAAAGAAAGTCTCGCATCTGCATAGAGTTAGCTACATGACGCCACAGTTGTACAGAATCATCACTGACAATTTTTGAAGTTCTGTGTTTTTTTAATAAGATGTTTCAGTAGTTCCTAACATTTCTGAAGGCTATTTTTTTTTTAATTAATCCTCTTTTAATTAATAGCAGCCTTGAGGGCAACAACAGTTAATGTTAAAACAAGCCAAAGGGATAACAGTGGGTAGACAGTGGGAGTAAGGGAAATGAAGCAAATGTGTTTGTTTTCTTCCTTGTATGAAGGAAGAAAAGTATGAAGCAGTGAAAAGAGAAAATACTTTGTGGGTAGTAAATAATGCCACAGAGACATTGCATACTATAGTTTGGTATAACATGCAGACACATTCTTAAGCTGAATTCCGTTCTGTGTTCATTCATTCTCCCTGAGCTCTGTGCAACCTGTGAGAGGCGTCAGGCTAAGAGAGAGTGGCTGCCTTGGGTTTAGTGGGGACTAGAACTAGAACAGAATCTCCCAATCCAACACTTTGAGTGATGCAACCAGATCTTAAGTTGAGGAACTTTCCAATGGAATTTGCCTGTCACTCACCAGAAGCTGTAGCCCAGATTTTCTTAACAGGACTAATTGGGAATTTTATTCAAGGATGGAGTCCACTGGTTGCACAACCAGAAGCAGGCCTTTCATTTGGCCAGACATAGCCCTTCTTATATCTTTACCTGTTTTGCCATTTCTGCTCTGGTGTTTAAACTGCTGTTGCTCTCTGTTTTATCTTTAAAACTGATTGCTTCTCAAGGAGACTCGCTTGATGCTGCTCCATTGACTTTTTGATGCCATGTGATAATTTTAAAAAACAAAAATGTCCCAGGTCTTAAAAATCTTTCAATGCCTTTAACAAATATATCCAATTGTCCAAGTTTGTCCAATTGTCCAGAGGGTTTTTTTCTCTGCTGCTTGTGTTTGAAATACTGTATTGCATTTTAATTTTAATGGCTGTAATTGTGTTTCCAACAGACAATCTGCCCAAAGAATTGTGTTATAGGGTGGCACAGAACATTGTAAATAAATCAATAGGCAAATATAGTCTATTATACCATAGAATGAGGGCTTGCAGTGTCAAAGCCTTTTTGAGTAACACAAATTATGACATCATCCTCCCCTTCCCCTCAGGTTTCCTGTTCCCTTTGAGTTTTTCCACAATCCTCACAGTAGCTGGGAGAAAAACTGATTTTTCTAAGAACAGTATTTTGTTGCAAGCTATCCAAATTAATGGAAGGTGGTTGAATTAATTAAAGAGGCAATTAGGAGCCATTAGAGTTACAAAAAAAAAAACCCTGTTCTTCATTTGTGTGGCAGTAACTCCCCATGGTCTCAGGCAACTCATTTACATAATCTGTTATTGGATATTTTTAAGTTGTGATGCCAGAAATTGAACCTAGGGCCTATTTCATGCACAACATGAAACAAATATATAATATGAAACAGATATATAACACAGCATGAAACAGATATGCTGTATAATATGAGATGTTTAAGGATAATCTAGTGTTCGTGTTTTCACATACTAATTTAATTGTTCATACTTTTTGTTGTTGTTATTTTAGAGTAAACTAGGCAAAGGAGATCTTTAGGAAAATTGGCAAGCTCTTCTTCAGGACCAGTTAAATGAAACTTGTGTAGGATCATTAGTCATTTCATTATGTGTTTTTTAAAACTGAAAGATAAATGCAAGAATTACAAATTCAAAAACAGCTTAGAGATAAGAGTAATGCATTTCTCACCAGCTAATTTTCTGATAAGCACTGAAATTTCTTTACAATAATTATTGATGTACGACACATCAGAAATGATTAATTGTGAAGCTCTATGTTCTTACAGATATGAACTGCATATTTTATAAATGCTATCTTCTCTCAATATCTTTGCCCCCCCCCCCCCAGGATTTCTAGTTTAGTAGTCATTGTGGCTCAGACAATGTAATGATATACTGCAGGAATATTAATTTCTGCCTGACTACTCGTGCATGCAAAACTGACAGAAATTGTACAGCTTCTACACTTTAAAAATCTATATAGCATTCTATTGAGAGACTTTTACTGTCAGTTTTGAGATGGATATGCTTTACAGGATTCATTCCGGAGACTGACTTCAAGTTGACTTTTGCTTCAGGGTGTTTTGATTATTGCCACTTGAAGTCCCCATGTTATAATAGGAAGAAAACATTCATCAACTCATCACTAAAATGACTAGTATCTTATATCTTATGCCATCACAGTATTTATTTTATTTATTTATTTAAAATATTTTCCCCACCTTTGCCCTTGAAAAGGACCCAAGGCAGCTTATAACAATGAAAGATAATATTTAAAGTTGGAAACAATGTATATATTGCACAATGTATATGTTGTATATATTGTACAATACTGTATGTAGTATGTCCTACCAAAGAATGGATGTGCTCTTACAAAATTCTGGATGAATTCTGTTGTACCTCAGTCAACAAAAGATATTTCATCTGTGGTCATCACTCTCTGCAACAGAGCTGCTGTCCAGAAGAGGACACCTGAGCTCTCTAGCAGAGAAATCTTAAGTACCTCACTGAACTACAAAAGCCAAGATGCCATAGGACCGACCCATAGCAGTTACAGTGTTATTAAACTGCTGCATCTGCACCATGTCAATATACTCCTCTGTAACTTTCTTTCCCCAATTCTAATGTCAAGCTTGAATTTTGTTGAAAGTTACTGGGTTCAGCTCGGCTTGCGCTCAAGATGCATTTGCAGGATGAAGAGTAGAGAGAGGACCTCTTCAGGTTTCCTCGAGCTTTACCTCCTCTGGCCTTTGTTGGCCTTCTTTCAAACTTAGATTGCTGTTCCTAGGGTTCCTGGTGTCATTTCCTTTCTTCTCATACCTTTCATTTGCCCCTCCAAGATGAAAATGATTATCTCTGGCTTAGTCAAGTAAAATAAAGACCTCTATCACCTTTGCTTTCCCAAGTGTATTTCTCTAATAAATGCAGGCTTTCTTCTTAGAAGAAGCATAAGTAGGATTCCTTTACAATGGAGAAGATGTACCCAGATAATCATTCTGTTTCAAAGGGTTGAATCCACAAGTTAATGTTGCTCCTTTACCATCCCATGCTTACTCTCCAATAATGTTCGCATCAGTTGTAGAGTACAAATTCTGAACTGCTCCTTAATTAGCTGGGTACTAGGAGTAAGGTATTTGATCTACCTCTTCTTCAGTATCAGAGCAGATAAGCCAAGAGGAGCCTGAGGATCACTAAGGACTGATAAGTCAACAAACAATGTTATAAGAACAGATGAGAGTGACAGGCAGGGCAAGCAAGGAGGAGGGAAGAAAGAAGCAGAACATAAAATATCCCAAGGTGAAGAACTTATGACACGGCTTGTTTGAAAAAGGCATTGACAAAACAATGGGCAGCAAATCGGATAACCTAAGCTATTTATTAATTCTTTATGGCCAATATGTTGTTTGGACTCCAGACACACAGAGAGCTGTTATGGCCCGTTCTTCATGTCATTTTGAGCTATTAATATTGTTTCAGTTTGGTGCTCAGCTGTCCCATCTCAGCATTTCTTTTCCATTTCAGGAGATACCTATTTGGGTTTGATTTCTGAACCCATTAACATGAAGGTTGGAGATAGTCATGAAACCTGAAATAAACATCAGATTTACAATATGCACAAGGAAGTGAGATTATGATTAATTCATTTCCCTAGATTACAACAGTGTGCTAAAAGTTACCTTGAGGCTTTTCTTTGGGTGTGAAATATTAAAGATTCAGGAGCTCACATTATTCATATTGCAAATCCCATGAGCTTGAAAAGAAGCTTACATATATTAAGAAATCTGGAAAGTCAGTTGGTTAAACATTTATTACAGCTTCCACTCTATTGAGAGAGCTTCAGAATACAAAGAAACTCATTTTTGGAAAATGCCTGTAGAAGTTATTTTTGTCGCTTAATGGAAAACATCAAGGGGAAAAACCAGCCATGTAAATAAATTGGCAGTATGAAGGCATTTTTAAGACTCTGACAGTCAGATGGACAAGATGTTTATAAATGATTTTTTTCTGCTAATTACTGCCAAATTATGCAAGTAATATGCGGTACAGTAATTGCTACAAGCTGAGCACAATACTGGGACCCTTGGGTGTCTCAAGGAAAGTAAGACCAATAGAATTAACTTAAGGTAAGTGATATGAAACAATGATAGAAAAGATCAAGCAACTAAGTTCAAAAAAGGTGGGTAAAGTCAAGTCAAATGATTTCTTATGTATAGTATAAGCAAAAGCAGGACTTTGAACAAATCCAAGTCCTTTTGGCCCAAGCTGTCTTCCACTGAGAAATGCCAATGCAAATCTTCCCATGGTCTGAAGTGGGAAGAGAAGTCCTCCGCCTTACTGCCCCATTCCCTGGCATGGTGTCATAGCGACTGACAAGGATGATGAAGATGGTAGTGGTTGTGGCAGTGCCTTCCTTTGCCTAGATGGCTCTCCAGCTCTACAACTGTTTTTGGCTGCTTATCTGCATAATGGCTGCCCCAGATTAAGGCATCTGGAGAGAGGTGGCCAAAACAATGAACTATGGAAGAGGGGTGGCAGGTGCTGCTCAAGAAACAGGCCAGTGGCAGTGGCAGCTCAGCCATAGCCCCCAGTACTCTGTGGTCTGAAATGATAAATTCACCCTGGCTAACAGCTGGACTGGCTATGCTCCTATGGTACCCCCAGGACAATGTTATTTCAGCCAGGATCTACATTCATCTGTGTATGTTTCACAAGACCTGTAGCATGGCCTGTTCCATGTCTCTAGAAAAGCCGGCTGTGTTATTAAAGTATCGTCAAATTTTTTGCTTTCTAGTTTTTTCAAAACTGGAGTGATGGTGAGACTGTAGGGAAAGTAACCTCTGAGGCAACCCTATACTGTACTTCAAAAGCAGAACTTTCTGAAGCTTGTTGTATACTTCTTGTCATTAATTTCAGACCTGATTATCCCTCCCACAAGAGGCTAAGCTGGCCCTATTTTTACTGACCTTCCGCAAGCAGGGACTTTTCTCTTCGGGCAAGCTTTCTCTTAGTGACTGACTACTTTAGTAGAGTTTTTCAATGGATTGTTACACCTTATTGCTCTGAATGTGTTTTATTGTTGCTTATATTTTTTAGTATAGTGTTGTTTGATCCATTTTTAGTATTTGTATGCTCAGTGTTGTTAGCTTTAAATATTGTCTTTTAATGATGTTAAATTGCCTTGGGTCCTTTGTGAGGAGAAAGGGATATTTTAAACAAACAAACAAACAAACAAACAAACAAACAAATGTTTAAAGTTCGTAATACTTTTTTATGGCTCAGTGTTAGAAAAGGTAAAAGGGGGATAATACTAAATTTCAGAAGGATTAGGGACATAGGCTGTTCAAAGGAAACAAAAAAACCATTGAGGTATCATTTCTCTACTTTGCCCTAGACGTTGTGTGGTTGGTAGGGTCCCCCCACCCTTGCATTGCTACTATAAGCTGTGCTACATCTTATTCCAGTTGAAGCGTGCGAGCAAAGATATACACTTTTCAGTCAGCAAGGTGGCAGCTCCCTTGTACTCCATAATCTTTCACCTTGTTTGGTTTGTTAGCTTTATATTCTAGTTTGCTGTTTAATCATCATGCAGAAGGAATTATGTTATCATCTTTCTCTCTGTGGTTGTGTGCAGCATTTAACTTCTTCCACTTTTCAGTGTCATTATGATTTCAGCTTCCATGCTCTTGTTTCAAAGACAGGATTATAGATGTTGAGACAAGATACCACCTGAACTGCATGATCTTTCTATGTTAATCCCTTGTCTGCTTCATATTTTCCCAATTCCAGTGGGCCCTGATAATGTTAGACTCAATTATTAATTTAGATACAGGCCTGATACTTTAATCTCATAACTCTGCTTGTCCAAATGTGGTAACAGGCTAGGTTTTTTTAAGCCTTCTAACTGCAGTTCAGTCAAACAGCATCCCCACGATTTATTCAGGAGCTGGTATTAAAATAATTAATTTGTTTTAATTTACCTTGGTTTTTTTCCCAATCCCCATCCCACTTTTCAGACAACAAAGGCTCAAGGTTGTGTTACAAATTAAAAGAGTACTATTCTCCTGAGTCACGACTAGGCTTAAAGGCTAGTAATACCCCAGTGATTGTGTTTGACTTAGTTTGCAATAATTAGCATCTTTCCTAAGGACTCTTTTATCTGTACGTTAAGCCACATCACCTAATAAAGACTGTTAAGCAAAAATATAATGCAAATTGATCATTCACAGATTTCTCCATCTGCTACACCCGGCAGTCAACCATGTCACATCAAGAATCTGCTTTCACTAAACGCTGCTGCAAAGTGCAAGATAATGTGAATCAGATATGTCCTTGTGTTCAGTATGATATATAGCTGTAGCGAACAGCCCTGCCCTCACCTGTCTGTCACAGCTGAACAGTGGAGAAGGAGCCAATGAGTGGATGGAAGGCGGAGCCAACGGGGGAGGGGCTGGATATAAAGGCTGGTGTATGGATTCTGAGAGAGATCCTGGTAGTGAGAGACAGTTTGAAACTTAAAAGTGAACTAAGAGTAAGTTAGAGATCTGTAAGAACGATGAATGGAATAGAGAGCTAAAAGAGGATTAAAGTTATAGCAGTTTTGATTAAAATATTAGTGATTAGCCACCTGTGATTTACCTATTGAATATTAATCATATGTTAACTTCCCTGATCTAATAAATGAGTTAAGTTTTAAAAGTACACACGTCTTCTCGAGTGAATGATATTGAGGCAGCAATACCTGGTGGCAACGAAGAAAGAAGGGCGAGAACCTCGTGAAAGCCTGAGGGAATAGGGGCTTCAGAGGAAATTGCCACAGTAGCAGACCAGAGATTCCATGGTGCTGAACAAATCAATGTGATCTCCACTGGCCCATTTCTGCTCAACGGCCACGTATAACTTTACAACACAAAGACTGCATCCAAAAACCATCTCTTTGACTGCTGTAAGATGAAGCCAACTTTGGATACATCTCTAACACAGAATGTAAGAAATCCATAGTTATTTATCAAGCCACAATTATACACAGAGACTCTACTAGGCAGGTATTAACTGGGAACCAGAGTATCACTCTTCCTCTACATAGGTTGGCCTGCATAAATTCCATGTCATCATGATATTCAGCATTAGCTATGGTTGCTAAATTCCAAAGGTACGTACTTCAAAATCTCTGTGCCCCTTCATGTCAACATGCATATTTCTGCTGAAGGAGAACAGGAACAGATTTTTATTTTATTTTCCCTGTGTTTCAATTTCTTTTTTACAAAAGAGAATAGAAATGCTTGTGTGATACTCTATGTCATGTATGTTCTATTACTACACACAGGATGGCCAACACAGAAGCAGTGGACTACATACTGCCCCCATCAATATATTTTTACAACCACCACTGCTGAAATTGGTGGAACACCTGCAGATTGTGGTGATTCTGAAATGGGCACCCTGCTTTGGAGGTGAATCATTTTTACTGGATGCTTCCAGGAATGCCATTCCTCTGTTAAAGAAAGCACCTGCTCCTGCAACACCTTGTTTAGGAGTAAAAGGGTGCTTTCAACAAACAAGAAATGGGATTTTCCCCTCTTTTAGCTGCTACTACCAGGGGAGATCCTAATGAACTCAATGCTCAATTTTAGAAGAGACAAGCATAGGATAAGATTCTTATGTATATATCTTTAGGCACCAATAATCAAGTTCAAAGGATAAAGGAAATAGTTTTTTTTTTACAATTTATAATATCTGTCAACAGATATTATCCATTGCGTTAAGAGTGAGGTAGGTACGATACTGTGGTCAGCCTTTAAGCACAGTGGTGCCTTCATCCCAAGGCTTTTTACTGCCTTTTTACATGCACAAACAGCATCTCCTAAAGTGTCACCCTGCACATCATTGATCCAATTCTCTCCTTTGAGTATCTTCTGTTCATGGTACTGCTAGAAGAAAGTAACTCCACCCCATTGTATGGTAGGACTAAACATACAGCAGCAAAATATTGTTTTCTTTGTAAGATTATTCCTTAAACCCCGGTTCTAGCAGGGGAAACTGTTGCAGTTCTTCACTCAATTTAAGACAGTCTGGCTGAAAGGGGTTAGGCATGTGCTATGCTGTATCCCTTTTTATAATGCAGCTGGTCGTGCAGTCTAGCACTAGTAATAGGGAGGAAGCAGCTGCCAAAGAATTTTAAAAAATGGAAGATTCGGTAAATATTGAGGAGTTAGAAATGAGTTTTCTAGTACAGGAGATTATAAAACCCCTTATGAATTAAAGAGCTGGCTGGATATCTAAGTAAATTAGGCATCTGGCTGTGGAGGCAGAAATTGGGGGTACAGTTACTCACTATGCCTCCTGTGAGTACAGCCAGCCTGTGTGGCCCTGGGCAAGCTCACACAGTCCCAGGGTGCCCCCCCCAGAAGAAGAGAATGATCAACTGCTTCTGAGTATTCTCTACCTAGAAAACCCTAGAAAGGGTCGCAGTAAGCCAGAATTGACTTGACAGCACACAATTATTATTTATGAATTAAAACTAAGTTCTTTAAAAAGAAATGGGATTGCAAGAGTGTGGAACAAGGTTTTTTAAAATTGCAACAGCCAGAAATTTCCAAGTCTTGCCTTTTATTTATTATTTATTTAAAATATTTCTATCCTGCCTTTCTAGCCAAAGGGACCCAAGGCATCAAGTTCTGTAGTCATTTCTAATTACATCAGAGGGAAAATCCAGAAAGTACCTGTGATAATTTCGCAACAACACAGGAAACATGCTGTTTTCCACATGGTGACATAAGGGCACATGGTTGCTAGCACATGTCCTTTACTATGCATTTAGTCTCTGGTATCTCCAGTTTAGAAAGTAACTAAATCTGTTTTAACTCTTCTACCTGTCTACTGTGTTTCTGTGCAGATCTGAGATTTAGTAACAGAGTAACAACACTTCTAGATCACTATTATTCCTCATCATTCATTCATGTAAATAAAGCTCTTGTCTTTTTTACTAGATGAATGCGTGGTTTGTAATTAGATGGGGAAATGTGTTAATTGAACAAACGGGGGAGTTATATATTCTCTTCTAGTTATCCTTAAACTGTATTTTTTATTACATTTCAATATCCGATGAAATGTGCTGGCCATTATGTGAAGTTGGCTGGAGAGCTTGTTAAGTTACATATCTGGCTGCAGAGCTAGAGACTGGGAGTTTGATTCTGCACTGTGCCTCCTGGGAGAAGAACCAGATTGTGTGTAACCTTCGGCAAGCTGTTCTGCCCTGTAGTGCCCCCCCCCAAAAAAAGAGAATGCTAAACCACCTCTGAGTACTCTACACTTATAAAATACAGTACCTGGGGAAGGGTTGTCATACGTCAGAATTGACTTGCTGGCACAATATTGTTTTTGTTGGCCTATGCCATAAAAGTGGTATCTCTAGGCAGGAATCCAGCAGAATTTCAGAACAGCAGATATAGTGGCTTACAAAACTGGATTAAGAAAGGCTGAGACTTTATGCGATGTTAGATGTAAGAGGGCCCATATATTATTTCTGTCCCTGAAGGGAAAAGGAAATGAATGAAAAAGTGTGGCAGGACAGATAGATGGTGATTATGGAATATACAGTGACAGAGGCAACAGATGTGAACATCCAGCATATTTCAACAAAACACCCAATGTTACATCCTTCCAGTTGCCATAGATGCCGTCCAGACAGTTCTTCAACATTCCTGCTTTGGCGAGAGAGATGTAGAACTGGATAGGGAAGTAGTTTTGCAGTATAATACTTCAACATTCTTGAACAAAAGCACTTAGATTAAAGCACTGATAAAACCAACTGTTGTGATTAGGAACTAGCACTAGTATTCATATCTCTTCTCATTTCCCCATCATTTCTCTTTATACTGGCATTTTCTGTGTACAGGTAACGGGCAAGGTTATCAGTTTTTCTGGTCCTGACTGCCGACTGGTTGCCCCACATCTGAATTATTAACAAATCTTGGGAGAAATTTCACATTATAATTTCTTCTGCTTCAGAATAGCCATGTCTTGATTCAAACATCTCCCCAAACTCTGTAAATCAAGCTGCTTCTGTTTGGGATCTGGGGAAATGTGATGCATCTCTCTAGCCAGATCTCAGAGTGCAAAGATAAAAATAAAATTATAAACTAAACTTTTGTTGCAAATTTGGCACCTCCTTGTACCAATTATAGGATTTCATATGTTTGGCATCAGATGGATTTTACCTTTTTAAAGCATTTGGACACTGTTTTTGTTTTTTGTTTTGTTTGTTTGTTTACTTTATGTTTATTTCCATGTTCCTCTCATAAACTATGTGAAATAAAGTACTGTAGTTTTTTCTTTAAAAACAGAGCCAGAGGCTATGTGAGCCCTGAATTCCTTCAAAGACCTCTTGGAATAATTACCGTATTTTTCGCTCCATAAGACGCACCTTTCCATAAGACGCACCAATTTTTTAGGAGAAGAAAACAGGAAAATATAATCTGTTTTCTTCGCTCCATAAGATGCACAGACTTTCCACCCCCCTGTTTTGTGGGATAAAAGTGCGTCTTATGGTGTGAAAGATACAGTAATTCCAGCTCTCTGGCTCCTCTTTTTCCTGTATCATTGTTTTTAATAAGAGTAGTTTGAAAGTGCTCCTGTGGCACCATTTATGCTTAAATTCATTGCATGTAAAATATCTTCTTAGATTTGGAACTGATTGTTCTATTGCAGAATGTATGTCAGTACAGATGGCAATAGGGCTGCATCATTATTATGTTATATTATTTAAATCCTTTTCCCTCATGAGGTAATGGCTTATATCACTCTCTAAGGTCTGTTAAGGGACTTTTCTTTCTGTGGAGAGTGAAAATAGCTTTACTGTTATGATTCTCAACGTTGCCTCATAGATAAGTCTAAATTAAACCTAGCTTGCCACATAGACAGAAGCATATAAATGTTTCATTTTATCTCAGTCTTTCTGAAGGCTAAAGCTATTATTTTGAATTTCAAAGGAAACACATAATACTGCAATGAAAACCCTCTCATTTTTATTTTTTATTTTTATTTGCTAAATTTGAATTATAATTTTATTGAGGTATAATTACTACATTCAAATATATATATTTCACTGTGCCATTTAGCTTTGAGGTAGTGGCTAGATTGAGTTTGAGAAACTGTAGTGGTATGTAGGGAGAATCCAAGTTTTGTGCCCTCCACCCCAACCCCACTCCTCTGACTGCTGCTTTCTGCCTCATATTGCATCCTGTTCAGAAGAGTTCCATAAAACCTTAGTGGGCAGGGAGCAGTGCATGTTAACACAGGCCAGGTTTCCTATTTTATGTGCTAACACTTCATGAATTCTAGTGAGGATACATTATACTCTTTATAACTGACATTCCAATTTCCATTGTTTGGAGAAACTCTATAGACTAGAATTAGGTTAGCATAGGTTTCGCAACCTGTAAGGGGTTTTGCTGATTTTCCCTACCCATCCACAGTCTTTTGTGTTGCCCGCAAAACTGTTTTTTTTTTTAGAAGCAGGGCCCATTTAAAGGAAAAACCCACCCTAGTCTTAGCAAATCAGTGCTAAATTGAAAAGTTCTGGTTGCAGTGGACATGAGAGCTGCCTTCAAAAATTACTGTTTTTAAAATCTGAAGGAACCCCCAGAAATGATCTTCTCCTGGATTTTTTTGCTATATTTTTATGTTGTCCTGCCTTTTTTTTAAGCTGACTAAGCTGAACAGTCTTGCTACCTGAACTCTGTGATTGGTACAAAGTTGGGGAGGACACTTCCCAGAGGTGGTTATAAAGGCTTGGAAAAATGAGAGTTTTGTTGTTGTTGTTGCACATCATCACAGTTGGTTCTGGTTTAAACCTTGCATCATCTCTATAGTGGGGAAAATACTGATATAAAGAGTGCATTAAAAGTGCAACAGATGCTCCATCTGAGTCGTCATACTATGACATAGTGGTTTGAACATAGACCAGAACTACAGTTCAAGTCTGGTGATTGTCCTACCAGTCAAGGACTAATGGAGGATAATCTCTGTCTGGATTCAAGCAGGACCTGATTAACAAATTCTACATATACTTACAACATAGAAAGATTCTAAAGCTATACTCCATCCATTACATTATACAGTACAATACAGGCGTTAATAACAAGTCACATAAGTGTTTGCATTAAGATAGATATGTTTCTACATGCTTTTGGTGTGTCTGTGCAGACATGAAATTTTAATTTACCAAAATGTACTGACCACTGCTTTTTCCTACTTCTTTCAATATGCCTTATTTAAATGAGACAATGATCTAACCTCTATATTTTTCACATGAATAAGACTGATTAATATTAATCAGATTTCCTCTTCTTGTATCTTATGAATTTTTATGTATGCCCTCTTCAAAGGGCACCATCATGCAATTTTCACATAATACACTATGTGTAAGGTTTCTATTTCAGTCTAGAATTCATAGCAGAATCTCCCGCTGTGGGACAGCTAGCAAAACATCCACTTGGCAGAAAATAAAACCCTGGGCATTCAAAGATCCTCTGCCAAATTGGATACAGGGTTTTCTGCAATGCTTTAGTGAACCTGTAAATTGAATTCTCTCTGGAAACTACAGCTGAATAAAATTTTCATAATGTAATGAAATTTAGATTTGTGAAAGCCCAGCTTTGATTGTTGTGGTTGTTGAAATGTTACCGAGGTACTTTATATAACTATGGCCCATACTCTCTTTTTAAACCAGGAACATAAGGTGGCTTGAAACCATCCATGCTCCCTTGCTGACACATCATTTGAGACATGATGTCACGTCCTCTAAACATGCCTTTCTCAAGCTAAAACCCTTTAACTACACCTCCTAGTAAGTAAGCAACATGGCACACAGTAGGACCTACCTCTGAGGGGGTATTTCTAGGATTACATCTGTAAACTCTCCATTGGGCAAAGAACACCTGTGTGGCAGCCCTCAACAATTTTTAGCTGAACTCAGTTCTTGCTTGCTGTGCCTGCAAGTGGACCATAACATGACACAGTGCATTACTGTCAGCAAGAAACAACATCGACTGGTTTACATGAATATCTGGAGATGGGAAAATGTTCATTTTACTACAGTTCCCTTCATTGGTGACATGGCTGAAATTTGGTTGTGTAGAAAGGACGAGGGAGCAGCCTAACACCTGTACACATTAAAGGCCACTGAACATTGGCCCTTCAAAATATCTTTGTAAAGGTCAAACATGAACAAGCATGCCTTCCTTGAGAAGTACAACAATACAAAAAATTTGAACTTGTCTGTGAGATCAAAGGCAAACACTTTCAATTCTTTGTTTTCAATAATAATCTCAAATAATAGTTTTTAACTCACCAGCCACCCTCCAGTTCTTTCCTCAACGACACCACAGCCCTATACTTGCCTGCTCAGCTGTACTGGGTTTAAAAAAAACAAATGCTGTACAAGAAGGTATAGAACTGCAGCCTTAATCTCTGAACACACCAGAGAGTCGCCTGCACCCTAAATTCCTTTGAGGAATATGTATTTTGTGTTCCTGAGAACTGAGATTGAGAGGCTGGGAAAGAGAGAGAAAAGGGATCCTTGGCTATAAGCTCCTGTATTTTTGGACTGAAATATGATTTCAGTTATTCTCTGAAACTTTTATAGTTAACAGCTTATAATTGAAATATATTTTTCTGATTTACGTATATTGCCTGCAACTTAAGTTGCAATCTTCATACATTTTTAAGTATTTTTATCTACAGCTTGTCTATTATCTGAAATCAAACAGCAACGTATACCTTTAAATTGCAAATCTTATTGGTAATTTAATTGTGTCATGTTATCCTGTACAACTTTCTTCAGAAAAAGGATTTACTGAATTTAATGTGATTTACTCACAGGTAAGGCAACATGTAAATTACTTGGGAGTAAGCCCCAGTGAACACATAAAGCTTATTTTTGAGGAGGCATGTACATAGAGATGTACTTCTGAGTAAAGTACAGGGGTAGGAAACCTTTAACTCCTTTCATGCGCCTAAAGCCACAGCCAACATGGTCTATGGTGAGTGATGATGAGTTGCACTCCAAAATATTTTAAGGGTCAAAGGTTCCCCATTTGTGTTATGCTTAGCAATAATAATTACATGCAGTTAAGTTGATTCTGATTTATGTTGACCTTTTTCCATGGCTTCTTGTAAACCACTCAGAAATGGTTTGCTATTCCCTTCTTCTGGAGGTGCTCTGGGACTGTGAAACATGACCAAGGATACACAGACTGATTCTTTCTTCTATGAGGCACACTGGGGAATTGAACTTCAACACACTGAGCTATGCAGCAAGCTAATGTATACTTTAAGTGCAAAAGAATAATTATAATTCAAATTCTGAGACACTTGGTGCTTACATTTTCTGCATTTCTCTTCCACAGTAAAATTAGACAAGGCTGTTTCACAAGTTGCATTTTAAAACATGAAAAGAGAACAACTCCGTAATTCTTGCAAAAATGTCATTGTCATTTCCCTAAAAACTAAGTTGATATATTTACAACTTGATCCTAGACATGTTTACTCACTGAGTTCAATGGGAGTTACTTCTAGATAAATATGCTTAGGGCTACAGTTTTATATAATTAAAGTTAAAAACCGTGTCAGATATATGCATGTGGAATGCTTGCATAAGAAATCTGAATATAAGCAACTCCAATTGCAAACTCAATTTCTATTCAAATACTTTGAAATTAGTTTTATCCATAATTATTTATTACTTTAGAAGAGTGAAACCCCCCCCCCTTTTCCCTCTAAGTAAGAATTGAGATAGCATTGAGTGTGGTTTAATGTTCTGTAACAAGGATAAAAAGATAGCAAGACAGACTTTAAGGAAAATGTTAATTATCTGAAACTTAATTACACTAAAGTACATGATAAGAATATATTAAAAGCTTGAAATGCAGCCAAAGTAGCTCCCAACTCTTAAATCCTTTTTTGCATTTTAATAACAAGTTGCATAAATACAATTGAACGAAGATGCCATTGTTCATGTTTTACTGATTTTGTGAAGACTGCACCTCACCAGTGTGTTCTGGTTCAGACCCCTTTTTTCAGACTATAGTACTGTGAAATGTGAGTATACCTGAAGCTAGAATCCTACCTTTACCTCACCAGGTATGAGTGGTACTGAACCCAATAGAATTTAACCTTTTTATCATATTGTAAAACATTTGCAATATTAGTTCGATGCACCAAAAGCAGAGCTTGAAAAAAATTACTCCTAGAACCAGAACTCCCAGAAATCTCCATCCAACGTAGCCAGTGGCCACACTTTCCCAGGCTCTGGAAAATCTGTTTAAAAAGTCAACTTGTTTTGATTTGAATTCAGCATGTAAATTGATTTTAAAATGACATAGCTTGACAGTGCATTATATTGGTCCTATTAGTGTTTAGTTCTCTGTTTGTAAGGATACTCCCTTGTTGCAAGAAGACTGATATTTATAATAGCTTAGAACTGAGCCTATTAAGTGTACCCAAAGTCCCAGGTTCATTCCTTGGCCTCTTTAGGTAAAGCAAGGAAAGAATCCTGCCTGAAATCCTAGAGCGCTACCTATTAATGCTTGCAGAACCCCTCCAACTTGGCTTAGCTGTGCTTGAGTGTGGGGAAGAGGGTGATGGAGGGTTCTTCTCCACAGTTCCTTGTTGAGGGCTGTACCCTGCTGTGGCAATCCCCCTTGTTGCCCTTTTATATCTTTTTGGCTCCACAAAGGTAAATACGCCCTTTTCCTTCTTTTCGCTGCCACCAGGTATTATCTTAATACCAATTCAGGTCCCATGCTCATAGAACTTAGGAATCAAAGGGTTTGATCAAATATTCTTTTATTAATGAACAAAATTATAAGGAGAATCAAATATATAACTAGGCCAGGTATACATATATTAAATCATGTATTCAATCACTGGTATTCCTTATGTTATGCTTATGTGTTCATTCCTGCTTGTTCAATATATTTTACTCTTTCAATTTCCTTTCTTAACCCCTTCTTATCTATTCCTAAACCCTAGCACTCTCTCCACATCTTCTTGTCCCTACTTCTCTCTATCCCTGTCTGATTCCAACTGTCTTCAACTATCTCTTCCAGCTGTCTAACTGTCCTCTTGGTTCCGCCCCTCCTGCCCTGTCCTCTGATTGACAGGCAGGAATGACGTCATCTTTTGGAATCCGCTACACCTGCATTTACAACTACATACACACACTCTGCTCATGAAAAACCACACTTGGACTCCTCCTTCACCCATGTGCTCTTTATGACAGGGACTGGGGGCAAGGAAAAGCAACTGCCCCATTTTGTATCTGACTAGTGCAGCACCAAGCATGCAGAAAGTGATTGGGACTATATACTCTTACTCCCTGCCTTTCTTTATGCTCAAAGTCTGTGTCTCTCCCTTTGCTGCAGGAGAGCAGTCTGTGCTGTCTGCAGAACTCCATCTGACAGAGCTGTGTAGGTTCTCTTGAGTTTTCTTGGGTGAGCAGGAATTTGAACTCCTGAGTGTTACTCCATCACTCTGTTCACCATGCCACACTGGCTCTTCCATAAGATTTAACATTCACGTTTAATCACCACTTAAAGTAATCCCCAAAAAGGTAATTTATAATTGTCTATTAAAATCTGTTTAATAGAGTGGCAGGACCAAATTTAGCAGTAAAAAGGAAATGCTTCTTGTGGAATCATCTTTAATTTTCCATGCATGATGAGGACTATACTTGAATTTGGCCCAGTACAAAAATGGGAACAAAGGGAATTAGATTGGCATAACCAGGTTGGCAACAAAGTCCAACTGTTCCACTGTGTCTTTCCCCATTGTTTTAATGGGTTCATTATATTTTAGCCAATGCAGAAAACATTGCAGCTGTGCAACAGATGGTGCTGCTTTGACTAGAACATGAGACAACAGAGATAGTAGAGCTATAGCCAACAGATACAAATGGACTCAGTATACTGCATGAAAAGGAAAGCAGAGTACATAGAAATGAATAGAAAGGTTCAAGTGGAAAGGGAGACATTTAGTGCTGTCACCTCTGCGTAGTAGTTGAGCTACTATTTATGCTGCTTTTGTACTATGTGAGGGGAACATGATTATCATGGCATCAGAAGCATAATAAGAAGCAGGCACGGTGCAAACATTCAGACAAATTCTGATATGCAGCAGAAAAACAAGTCCAATTTTTCATTTCCATCCATACAGAGGAGTGGTGTTCAGCTTGTGTCTAGGAATACTGTACACATTTTACCTTGTAGTGGTACTTTCTATTAACAAATAGTGTATAGGGTATTATAGAGAGAGATGGTGGAATTATAAGTATATAAAGATTATCAGTGTTCCAGGAAATGACTTCAGAAGCAAATGTTAAATCAGTAGACCTATTACAGTGAGACAAGGTGAACTACTACCTGGGTATGGACGGGAACATGGAAAAAGCCTTTCCCATCTGTAACTAAACAAATGGTTGTCTGATTCTGTTGGAATTGCGTATTCCTAAAGAAATAAGCATGATTGATTGATTGATTGATTGATTGATTGATTGATTGACTGACTGACTGACTGACTGACTGACTGACTGACTGACTGACTGACTGACTGACTTTTACCCCAGTCATCTAGTGGCCAGGCCGCTACTCTGGGTGGCTTACAATATCATAAAATAAAACAACAATAATGATCCAATTATAACTTAGTGGTGTGCAAATTTTTGCTAACCATGATGAAATGTTGCAGGTTCTCAAACATTGGGGCCCTGAACTATTCATAGTGTATCAACCACATAATTGTGCTCCCGAGTTGCACATAACACATGCAGAACCACAAAACCACTATGTGTGTCTAGATGACCACAGTAATCTGTGACATTTGAGTGTGTGATTATGAGTGGGGTTGTGTGGTGTTTAATCAAAATCCAGACTAGTTTTTTTGGATTGAAAATTGTTTTTTGCAGTTGAAAATTGACAATTTTCAGCCTGTTCAGGATGTAGACAACAGTCTCTGAAGTGTGAGACGGATTAATTGAAATTTCAAGCTTTGTCCCCCATGGCCAAGTGAGGTTGCCAGACTGGGCCTGGCCAACTGATTGGAGGCAAACATAAACACTTCTGTGTGACAAGATAGACACTTTTCCAGCAGAGTCAATTCCTGAAAGCTGTTGAGACCTGGATGTAGATTAACAAAAAATTGTTTCATGAAAGACTGAGGTGTCCTGGATTAGTAGAAAGCCAAATCCAGGTGTGAGTACTCTGACATTTCCCTAGACTAGTAAATCCACAGCATGGGAATGGTTCTGCATTGTTCATGGAGTGTTACAAAGCTGCTATGATCTGGATTGTTCTTCATCGTGGTCTTCTGTGAATGCACACAAAGGGTTAATACCAGCGCCAGCGTTGGGCCTCTCGGAACGTTTTCTAGCTGCAAGAGAAAAGTAACAATGTTTAGGACTACCCCTACTGCGCACGCCCAGCCTAACCGTCCCTCAGTTCCATTTTTCCGCCTAGCGGTTTGGAGCCTCTCGTCGTAGCTGCGTTTATTGCGATCTATCTATCTGATTTTTTGGCTTTTGACCTCAGCTTCGCTCACGGACTACCCTAGCGCTTTTTCCCTTCAACTTGACGACCCGGTGTATTTTTCTGGCTTTACTCGGACTGATTTCGGACTGCTCTGCCTTATCCTTGGACTTGTCGTTTCGGTTTCCTTACTGCCCTATGTCCCCTTCAGGGCCGTTCAGCAGGTGTGTGGTGTGCGACCGCAAAATTCCCCATCAGGACGGCCACGATACTTGCCTGTATTGTTTGGGGGAGTCGCACAATCCCAAAGCTTGCCCACACTGCAAAGCCTTCACTAAGGCCGCTCTCAAGGCTCGCCAACAGCGCCTTAAACTTCATCTGTGGGAGTCAACGTTGTCGTCCACGGCGCCCTCGGAGGGGGAAATGGCTTCCACTTCTCGAGCAGCTCCTGTTCAGTCAGTCGTCTCTAAAGTCTCCAAAATGTCGAAAAAATCCGCGTCGTCGAAATCGGCCGCTCCTGCTTCGAACCCCGAGCCTCCGGCTCCGAAAGCTAAGCCGTCGAAATCGTCCAAAGCTAAGGCGGCCGCCCAGCTTAAAATGACATCCATTCCACTTTCTCCGAGCTCGGGTTCCATCCCATCACCGATTCTTGAGGAGTTGTCGAGGCGCTTCGGGGCCTCGTCCGAGGCACCCGCGCCTCCTCCTGCTCGACGTACTGAAGTATTACCGCCTTCGGGAAGGTCTTCCCCGACACCGAGCCAGTTAGTCGCTGTCACTACTGGCCTCGCTTCTGCCCCACATAGCCCTTTTCCTGCGGGCCAGGGGTCGCCTCCCGTGTCGATCTCGTCCGTACACTCGGACTCGAGATCCCCTCGAGAAAAGCTACCTCGATCACCTGTGCGTTCGAGGTCGAAATCTCCTCGAGGCAAACGTTCTCGCACGGAGAAGCATGGCTCCCCGAGTCGGTCCCCTTCCTCCGGCCGCTCGAGGTCGAAGTCTCCTCGAGGGAAACGATCGAAGAAGAGGCATCGAGCTTCCACTCAGTCCGACTCTGGCGATCGCTCGGACTCGAAGTCCTCTAAGCGTAAACGCTCTAAGAAGAAGCACCGTTCTCATCGACGTCGTAGCAAGCATCGACGTCGATCCTCTTCTTCCCGTTCAGCGGATTCCGACCGCCCTAAGCGTCGTAAGCACCATCGACGTCGGCGCGACCGTTCGCGGTCTCCTTCTTCGTCGTCGACATCCGCATCTCGAGACCGGTACCGCAAAAAGATCCGGTACATATATGTGTCGTCTTCTTCGGAGTCGACCCGGCCTCGACGTCGACGCCGGGCTATTCGAGCCAAAGACCACCCTCCTACGGTACCGGTTGCCCCTCCACCGCAACCGGTCCCTTCCACCTCGGCGCCAACTGTGGTCCCAGTTCGACCCCCGACAACGCAGGTCGGCATCGAGAAGCCCCCTCCAAAGAAGAAGAGGGATGTCTTCTCCTCTGATCCAGATGAGGTGTCCACGGAGCGATCTTCTGACTCCGATCAGGAGCAACCCCCACCCTTGCCACCGCATGATTTACCTCCGGGTGATCTGGTGCTTTCCGATACTGGCGATACTCACGCTCCTTCTCCATCTGAGGACTTTTCTTCTTACTCTCAGATGATGTCCAGGCTTGCCAAGACGCTCAAATTGGACTTGAATCTCCCTTCTCCTCCGGGAGAGGACTTGTTCTTTGGGGACATCAAAAGGGACAGTACTGCTCCCCCCAGTATAGCTTTTGTGCCTGTGGTTATGGAGGCCATCAAGGAGTTCTGGGCTCAGCCTGCGACTACACCTAACGTCCCTCGTCGCACAGAGCACTTCTACAAGATTCATGGGGCTGACACTCATTTTCTGCTCAAGCATCCCATTCCAAACTCACTCATTGTTGAGACTAGCTGTTCAAGGCCTTCGGCCAAAGCCCATGTTACCCCAGTTGACAAGGAGGGTAAAAAGCTGGAACTCATCGGCAGGAAAATCTACTCCCTTGTCACCTTGCTACTTCGAGTCATCAATTATCAAACTGTGTTGGGAGCTTATCACAAACAATTGTGGCTCAAGCTTTTACCGGGGTTGAAAATGATACCTGAAGACACCCGGCAAGCTTTTCTCAACTCCTATGAAGAAGCTCAGACGGTATCCAAGTATGAACGTCTTTCCATCAGACATGCAGCAGAAATATCTGCCAGAGTCCTCATGTCTGCCATCTCTATCCGGCGCCATGCTTGGCTCCGTTCTGCTGACATAATGGAGGACGTCAAGTCAAAGGTCGAGAGCCTCGCCTTCGACGCTACCGGGCTGTTCAACGAAAAGACCGACTCCCATTTGGAGGACCTTCACAAGGCTAAGAGAACTGCTAAGTCCTATTCTGTTCAGACTCAATCTAGACAGCGACGCCCTCAATGGCGTAAATCTTATGGACAGTACCAATCTTCCCAACAATACCGTCCTTACAAGCAACTACCTCAGCAGCGCTCTGGCCAGTCCTCTTCTTCTGTCCAGGGTTATCAGGGATACCGCCCTCGTCCTCCCCATCGCCGCCAACCCTTTAAGCCACCTGGCAGGAAACAAAAACAGTACCTTTGACTTTCGGCCCCCCGTTTTCACCCATTCACCACCTACCACCCGTCTTCAACCGTTTCTTCACAACTGGTCCGTCATCACAAACGACACTTGGGCTCTAAAGATCATTCAGCACGGTTACCAGCTGGAGTTTATAAGATCTCCTCCGCTGGGTTTCATAACTCATTCTCCCTTCGACTCCTCGCTAGAGGAAGAAATATCATCTCTCTTGGAAAAGGATGCCATCTCTACAGTACCACCTCGCGACATACGATGCGGGTTTTACTCCCGCTACTTCGCCGTCTCAAAAAGCGGAGGAGGCATAAGACCCATCCTCGATCTAAGACTCCTAAACACTTACCTGCGACCCAGACGGTTTCGGATGCTCACCTTAGAGTCCATCATACACTTGCTGAAAAAGAACAACTGGTTTGTCCTTATAGATCTAAAGGACGCATACTTTCACGTCACTATTCACCCAGACCACCGCAAGTTCCTTCGGTTCATCTTTCAGGACACGGTCTACGAATTTCAGGCCCTGCCATTCGGTCTGTCCACAGCTCCCCGGACCTTCACCAAGGTCATGGCTCCAGTGGCAGCTTACCTTCGTCTCAGGGGCATTCACGTTTACCCTTACCTGGACGATTGGCTCGTAGTCTCCACCTCGCGAAGGCAATCCCTGAAAGACACAAAATTTATCCTGTATCTTCTCTCCAATCTCGGTCTCACTGTCAACAAACAGAAGTCTCAGCTCATTCCCTCCAAAACAGTTCAATACATAGGGGTCTGTTTGGACGCTGTAAAGGGTCGAGTCTTTCTTCCCCCAGAAAGAATACACAAGATTCGACGAGCCATCAGGAAATTTCTTCCCGGTGCTCGGGTGACAGCCCATCACGCCCAACACCTCCTCGGCCTGATGTCTTCTACAACGCCGGCGCTAGCGCACGCTCGCCTCAAACTCCGGTCGCTCCAATCTTGGTTTCTCACCCTTTTCGACCCCATGATGGACAGTCAAAGGAAACGCCTTCGGGTCACCCCGGAGCTCACCAGACAGCTCCAGTGGTGGATGTACACACCCCATCTCACGGTTGGCCGGCCCTTTCGTCCACTCCGTCTCACTGTTCAAGTTACAACGGACGCCAGTCCGTCCGGCTGGGGGGCGCACTGCGGGCGTCGCACCATCCACGCCCTCTGGACACCACAGGAAGCCATGTTCCACATCAATCACCTGGAACTGCTGGCGGTTATCAAGGCCTTCAGGTCCTTCCTTCCTCTCCTGCGCGGCCGCGGAGTTCAGCTGGTGACGGACAACACTACCACAATGCATTATGTCAACAAGCAGGGAGGAACCCGCTCTCATTCACTCCTGTATCTCTCCATCCTCCTTTGGGAATGGTGTTACCGTCATCATATCTACCCAGTGGCCATCCATGTAGCCACGGAGGACAACACGCTTGCGGACACTCTGAGCAGGCTTCATTATCAGACTCACGAATGGGAGTTGAACCCTCTGGTCTTCCAGGACCTTTGCCGCCAATGGGGGACCCCAGTGCTGGACGTGTTCGCATCCCCTCACAACGCAAAATGCTCCCGGTATGCGTCCCGGGCAGGTCTCGGTCACCACTCGCTCGGCGACGCATTCATGATTCCATGGAACCAGGGTCTCTTGTACATATTTCCACCGATCCCGTTGATACAGAGATCCTTAATCAAACTCCGACGTTCAATGACTCCGGCCATTTTCATCGCACCCTTTTGGCCTCGCCAAGTGTGGTTCCCCACTCTAGTCAGCATGGCTGTGGACTCAGTAACCCTTCCGATGTGGCCGGACCTACTGACCCAGGAAGCAGGCGAAGTCCTTCACCCCGACCTCGACACGCTCCATCTGACGGCGTGGAGGATCGTCCAGAAATTCAGGAGGTCTTGACCAACGCCATCAAGCCCTCCACGTCTCGCTTGTATGCCTACAAGTGGAAAAGCTTTCTGAAATTTACCCAGCAGAGGGATCTCGCCTCTTCCCCTGTATCTCTGTCTACACTTCTGCAGTATCTCCGTTACCTGTTCGATTTCCACCTGTCTATCTCTACTATCAAGGTGTACCTGGCTGCGGTTGTCTTCTTCCAACCCAGAGCTTCTCCCTCTTCCCGTTTTTTCTCCCATCCCACTGTCAGGATGTTTTTGAGGGGTCTCTCTAACCTCCGACCTCCCGTTCGTCCTCCACTCCCTCAGTGGTCCCTCCACTTGGTTCTGCATGCCCTAGCCAGACCCCCATTTGAACCCATGGCTACCTGTGACCTCAAGATGCTTTCTTTGAAAACGCTATTCCTAGTGGCTATCACCTCTGCTCGTCGAGCTAGCGAGTTGGCAGCTCTCCGTCATGACCAACCTTTTCTTCAGTTCTTTAAAGACAAGGTTATGCTTTACCTGGACGTATCTTTTCTTCCCAAGGTGGTCTCCGACTTCCACGTCAATCAGCCACTTATTCTCCCAACTTTGTTTCCGTCTCCGACGTCTGATGTTGAACGCATGCTCCACATGCTTGATGTTCGACGGTCCTTAGCTTTTTACGTGTCCAGAACCAAGGACTTTCGCCTGGCCAGCAGACTCTTTCTTTGCTACTTTGGCCCAAAGAAGGGCTGCCCGGCCTCGCCGTCCACGCTCTCTCGGTGGCTCGTATCTACCATCGCCCTTGCCTACGAGCTCAACCACAGAGATCCTCCACAGGGACTTAAAGCCCATTCCACCCGGGCTGTTGCCTCATCCACTGCCTTACTTCGTGGCGTCGACCTGCCCGATATCTGCCGGTCCGCTACCTGGTCCAATGCCTCTACCTTCATAACCCACTACAGATTGGACGTGAGGGCAAAAGAGGAGACCAAATTCGGGAGGGCAGTGCTAGCATCGGCTCTTCAGTGACAGCCCACCATCCGGTTAGTAAGCGTGCTAATCACCCTTTGTGTGCATTCACAGAAGACCACGATGAAGAAAGAAAGGTTACTTACCTGTAACGATGGTTCTTCAAGTGGTCATTCTGTGAATTCACACAATCCCGCCCGGCCTCCCCTCTGTCTGTCTGTCACTGGCATCTCTATGACTCGAGGGCCTATGGCGGACAAATGGAACTGAGGGACGGTTAGGCTGGGCGTGCGCAGTAGGGGTAGTCCTAAACATTGTTACTTTTCTCTTGCAGCTAGAAAACGTTCCGAGAGGCCCAACGCTGGCGCTGGTATTAACCCTTTGTGTGAATTCACAGAATGACCACTTGAAGAACCATCGTTACAGGTAAGTAACCTTTCTTTTTTGCACAGTTTTGGCTCATGTGACAGCTGCAGCTTTTCCTGGACAAGATAGAGCAAGCCGCTGTTGCACATCTCTTGATTACATTCAACTATTACAATGGGCTCTACATAGAAGTACTTTTAAAATATCTTTCAGGAATGGCCAGAAACTGAAGCTACCAGGTTGTTAGCAACGTAAATGATTCAGAATGTGTTGTTTAATCACACCTTGATCTTTATAGGCCCTGTTTCTGAACATAGTATGGCACAAAAGTTAAACAAAAATCTTCATAGGAAAAGGGGAGGATCTTGAAGAAAGAAAAAGAGATGACATCACATCTTAAAACTCCAAGCGTAAGGGGCAGTAAATGAGAAAGGATGATGGTCATTTGAAGGAAATGAGATGTTTGGATAGCTATGGGTGGTGGAGCTAAATGGGCAAAGGAGTATGGGAACAGACAGATAAAAGGAAAGAGACAATGTGGATGAGGTAATGGGGGGGTGGGAAATGAAAGGATGAAAAGCTAGTGCTGACAACATAAGCCAGTGAAGGAATTTAAGCAGTGTGGCATAGTTTGAACTGAGAGATAGTAATTACTTTGACAGTGTATTTCTAGATGGCTGAGGAAAAACAATAGAAGGGCCAAGAGAAGACTGCAGTAGTAAAGTTAGCACACGTGACACCTAACCCCTAGTGTAATAAATGTGCAGTTTTGATTTTGGAAAGAATATAATAAAAACACATTCCAGTATAAGAAATGCACAGTGAACAATTTTGGAAGAACTATGATAAAGTCAGTTCTTAACATGACAAGGCTTTTCATAAAAATCTTAAATAATCATATTTTATTGTTAATTCATTATTTACGTATCCCATAGGAAAGATTGAATAGGAATTCCAAAGGCAGGAAAGTGAGCCAACATTTCATGTGATTTTGGTTCTGAAAACTCTCATATTATAAAGTATTTCTGGCAGCAAGCTGAAAATAAGGTGTGAGAATTTCATTCCATGTGTGACAATTAAAGTAACACTGGGAAGCAACCCATCTGTTCGGTGACTGACATCAGCTACTGGAAAGGTGTAAATAGACTTCTGAGATTCAAGCCATGAAATAATAGAGAACTACTGCATATGGTAGGTGGTAGAATATAGTTTTGAAGCCTCAGATTTTGAATGTCAGCTTTTCTTACTTGCTGATTGCTTACTTACTAATTTTTAAAATCACTCCTATGTGATTTATTCTTATGAGTTTTACGACAACATTAACTATTTGAATATCAACTTAATCCAGATCTCTGCAGGACTCTGATCTACCCAGAATTTCTTTTCCTTCTACGTATGTGCAGGGATTATCACACAGAGTGAATTGTACTACACTAGCTATAGCCTCTGGACTGAGCACAAGCTTGTGCTTGATTTAAATTAGATTTAAAATACAATGTTCACACCAAATCAGTCTTATCTGCAATCGCATATAAACTCAGGAGAAGAATTAACAAGTCCCATTGACTTCTAGATCCCTTTCTGTTGGTGCCTATGTTCCACTGTTCCAAGACAACATGTCACCAGGATCACAATCCACTACTACCATCTACACAATGCACAGCCCTGTGACACTCCTCATTATGAGGTGCTCTCTCAGTCAAGGTTGAGGTAGTTTTTAAAGTGTCAATTTGCAACTGCCAATAATTCTTTCTATAATGTTTCTACTTAGCATGTCACAAAAGAAGTTGGAGTGTCATTCATTTGTATGGTGTATTCCATATTATTAATGGAAAAGATGTGTTCATCTGTTTTATTTATTTATTTATTTATTTATTTATTTATTTATTTATTTATTTATTTATTTATTTATTTATTTATTTATTTATTTGGATCAATAATCAAACTTTTGAATATTTTAATAGAAAAATAGTCTTTACCCTTAAAAATGGAATCAATAATAAAACGTGATGAACAGAATTTAAAATTTATGCCCTGTTGTTCTGTATCTTTCTCAGCTTGGGACTTTATCATTTGTTATTTCCTATTTAAAAGTTCCCACGTCATAGCTGCAGCTTCAGATAATATGAAATGTGCTGGCTTGACAGTGCTATAGATAGAAATAATTATCCACAGAGGCAATGTAGCACATGCAAAATGAGTGTCAATTATTATCCCATCATTTTTCAGCCACCTCAAACTTGCTGGGGATGGGTGTGTGCTCATCTTGGACATAAAGAAGCGGTCACAGCATGTCACATACCACTCAACTATTCTTAGCTGCAAGGCTCTTAATAATAATAATGTTAAAAAGCAAGACCATTCCTTCTTATAGAAAGCATTAACATTTTAGGGAAACCAGTTTACTGCATTCACTTTTGCAAAATACTCTGAAGACACGGCACTTTGATACGGCTTAAAGCTGAGAAAATGAATCAATGTGTCCTTTTTAGACAGCGAAGCTATGAAATGTATATACGGCCCTGCAAGCCTAACTAAAGTCCAGTTGTTACTCACCATTTTTTCCAACATGGAATGAGAAGAGTCTGCTAGCCCTGCCCCTTTGTTGCTGCTTTCCTCTCAAGAAAAACAGTGACCCAAATCTTGTTGCTTGGAGTAGGCCCATTGAATCACACCATTCAGTAAGTCAACTCCTCAAATGGATTCAGCTCAGCCCATGCATGTGATTTATTACACTAAGCAGCTGGCCCTCAATCTGAAGAAGTGAGGATCTGTGGGGGCTTTCCACAGGAGCAAGAACACCAGAAAATCAGGTTTCTCGTGCATCGGCAAAGCTTCCATGCCAACATGAATGCCTCTTCTTTAGGCTCATTGGTTTTCACATCCCTTCTTGCATGCTGAGTAACATCAGAACAGTGCTTAGATTTTCACTTAACCCCAAACTGAGTACTTTATGAAATACTTAGGTTGTTTCTGTTGTAACAGATGAGTAGCCTCATCTACTGTGTGTGCTACGTAGCTGTTACACACTATATTTATTTAGCATCTAAAGAAGGGTAATATTTAGATATTCACTTGCTTAATAATAACCTGGCGCAAATCCAGTTATCTCTTTCCGCCTCATCTCTTTTGAGAACCATCTTTCTTATACTTGATTATACTGGCAAAAGATACATTATTTAAATCGCACATACCTTCGTTATGCAACTGCAAAACTGGATTACTTTGCAAGGGAAGTGTGTTTTATAGGTGAAACATGAACTAAAATACTGTTCTGCTAGAGGGTTGTTTAAAATAGTATGCATGTGAAACCTGATTAATTTTATTCATTTCTGCATATGTACACTTCTGTTGATGCCAATTGCACCTTGGGATAACCAGCAGAGGTGGCAGGAGAGGCAGCAGGAAGGAAAGAAGGAGGGAAGGTGTGCTGGCAAAGTTGTTTGTAAAAAGCTGGGCTGCTTCTGTCCCTTTCAGAAGGCTGTTGCTGGTCTTTGGGTGGTGGAGAGAAGGACAAGACTTGATCAGCAAGCAGCGGTGATAGGCACTGAAGCCCAGCTGCTGCATCCTGGAGCATTTCTGCCCAGCAAATGTTTGTGCCAGCTTTTCATGTGTGCTGGATCCACAAAGGGAGAGATGGCAGGTTGGTAGCCATGGAGGCAGAAGGGAGTGGGAGCTGGGCATGAAACCGCATCCCTTTTGCAAGCGCCAGCTGCCAAGATTCCTCCACCCCTTGGAGCAAAAGGGGGGGAAAGCCAAGCTCTTTGCCTAGGCTTTTCAGGCAGGAGGATTGTGTGTGTGTGTGCACATGTGTGTGTGTGAAAAGAGAGAGAGCGAGAGAGACCTGAAGGGGTATAAAGGGGAAGCCTAGAGGGAGAAAAAGGTGGGGAGAGAAGCATATCCCAACCTGAACACGCCCTAGGATGCATCCCATTCCTACCATAGAGTCCGGCAGCGGGGAGGTGAAGGGCAAGGTAGCTGACTTGAGAGGCAAGGATTTATTATTGACCTGTCTCTATGGGGGAAGAGACCCAAATAATGCAACCTCACACAGGGTCTGTTGCTGCCGGCCATCTCCCAGGGGGGAACACAAACAGTATTTCAGACAGTCACATAATTTTAAATTGAATCCATTTAGAAGAGAGCTCATTGCAGGGCAAATGGTAAATGTAGATAAGCCCTTAGCTGTGGCTCAGTCATCTCCATTTCTTACATCCTCCTCATCCTTCTATCCATTTTTAAATGGGTGCCTCCCGGCCACACATATATTTACCTGACACACATTCCTATTTACTTAACATTCTCAGATAATGCTTCTTTCTTCAGTTTGCCAGTTTGGGAGGTCTCCAAACTTTCTGTACTTGCTGTTTTGAGATTTCAGTTTTCTGCTGTGGTCTTTCCACAATCCCAACCTTGAGGTGTGGTTAGAATGACTTTATATTTTTCATTGTATAAGTTGCATGTGTTTTTAACTGTGAGACTTCAGTAAGATTATTTTATCTGGAAAGGCAGACAACAAATTGAAGAAAAGAAGGCAGCACAAAACCAATTCCTGCCAGACACAATAAGGCTGATGACCTATCTTAATCCTGCAAAAGACCAGAATATTACAGTGTGAGGTCAGGGACACTGATGCCTCTATCAGTGGTGTGTTGACCCAGGACCTAGGCACTACAATCCCAAATATCTGGGGAAGGCCATGGAAGAGAAATCCACTACCATACCTAAGGCCCAGGAAAGAGGGACCCAAACTGGGAGTTGGTAGGCAACCAAGGTGGGAGCAGACAGAGTTAATTACCCATGGTATGCAGCCAACATAAGGGAGGCTTTGCCACCAAAAGAGAGGGAGGAGGGGAACAAGCAAAAGCCATAAGCCGAGGGAAGAAAGGACCTGGGGAAACTGGGGAGATCAAGGAGAAAGAGAATAGAAAGGAAAGGGAAGGTAGCCCAGAGAGAAAAAAGGAACCCAGTGAGCCCAAGGGGGAAGAAGAACCTGAGTAAGAAGAGTGGGGCAATATCCAAGAGGAATTGACTGGGGTCCTACTGGGCAGAAGTCACTTGTAGAGTTGGGTGACATAAAGAGGACCCTTGGGAAGGGGTGTGGGTGCAATTGAGAGTAACTGAGGGAGGGAGATAAGCACAAGAACCCAAAAATCCCTACCACCGATCTTATTGAGAGGAACAAGAAAGGTGGAAAGCCAGAAAAGCTGGATGACTCTCCAGCTGGTTGGAGCAATGCTGGAGAAGATGACATTCAAAGGAGAGATGACGGAAAGAAGTAGAAGCCAAGCAGCCTGAGGGACTGGGGGGTGTTGCACTCCACTCAAAAGTCAACTCTGCATGTGGTTCCTGCTGTGGACATACAAGCCCTCCTTGTGAGAAGTTAACAAAGGTCTGAGTGACTTGTTAAGGCTTTCTGTTCCCAGAGTGCCAGGGCAGGAGCTGAACCCTTGAAACCAGTGAAACCTTCTTTGGTAACCAGAAGGTAGAGGATAATTTCAAAGACTCTAACCTAGTGGTTGTAACTAGGATCAAGGTGAGACAGTTATGCTCCTGTTTCTACATGTTCAATAACCCTTTTTTGTTTCAGCCTAAGAGTTTGAAGTCTATGGATCTAAACGTGGAGGACGAACTGTCTGTTGAGGTGTCACACACAGACTTTTGTGCTTGCAAAATTATGGTTGCACGTATAAAGATAAAATCTGAGAAGCCCAGATAATTGCTAACATTCTCTCCTATCAGATATTGGGCCTCGATTTTCTGTGGCTCCCCCTCAACAGCTCAAAACTAGGAACAAATTCTCATTTCCAGGTCAAGTATCTTAGGCCATACAATTTACACCTCATGCCTTAGGATTACAAGGAGGGGGGGAGAACACCTTTGCACCATATGAATTCTCAGCTATTTTCTAACACCAAGGACTGTTCCATTGTCCCTCAAATAAAGCCAGTCTCTTGACAAAGAAAGGATTTCCCTTCTGCTTTGCTGCTCCATGGTTTGCTGATAAATGGCATGGGGTGGGAAAAATCATCACGTTGTCCTAAATGGTTTTTATTTGTAGTTGAAAAACCCTGATGGAGATGCATGGCTAAAATGTGAGGATATTGTTGACTATATTGGTGCCAGTGTTTTAAAATTCCTACTCTGTAGCATGGATTCTGTGAGATAACATTATTATGGGGGACTAGATTGTCCTTTTCCAGTATATGATGGTTAAGGAATACCTCTTCCTGGAGCGCTCAGCTGCTGCCTATGAGATTAGGCAATATTGTTCTAGACTCCAGTGTGCTGACTCACTGGCTTCATATGTTAACATTTTATTTTACTTTATTTTATTTTATTGCAGCCCTGTTGCAAAGTAATGTTTGCTCTAAAAAGTGTAAAAATTAAATGACACTCTTAGTCTTTTAATTATGTTGGTCTCTCAGACGAAGCAATGCGATTTGAATAGATGCAATAAAATACCTGGGCTGTTTTCTCTTTTCATCTTCAGAAGAACTGAGGGCCTGGATCAAGGGAGAATCCTATATCAACATCTTCTGCATTTTTATTTATTAGCAGATAGGAGCACAGTGAGAGGAAATGAATAGGCGAGGAGGGGAAGGTGCAATCGAGAGAAGCAGCCGGTTGCCAAGTCCTTCACCCCTCCTATTTTTCTGCATAATGAGCTCTGAGATAAGGAATATGTCACTTGCAAAATTATTACATGCCTCCCTGCCAACTAGAGGACAATGCAGGGAATGCTTGGTTCTCATATGATCCCATTTTCCCACCCACCTTCCCACTGATCATAACAACAGATTTGAACTGAGCTTCTATTCAGAGGCAGCCAGTGAGAAGAAAGAGCAAAGAACACTAATAAGATGTCCTGTTTGACCTTCAAGAGAATTACAGTTTTGCTGATTTCTTTCCCATCCATCGGTCCCCACATTTCCTTTGACAGGAATATATAACAGCTTTCCATTTAAAAACAGGTGTGTTACTGGGAGCTGTCTGCTGCAGACATGTAATTGATGGAGGACAACAATCCCCTTCATCCCACAGCCCCTTTGTTCTCATTTTGTAAAAGTGAATGGAAAAATAACTATTAACTGTCCCTTCACCTATTTTAAGAAAAGAGTTTAGGAAATGTTGCACCTTATACAGTAGGGTGTGCATATAGAAACTGGTTTGGAGTAGGACATGTAATTTCTGTAAATTTCTACTTTCTCTGTTCCTTTTGTTTGCCTTTATCCAGCAGAGAACAGAAATGGATCACCAGAAGTGCTGTAGCTGCATGAGTGATGTTTCTTGGCTTTTGGGTTGTTTGCCTGAATACTGCTTCCACAAATAAATTAATCTTAATGAAATTGTACTTATTAATTGCATTTTCACCATCTTTTCTGAGGAATATTTAGATTCCTTATTGAATCAAGTCTTGCTTGTCTAGGGTGAAGGGAAATAGGGTTTTCTGGAAAATAAGATGTAAGTCTTGAGTTTAGAGATTAAATGTACTGTCACCCCTATGCAAATGACTCTCACTATCCTCAAGACTTTTAAATTAGCATTGAAATGCCAGTGGGCTGACGCAGTAAATGCCTTTGGAATAATCAGTGTTGAACGCAATTGACATATCACAACTGTTTTCTAAAATGAGCACATCATTCTTACAAAACACAGGCAGCCCTTTACATTTCATTTGAACTAAAATAGATCAGTTTTACTGCAGATGGGAATATTCAAGGATTTCTCAATATAAACTGCCAGTTCCTTGTCCTCTAGACAAGCTGCTCTAATTGTTTGCTATGCTTGTCATTATGGATTAATACATAGTTAAGAAACAAAAGCTACACCTCTCTCTCTCTCTCTCTCTCTCTCTCTCTCTCTCTCTCTCTCTCTCTCTCTCTCTCTCTCACACACACACACACACACACACACACACACACACACACACACACACACACACACACACACACACACACACACACACACACACACACACACACACACACACACACACACACACACACACACACACACACACACACACACACACACACACACACACCCCTGAAGACGCCTAGAGGCAAAAACCAGGAAAAGAATCATAACAGAGCCCTAATATTAGTGCTATATGAGGTCTTTAATTAATGGTGCCTCTTTATCACTTTCCCATAAATGCAGCTGGGGTTTGCAGCTGATTTCCCCACTGTTAGAAGTGACCCACAGTCATAATTTAACATTATCCTAGCAGATTTGCAAGGAGGACTCCTCCAGGAGAAAACTGGAGGAAAAGGTCTTGAAATGATAGCCCCAGAGCATCTTTGTTCCAAAAAAAAATGTTCCTCTTTGTCCCCCAAATTCACAACCATTGGGCAAAGATGGAAGAAGGACAAGAAGCAGAAAAAAAAGGCAACCCATATAAATTGGTGTTTGGCTACTAGACATTAATGAGCTGACTTTTGTGAGTGTTTTGATTGCAAAAAATGCAGAGGGAACCATATGGACCATGGAGCAGAACCCCAGATCCAGAATTATATTAATGTAATTTGGCTCTCACTTTTTACCCTAAAGGGTCATTGGTCAGAGAGTTCAACCAGCACTTACCTACTACCTTTGTACTGGATTGAGTCCGTAGACCTCAGCAGTGCGTAGTATAAGCCCTTTGAACAAGTCTGACCTAAAAAGAACACTTCACACTTACTCAGTACTTTACAAGTACAGGGACATGGACTTTGTGATTCCTTAGAACTCACAACAGCTCAGTTAGGTAGGATTCTTGACTGATAGCTAGTTTGTGGCCCTCTCCACCTCCTGGATTTAGCCAGACTCTGTTGTTCAAGAAACCAGTCTTCAATAAGGATTTTAATATTAATTTTTATTAGAAAAATAAAGATTCATTAGAAATCAGTTTATATTGCATAAGCAGTAATATTCAAGAACATATTCAAAGATCATTGCAGTTAAATAAGATAACTATTTCCCCTTAAAAATAATAAATTCTAAAGGCTAATCTATGGTAGGCTATGGTGGGCTAACCCCACCTCTTTCTTTTTCCTTACTTACATCCTTTCGATTGAGAAAGGATTGAGTCCTTTCTCACCCATCATGGAATAGAAATCCATCATCAGAACAACACATGAACTATTGAACACACTTCACATAACCCATTGTCCATTTTCTACTTTCCCAAACTCCTCTCTTCTTCATGGCCCATCAGGCTGCTCGTAACCAATTAAACTTAAGAGGTAGTACCAACTTTCTCCTTTCCTCGTTCCCATGAGAGCCCAGGTGTTGTTTATGTCTTCTGTAACAAGCTTGGAATGTTGAGTCTGCACGGGCCCCTCAAGCTGGCCTCCATGTTATCAGAATGCTGGGTGTAATGGTCTTCAGGAAAATGTTCTCATGGTGCTTAGAAAAACACATTTCAAAGTCTATCAAATCATCTTCACACAGAACCTAACTCACCCCATTTTACATTTATCTGACTACATATCCCATCATGATTACATGCTTTGGACTACATATCCCATGATCATGACACACCTTTGACTACATATCCCATGATCACAACACACGTTTGACTACATATCCCATGATCATGACATATATCACTTCTTTTTTCTATTTGTTTCAATATAAAATGTGCAGGGAAACATAGCACTTACAATAAGATTTGCAGTAATGTTCTGTAGAAAGTACACACAGAACTAAAAAGAACATACATATGTATGTATTTATATAAAGCTCAACTACAAAACCACAGGCTAAGCCCCAACCTCTTCTGTTTGTTCATTGGCTGAGAGAGCTTGGTTCTAGAAAATCTTTACATCCTCTGCTCTTTCTCAACTTCTGTTCTTATTGGTTTCTATAGGACTAATCAATATAGGGAATCATTTCAGCTAATTGTGCCCACTGGCTTCTCAGTGTCTGATATTTATTTATTTATTTATTTATTTATTTATTTATTTATTTATTTATTTATTTACAAACACTTCCCCCTCCCCAGTGATTTCAAGGCATACATGGACCTCCTCCATCTCTTTATGCTTACCTCTTTTGAGGTAAATCAGATTAACTGATTTACCTCAAAAGGTAACTGGCCCAAAGTCTCCAGTAAGTTTTATGGCCAAGTGGGGATTTGAACGCAGATTTCCCAAGTCCTCATTCAACACCCTAATCCAGGGTGGGCAACCTGCAGTCATCCAGGAGGCTACACAGGCCCATTCCCGGAGTTTGGAAGGTTGGACCTGTGATTCCCTTCCCCCCCCTTTACCCTCTAGGGTTAATTGTTTTTAAAATGGAGGACAGGGTTCTGTGATGCCCGTGCAAAATTTTAAAATAAACCCCATATCCTGTAGAAGGCACAGAAGAATTTTTTAGCCTGTTTTTTCCCCCAAAATATATTTTTGTCCCAACAAATTGTTTTTAAAAGTTAGATTACTCAACTATATCACAAACTGCATCAGAGCACAGACAGATTTCTGACTCCTGTCCTCTGAAGATGCCAGCCACAGGGAATGGCAAAACGTTAGGAAGAAAAACTTCAAGAACACAGCCAGACAGCCCGAAAAACCTACAACAACCATCGGATCCCGGCCATGAAAGCTTTCGAGAATACAAATTTAAACTAAATTTATGAATTTTGTAGTTCTCTGGTTTGTTACTTAAACTTGAATGATGCAGCAATTAGTTTTATTTATAATATCTTCTATTATTCTCTTTTTTTAGGATTGAATTATCCAAAGCCTTATGTTTAGGGCTTTTTAAGAGCTTAAAATTAAATCTATCACTGTGTTTGCATGAAATTTAGTTTAATGTGTAATGAGACTTAGTGTTTGTTCAACCTTAGCTAATAAATTCACAACTCATCTATGATTTGAATTAGTGAGTTCTTTAAATATATAGCTATAGCAACACTTAAAGGCAAAGACAGTATACATTTGTACGCCAATAAAGCACCATAACTACTTAATGATGTTATTAAAGTTACTAATGTCCACCATATTATTCGATGGCACAGCTGCAAAAAAAAAGGTTCTGCATTGCAGCCCCTCCTAAACTTACAGTACCTGATCTGTAGCCATAGCATTCTTTGTTGAAAGGGGATAAATTTAATGTTCTACCATAAAAGCATCCCTGAAGTTTCTGCCCCTTTGGCAGAGCCTTGCTTTCTTTGACCTTTTAATCTGGTAATTTCACTTATTATTTTTCATGTCTATAAAGATATTGCCTAAGTTTTTCATTTGGATTTCACTTGTTCTTGTACAGGTAATACAGAAACACATGTGAGAAGAGGCAGCACACCCTAACTGAGTAAACAATGTCCGTGTGAGCCAGTCCTACTGGCAAGAAGGGCTACAATTAGAGATGGGGGTATTCATATACAAATACGAATATTCCCCCCACAGGTGCAGATAACGAGGGTCCACCCCTCTGGGGACAGACCGACCACTCACAATTTTGCCGATGCTGCACGCTCCACGGAGCCTCCCTATCGCTCCATTGCTCACGATGGATTAGCCACTCCGCAACCTGGCAGAGAGGCTCGTCATCCCACCTTCTGCCAGGACTGGCTAATCTATCGTGAGCAATGGAGTGATAGGAAGGCTCTGTGGAGCCAGAGCCAGTGGTGAAATCGTGAGTGGTCAGTTGGGCCCCACGGAGCTGGACCCTCGTTATCTGCACCTGTGGGGGGATATTTGTATTCATATACAAATGCTCCCATCGCTAGCTACAATCTATTCACTCATCAGTGAAGCTTCTTCTGAGTAGACCCATATTGTGTTGCACTGTCAAGTAAACCTTTGCATGACAGGGCCATTCATTGCGAGCAGGTATCTGGGGGCCCTTGTGGGGGCACTGCATAGAGTGCCAATAATGCTCAACCCCGCTCCACAACTGAACATGGCCAGAAGGCCACTCCCTTTCAGCTTTGAAAAATTGGTACTTTAGGGTATTAAATGGTGAGTGTGACTCTACCTCTCTCTCTCTTTTTTCTTTTTTAAGCCAGAAAAAGGAAGAGCCCTGGAAGGAATAGGAGGCAAGGAATGACACTTGAGGGCCCCCATACTGAACACTGCCTCCTTTCAATGGAGCTGAGGTCTGCTTCACAGTACCTGAATTTCTCTCCAGAATAGTTGGTATGAGAAACAGTGGGCAGTGGCCTCCAGAAAGGCTCCAGTCTGGTTTGCACTTTCCCTACATATAGTTTGGATGGGAGAAAAACTCCCATTTGTTTCAGTGGTTGCTTCCTCCCTACCTTCTCTGCTAATTCTCTAACCTTGGTGGCAAGAGAGAAGGGCACAGGCACAGGCTCTACTGGGGAACTTAACAGCCAGGCCATCTTGCATCCCTCTTCCATTTGTAAGCTCTAGCTGAATGTGGAAGCCATGGCAGTGATTAGGGGAGAAATAACAAAAAGTGAGTGAGTGGGTCTGTTGAATTAGTGTAAATATATGAAAAGTAGCAGAAACACACCTGATGTTCCCCTTATGTTTATTCTTGTTGCCAGTGCAGATTAATTTTGTTACATCTTGGTAGACTCGAACACCTGTCTTTACCATGGTTCTTATTATCTCGTTTACACCTGTCAAAATTTTGTATTCTCCCATATACTAATTTTTCTCATGGCTCTTTCTTTTTTTAGCTGTAACAATTGAGGTTAAATCAGGCTGAACTTAACTTTGCAGCTTGAATTAATGAAAGTTGGCACAAAGCATTGTAGAGTACTTACAAAGAAGACAGGCATTGTCAGACTTAATCACAGTCCCAGAACACATGTCCTAATAAAAATGCTGCAATACTAAAAGTACTCCATGAAGAACCTTAAACTTTGTTTTTCCAAAGCAGTGGTACAGAACGTCTTCCACTTATGGGGCCACATATGGATCACTGGGGTGCACACTCATACCTGCAGCACACATTTTGTATGCACGCACACAATAACCTCTTTCCTTTCCTGTCCCTCTCCCAGTTATACTTCTACGAATCACACTTTCCTTACTACTAGAGCAAAAAGAAAAGGCCACCCATTTTGGGTTTGAGACCTTATGGCATTGGCCGACATAACAATATATTAACCTTTGAACTGCAAGGGACCCTGTGGATCTTCAAGTCCAGCTCCTCTCAAAGAGGCACAGTGGGGAATCAAACTCCCAACCTCTGGCTCCGCATCCAGAAACCTAAGCCACTGAGCTATCCAATTGTATGTTTTCTTCATTTCTTCTGGTTCAAAGACTAATCTCAGGGCATTCAGTACAGGAGGAGGAGGAGGAGGAGGAGGAGGAGGAGGAGGAGAAGAAGAAGAAGAAGAAGAAGAAGAAGAAGAAGAAGAAGAAGAAGAAGAAGAAGAAGAAGAAGAAGAAGAAGAAGAAGAAGAAGAAGAAGAAGAATGTGTGGTGTCTGTTGTGCCATTTGGAGCAGGTCAAAGAGTGAAGCATCAAAATCAAGACTTGTGAGCCTACTTGTAGCACAGGACCTGCAAACAGCAGCACAGACCTTGAAGGGAGAGGACCTCCCTATTCATTGGCAGTTAGTCTTCCACGAATCCCATTAGCAATAAAGGCCTGGAAACGTCCCCATTTGTTACATGTGCCTGTAAATAAGGTTGCACATGATGTGAGCCCTAGCAGGAAAGATAGCAGCTGCTATAGTTGCTGACAGACTTTTGCAGCTTGCCGAGATACAAAAAAAATTCCCCTTATTCTCTGCTCTGTTATCAAATTTGTTCCCTTATACCCAGGTTATGGCAGGACGAGAAGGGGATGACAGAGGACAAGATGGCTGGACAGTGTCATCAAAGCTACCAACATGAATTTGACCCAACTCCGGGAGGCAGTGGAAGACAGGAGGGCCTGGCGTGCTCTGGTCCATGCGGTCACAAAGAGTCAGACATGACTTAAGTACTAAACAACAACAGCAAAAGATAGGTCCAGCTTAGAACAGTGTCACAAAGTTCACAATAACAGGGTATTAGGTTACTTTTTCTCAAGCTAGCATGATATAACTCTCAAAATACGTGTTGTCCATATACAGTACGTGCATCCAAACCCAATGAGGGGTTATCTGTTGCTGATTGTCTAACTAAGCCTATTTGCATATTAGTACCAGTTGCTGTACTCACATGCAGCTAGTTTGTGATTTTGTAATCTGCTACAGAATTAAGTCATGCTGCTTCAAATTTTCAAATGATAAGCTACTTTCCTCATATATTTATCATATAAATTATAGCCCCACTTTCCTTAGCTTAATCCTCTAGTCTGACTCATATTTGCTACCAATAGTTTATCTTTTTAAAAAGCTTCTGTGTGTTCAGAGAATCATTCTGCAGCCATAAATATAAAGGAAAAGCAAGTATTGCTTTCTTTAAAACCCACTCATGACCACAGAAAAATCTTAATTAATCACTAGGGACAAACTCTAGCTGTTCATTGGTAATGTTTGACTCAATTTTAAAAATAGGTATCATTTGGAGGCAAACCAGCATTTTCTTGCCTTTATACAAACAGTCTGAGCCTCCAGCACTGAAAAATACTGTAAATATCCAAGAATCTTCAGGGGGGGGAAATTCTTACTAAAGTTTCTGTTGAATTAATGGCTTTCCATGTACCTAAAAAATGTTACAAATATTTTAAATCTCTAGGCATGCTGAGCATTGCATGCATGATGCTAATGAGTGCTCTTTCTAGACACATATGTACATTTGAGTTAAGCCTGGGGAATTCTGGGGATTGTATCCTAAAAACACAAATCTGCACATCTGTAGTTGGAACATACCCTAAGATCCATACGTGTGATACATCATCTGGGTTTGGCTGCAGCGTGTCCCAGTTAACATCAAGCTCCCACAAACTCTGAAAGCAGAGACAATGCTAACTGAGATGGTGATGCAAGGGAACATATGAGCTCAGTCCCATGGGCCCCTCAGTCAACTTTGTGCAAGAGGCACGCAAACACTCCTGTGATAGGGAGCCAAGGCTTATCAGGGCTGCTGATCGCCTCACTGCTGTAAGCATGGCCAGCTCAATGTGCTTACAGGATCTCTGCAGGCCACTATACTGAACATATGGAAGTCTGTCTGGCTTCTGGGTGGGGTGGGGATGAAGGTTTCTGTATGTGCTCTATTCCTTACCACAATTAGAGCCTTACATTTTCTTTAATTCATAATGTCTGGATAAGGCTTATTATGTCTGGACTGGGCAAATATAGCTCTCCAGAAGTTTTTAATTACAGCTCCCACAATCCCTTGTCATTATTCATAACTTTTGCAGAATTTTTAATATCTGATTAAATAGCTATAGCTATGCAGCACAAATGCAGAGATTCACAGAGCAGAATAGGTTCAGGTTTCTCACAGTAGTCCACCCCTTTTCTCATTTACTAGCACTTGAAATCTCAGTAACTTACTCTGAGACATTTCTTAAAAAGAAGAAAAGGTTTCGCTACTTACAGCTGAACAAATCAAACGCCAAACTGACAACATGACTGCTTTCAACTACAGACTGCAGCCGACTCTAAGGAGGAAAAAAAAGCTCTCAGCAGAGAGGCAGAGCTCTCTTTGAAATCAGAGGCAAGGAAGGAACAGTTGGTCAGTGCTGGATAGATTGATAACCACCCCGGCCCCAAAAGATCTCTCCCAGCTGCATATTATCCAGGCAGCATGGAAGATTGTGAAAACTCCAACAATAACTTGGGATGGCTGATGGGAGTTATACACTAACAGATCTGAAAGGCCAAAGATCTCCTCCATATTTGCTATATGAGTTTCTAATAGAGAATTAATTAACTATAGGATGGTTGTATATGCAAAGACTGATCTCTAGTTCGAACAGAATAGAATATTGTATTTTACTCTGTGGCTAACCTGAAGTTGCCCAGTGTTAGAATGACAGAGCAAACATTAATGTAGGCTTGCTGAACATCAGTTCCAATAGAGAGCAACATAAAAATCATGTGGATTCTTAGCATGGGCTTGCCAGTGGTCAACTGAGAAGGGAAAATGGGTGGTGATCACACCAAGAGAAAATGTCAAGAAAAGGAATAATCTCTGAAGTTATCTCACCTTGTAAGATATGCTTTCAGCATTTGATGGCTTGGAGAGTAGCATTTCATCCTGTTGCTCTGCATTGAAGGGTGTAATTACATAGTGGAGAAAATCCACTTCAATTCAAAGGTTTTGAAACCAGGTCCCTGCTGATTTTGCAGAATTTATTTATTTATTTATTTATTTATTTATTTATTTATTTATTTATTTATTTAATATCCCGCCTATCTGGTCGGTTAAGACCACTCTAGGCGGCTAACAGCATAAAATAGTATAAAAAAAATTAAATAGAAGAAACCTTAGGAGAGGGAGGAAACAATAGGAGAGGGAGAGGAGAGGGCATCAGGAATTGTCTGGAGGGAAGGCCTGCCGAAACATCCATGTTTTTAGTTGATTTTTAAATTGCTGGGTCCTTCTCTGGATGTGCAATTAATTGGTGGTGAAGTATCCAGATAGTTCACAGGGACATCTACAGATCAGAACCCCCTCAGTCAGAAGCAAATCCCATCTCTTTCCCCAATAGTACTGGAACAATGGTTGACTTCATGAGCCCTCAGACCCATTGAGCATTAATCCAAACAGACTTTCCTGCTTGTCTCATAATATCTGTTGTGTTTGTGGCAAACCACCTAGAGTGGCGCTCAGTTAGATGGTCAGTATAATCAATCAATCAGTCAGTCAGTCAGTCAGGGACGTGGGGCTTCATAAGATCTTTTTGATCTGCTATAGTGCAAACACTACAAGGCATGTTTATGAAATGTGCTTGCCTCTTCTTTTTTTAAAAAAATTAAGGAAATAGCACTGCACTAATCTGTTGCAGCACCAATGTTGGAAACCATTGAGAAATGTGTAAAAACTATAGGCACACAGTGGAGAGAGAACTGGCACCCACACAAGTGCTTCTTTGCATTAAATCAGGCAGAAAGCAGAGAAAAGTGATGTCACCCTGATTGGAGCAAATTTAGACCCAGCCTCCATGCTGGCTCATCAACAACAACAATAAAATACAGTCCCTTGCTCAAAAGAAATGATTCCACAGTGGGCTTCCCTGCACAAAGCTCTATGTCATGTACTCATCATGAGGCTTTAGTTCAACACCATCGGTGCCCAATTCCTTAAAGATGGGTGCAAACAGACATGAAAAATATGCACTATAGTTAGAGAAGTAACACAAATGGAATTAAATACCGTATAGAGAAGCTCACTTGAGATGTATATGCTAATAATACTCGCTGGGAAAGACAATAATGCTGGAGAAAGTTGAAGGCAGAAGGAAAAGAAGATGGAACATGAGATGCATAGTCTCAATAAAGCAAGCCGTGGCCTTGAATTTGTAAGACCTGAAGAGGGCTGTTAGTGATAGGGTCTTCTGTCGCTAATTCATAAGGTTGCCGTAAATTATAAGTAATCTGATGGTTTATAAGAACAACAGTGATAACATTTTCATATTGTTCCTGTTAGAAATCCAGCCCCCTAGCCTCACAAAAAAAACCCTCTCTTTGAGATTCTTCAGGCTATAAACAGGACATACTTAAAATAGTAGTTATTCATTTTATGACCAAAAAAAGAAGGGGTAAAAGTTTTACCTCCAAAAAGTGGTGAGCAACACATATTTTAGTGAAACACACTCACTTTATGTGACATTTGGAATATCTGCCAGTGTCACAGAGTGTTGCTGCACAACAATGCTCTTTTCAACTGTTACCCATTATTTATGAGGTTTTTGAATTTCTGGATGCAACTTAAATTCTTCCCATACTACTCTATTCATCTTGATCTCTTACTCTTTTCCAGTCAAGTCATGATTGTGATAAAGTCAGAAAATTGACCAGTTTTCATTTTATCATAAACATATTCACCCGTTCTGAACTTTTGAAGGAGTTCTGCAAATTAGAATGCTTTTGTGTGTAGGTTTCATATGAATGAAAACAAGTTGGTATTATTTCAGCAGTACTATAAACTAGTACAATATTAGGGGAATAATGACTATATGGTGTCAAGTCCGTTCCAATTTACAGTGACTCTTCCATGGTTTTCCAAGTACAAAATGCTCAGAAATAGTTTACGCATCACTTGTTCTGGTGGTGTCCTTACCCAAGGTAACACAAATGGTAGGACACAAAGCCCTATCAGCCACACAGGCTGCCAGTAATCTCAGCTGTTCCATTTCTGAGGAGGCTTTATTTTATTTTTTATTTTTAAAGCAATAACATTTGTGTGTAGTTTTTAAGCACACTTACTTATCCATATCAGTCTGATCAGAGCTCAGATTATATAGCATTTACCAAGCCAGTCTTTCCACTTTCATCTCCCCAGCTACAGCCAACCTCATTTGTTTCCAGGTCAACCAAAAGGTAAAGCCTCAATCAAACAGGGAGTTCCACTAAAATCCACTTTGATGTGTGTGGGATTTCAGAGTCTGATATAAAGCAAGATTTACCACAACTACCATTGCTTGTCAGCCCCAAGGTGGATAGAAACTGATGACATTCCGATGGCTGATCATGCCAATTTCATAATATGTGGACAAGTCCTCTCTGTGGAAGCTATATCAATGGCTTAGTTGGAAATTTAAGTAACCCCAATTTTCACCAACCCAAACTTGCCTATTGCCCAATTTCAATTTTACTTTATGCTGATGATGCCGTTTTATTGTCAACTATGTGTGTAGGATTTAGAAGACTTTTGAGATCCTTCTCCTACTGCAATAAAGAACAACTAATAATTAACTATGCTAAAACCAAGATTATGGTTGTGAGTAGAAGGAGAATAAAGCACAAATGGTCTCTAAATGGACACCCTATAGAGCAAGTAGCATGCTATAAATACCTTGGCATCGTTTTTCATTCTTCAGGATCCTGGCTTACTCATGTAAATCACGCAACAATGAGTGCCCAGAAAAATACTGGAGCACTAAGAAGATTTTTCCATACTGATGGGGGTAAACCTGTACCATCGGCAATACAAGTTTTTAAGGCCAGGATTATTTCACAAATACTTTATGGTTCTCAACTATTTGCTTACACTAATCTACGACCTCTGGAGATTGTTCAGACCAAATTTGTGAGAGCCATTCTTGGAGTTCCACCTTGTACTTCCAATGCGGCTCTTCGCTTAGAGGTTGGGCTAATATCCATTAAAGCACAGGCAAAAGTCCTTATGCTGAAATACTGGCTTAAACTGATTTTCTCATTAGAAGGCTTGGCCCCACTGATCCTACTAGATTCCTTTCAGTCGGAGTGGAAGAAGCATATAAACTGAAGAGATATCAAAAATTGGCTGTTCTCCCCCTATACTTATAGCAATGGGTCTTATGGATGCCATTAAAGTGGTGAAGTTAAGTGTATGGGACATTGAACTACAGGACCATGTTGGCCAGTTAGGGAAATATAACTTTCCTAAGAAATCTTCTTTTATCACCTCCTCGTATTTAGCCAGCACTATGTCATCTAAAGCCATTAGGGCTTTCAAACTAGCTAGGTTCAATGTCTTTCCTTCTAAGCTTCTGGAGGGAAGATTTTGAGTTTTGCCTGCATCAGATTGTCTGTGCCCTTGTAATAATGATAAGGTTGAATCAGTTGGTCATGTTCTCCTTTTCTGTTCTTGCTATCGGGATCTTCGTATGGTGCTTTTATCACCTTTTATTTGTAAATCTCCTGGGAGATCAGAGGAGGATGTGCAGTGGCTACTCTCAGACAACACCCCTTATATCACAAGACAAGTGGCCAAATTCTGTGCTGCAGCAATGGTTGTTCGTAAACAGATGTTTGGGTAGGTGATTTTAGATGGATAATATGTTTTTAATATAACACTGCCTGAAGTTTCACCAATATTAAAGATACATGATGTTATTAATTGGAAAGAAGGGGTTGTTTTATCATGTTTTAATTGAATTTTATTATCCTGCCCGAAACAATAACTGTATGTATCTATTTTATACTATTTTGGTTTTACTGGTCTTAGACCATAATAAAGTGCTACTACTACTACTGTATTACTCAGAAACATACAGAAATTATTTCAGCATACATCAAAGACTTCTGACCTATATATATCACATCAACTGATGGCATTAAAGGAAAAAGATTCTGTGGTTGCCATCCAATGGTCCTAATGTATATACAGTATGTATTAAATATATGCATAAGAAGAGTGTTTTTCACCTTATATCTTACATCTTTGATTTTCTTTGAAATGAAAAGAATAATCAGCATGGGCTCCTCACAGTAGAGTTTTAATGATAATTGTTGAAAACAGGGAGATTTTTACAGCAGCATTCAACCTTTACATTAAAAAAAACACCCAATCTATGAGCTTTATTCTTAGATGCACAATGAAGTTAATCAACCATTTTTATATAGACTCAATTTGAAGTCATTAAGAGTAGCAAGCATGCATCCAGTCGTAAGAGTTAAAAACAGAAGGGATTTTAGTATTTCTTGCATGTTCATATTAATGGAGCCAAATAAATAAATACGGTTATAATTCATAACCCAGAATAATGGAGTTATGTATGCTTGAATAAATCTCTGGCAGATAAAAGCTGACTTGTGCACAATTCAGTAAGAGAAATAAAGAATCATGTGGAACCTTGAGTACTAATAGCATCATAATCTTTTATGAGTTCAACCTAGGGAACAATATACGTGTGCTCCATGTTCTTTCCCTTTTAATCCACAATTTTAAAAAAACATTTTAAATATTTTCTAAAATTATTTTTACTGTATTATTTGAGGTAAAGTAAGAACAGTATCACATTAAGGGAGTGCAGAAGATGAAGGGTAAATTATAATCCAATCTGCACATGAGGCTGGGAGTTGTGGATCAAGTCAGTTTGTACCTGAACTTGTAAATATCAGATATTTTAAGCATCATTAGTCAAAGCCCACTTTGCCAGATGGATAAATTCACCCCTGAGAGCGGGTGGAACTTGCAAGCAATTTATTTATTTACAATATTTTTTAGCCGCACCATTACCAGTGGCTTCATACAATTCAAGCAATGGCTATTAATTCTACAAGTCTTGTTATTTTGCAGTATGGGTTGGGTGGACCTGAAGTCTCACTAAATATCAAACAAGGTAATATGTTTAGGGGTACTCCATGTGGTGTAATGGACAGAGTGATGGGCTAGGACTCAGGACGTCTCAGGGTTTGAATCTCTGTTGAGCAATGGGGACTCACTGAGGGTGCGGAACTGGTAAAATCACTCCTTAAATATCTCACTTACTTTCAGAACCCTATCAGGGTCATTACAAGTCAGTTCCAACTCAACAGCACATAAGAACAACAATGTGTTTAGACCCCACATGGGCCTTAGGAAGGAGATGGTTTTTCATTCATTGGATGAGACTTTTCTGGGATCAAGTAGCTATATTCAAACACAGGCTTTGGATGGAGACCCCTGCTTCCCTAAATGATATTAATTTATGTACCCAAATGCAAGTAGAAACAGTCTTGCAAACTGGAAGTGCAATGTTTACAGCTCTATAGTTACATGCAATGTAAACATAATTTAATAACCCATTAACCTTTAAAGATTGTGAAGAACAAATTCTGTTTTGTACAATTTTGTTTATGGTCATTATGTATCGCAGAAACTTAACAAACATTTACTGCCATCTAGTGGAGAGCCATAAATTTGTATGACCACTGGAAAGGCAGTCATTGAGCACACCTGTATGCCTCTGGTGGCCTTTTGAGTAACACTGGTCAAAGTCTCTATAATTAGCTAAATGAAATTTTCATTATCGAGGTGATGTATTTAGAAAACTAGTCAACCTACATGTACACAGTTGCTTTCATCTTGTTTTTCTCTTTATAAAATGAAAAAAAGGTTCATAAAGATTTGCATATAAATTGTTTTACTTTTTCCCTTATAGCTTGAATGTAGTGGGTAAGGTGACAACTAGCGCAGAACACAGCAGCTTAATGACTAATGAGCCTGAATTGATAAAAACGTATTAAAGTGTTTCTTCGGAGGAAGCTTCAAAGAAGTCCATTGGCAGAGCCTTAAATATTTGAGAAGGTTGAGCTATCTCTCAATCTTATGCTGCCTTTGCCATGATCAGACAATCAGAGTTGCATTAAGAGTCTCCTCATCTTCCCTCTCCTGTCTGACATTGTCTGAAATTAGTGCACTGTGCTCAGCTGATTTTTTTCCCATCCTACAACTCCCAACAAACCTCACCAGCGTGGCTTGTGTTAAGAAATGATGGGAGCTGCAGTGCCAAAACATTTGGAAGGCCACATTACTATACTAAATGCTGCAAGGAAGAAGAAGAAGGCAAGGACAGCCCAATTCTCTTACAATTCAGCGTGGCTCTTTTCCCGGACAGCCTGTCTATTTCTTCTTCTCTGATAACAAAGGCATCTACCTTAGATCTGGATCTTTGCCAGGGCCACAGTTGGCCTCTGGGCCTATCTAGAATTGTCTTGGTGGCTCCGCTGCTTCCTTATCTTCTGGTAGTCCTCCAGTCTCCTGTTGTCCACCTTTTTCTTTCTGTGTGTTACGGACCTGTGTCCTCATTTTAGCCTATTTATTGCAAGTTCACAACTGTTTCACTTGCTTTACTGGCAAGAACTTCCAGAAGGTGAAGGGGATCCACTATCCTAGATTTGGTCCTCACTATTGGGGGAGAACTAGTCAATAGGATGGGAGTAGCAGGAAGCTTAAGTGGAAATGACCACTTCTCAACACCTTTGCCCCTGTCTTCCCCATAAAGGAAACAGTGTTCATCCTACTGCAAATAGCATTAAGGAGAGGTGAGAAGGTGGTGCATGAACACCTAACTACTTTTAAATGAGTTCATGGCTCCAGGGGCAGATTAATGACATCCGTGGGCACTAGCAGAACTTGCAGATGTACTATATCTGTGAAGATTGTCAGTCATCCAGGTGAGGTTATCTGGAAGTTGAGTCAAGGCAACTGGACTTCTTTCTTATTAGGTTGAAACATTTCACTACTCATCCAAGTAGCTTTTTCAGTCTGAAAAGAGTTGGTAGGAGACCCCTGATACATCCTCCATTTTTATTTTACTTCCCCCTAGTCTGAATAGGCTCGTTAGATGGACAAAGGACTGGGAGTGAGTGAAAATCCCACCTCTGCAGTCCTTCTCCACTCGTTATGGGTTGTTAACAGTGGTCTTTCTAGTGAATATGGTTCTGATCTTTCTGGGGATGGATGAAAGGACAATGAGTGGAGAAGGGCTGCAGAGGTGGGATTTTCATTCACCACCCTGTCCTTTGTCCATTTAATGAGCCTATTCAGACCAGGGGGAAGGGAAACCAACATGGAGGATATATCAAGGATCTCCTACCAACTCTCTACAGACTGAAGAAGCTACAGTGGTGCCTCGCACCGTATAACGACGAATCCGTATAGCGATCCCCTTTTTCGGGATCGCTATATGGAGCACCCAATCGCCGCACTCGCATTGCGACGATTGGGGAGTCCGGCGGCCATTTTGGAGCCGCGTTCGGCGTCTCCAAAATGGGCGCCGGATGACCCGAAATGGCCCCGCGCGGTGTTTTCGCGCCCTCGGCAAGCGAGGGGAGGGCGCGAAAACGCGGCGCAGGGCCATTTCGGGTCCGTTTTGCGGCTTCAAAACGGCCGCGGACGACCCGAAATGGCCCCGCGCGGCGTTTTCGCGCCCTCCCCTCGCTTGCTGAGGGCGTGAAAATGACTGCCCGGGGCCAGGAAACTTCTCTAAGTGGGAAGTTTAGGGCCGATTTGGAACGCATTAAATGAAGTTTAATGCGTTCCAATGGCTTTTTACTTCCTGCTTAGCGAAGATTTCACATAGCAAAGGTTAATCCGGAACGGATTAACCTCGCTATGTGGGGCACCACTGTACTTGGATAAGTAGTGAAACATTTCAACCTAATAAGAAAGAAGTCTTGTTGCCATGACTCAACTTCCAGATTGCAGATGTACTGTTTATAACATTTGAGGGTTTGTAGCTGGTTAACAGAAAATCCCCCAAAAGTGCTCATCAAATGTTAGGGCCATGTGGTGCAGTGGTTAATTTGCAGCACTGCAGCCAAAACTCTACTCGCATCCTGGATTCAATTCCAGGTAGATGGGTTGAGGTTCTTGTAAACCACCCAGAGAGTGTTTTAACCGCTATGGGGCAGTATATAAACAGCACACTTCACTTTTTTCCTCTATTTTACCTCATCATTCTGCAAAAAAATGACAAGTGGAAAGCTGCAGGGTTCTTTTATGGGACCTGTGTTCTGCAGTCATTATAAATGACTTGGATGAAAGTGTGGAGAGGATGCTCATCAAATTTGCCAGTGACACCAAATTGAGAGGGAAAGCTAGTACTTTAGAAAGCATAATCAGGATTTAAGATGCCCCTAGCAGATTGTAGAATGTAGTCAATATAAACAAAATTAGTTTCCATAGGGAACATGTACATTTATGCATTTATGCAGGAAAAGCCAGATGCAAAAATATAGTTGGGTGACACTTAGTTTTATACTAGTATGTGCCGGAAGGATTTAGAGGGCTGAGTAGACCAGAAGCTAAATATTTTTCACCAGTGTGATGCATTGGCAAAAAAAAAAAAAAAAAAAAAAGCTCATGCAATTCTAGACAGCAGAATAAACAACACAGTGTCTAGATAAAGGGAAGCAATAGTACTACTCTATTCTGCTTTGGTCATATTTCATCTGAAATACTGTGTCCAGTTTTGGTCACTACAGTTTCAGAAATATGTTGGCAAGCTGGAATGTCTCCAGAGGATGGCGGCCAGGGTGGTAGAAGTATGTAAACCAAGATTACAGCAAATATTTGTGGGAGTTGGGCATGTTTAGCCAAGAGAAGAGGCAAGATGATAGTTATCTTCTGCTATTTGAAGGGCTGTCATACGGAAGGTGGAATCAAAAATGGAGCAACTTATTTTCTGCGACTCTAGAGAGTAAGTAGGACCTGAATAATTGATTCAATTTACAAGAAAGGAGATTTTGACTGAATATTGGGAAGCATTTCCTGACAATAAGATTGGTTCAGTAATACCTCAAAAGGAATACCTCAAAAGGGGGTGGACAATTGGGTGAGCAGTCTTAATAATTTTGCTTTTGAGGTGTATAACTTGACCTTATTTTGACAGGATATCATCATCCAGTCCTTCCCTTCTTTTTTGCCACTGTAGCATAAATGTCTTCCCATAGTGCTTTATATCTATGCTAATATGATCTCAGCATGTTTCTTTTGCACTTGTCTGATAAAATAACATTTTTAACTCAAAGATGGCAGGTGAAAAGAGGCTAAGGGCAAGAATCAGGTTGGCTCCTCTTATTTATTTTTGAAACATTTTGTGTCAAAGTCAAAGGAACTTCTCTATATTCCCTGTCAGAGAAGCTTCATCTGACTATAATTTTTTTCTCACTGCTAGAATCAATCAAGGGCACAGCCTGGGCATCTTAATTATGATAATTGGGAGCAGTATGTAGTTAATGACTATGAAAGGAGCCAGTTGTGTGGGGAACTTGAGTGGAACTGGTTGCACAGAGATGTTGCAGTGTAACATCCATGAAAAGTCATTACTATACTGGGGTCTGTTTATACAAAACCTGTAGATGGTAACAAGGAAGCAAAGAACAATGGCATTTGACTTTACCATTAACTGTTTTCCAACAATAGTAAAAATAATGTCGTGTTTTTCAGTCAAAAGGTACTGCAAACTAATGCCTTGAAAAAGCTGGAGTCCTGGAATTCTGTACTGTTAAAATTACCTCTGGAAATACAGGCAGAAAACACTACCCTTGCCATTGGAATCAGTAATAAAGATGGATCACTTTCTGTTTTGTAAATGCTTGTCCATAATGTATACTGTAGAGCTGGTGTGAGGTTTCCTTTAGAAAATTCAATTTGTTTTTTCAAAGAGCTTAAATATTAATTGGGCATCAATGGCAGGGGCAGGGGGTGGGGAAAAATGGCTGTTGGAGACCTAGGGATCATCTGAACTAGCCCTTCATTTGTGTTGAAAGGATCTTCCCCTGCTTCACTTTGTGGGGGGAGAGATATGCATTAGTCCTTATGTGACCAGTTTCACCCTAAAGGTTTTAAGAATCTCTTAGTTCAGTAAGATCAGAAATGTTGAGTTGGTGTGCAAACTGTTTGAGCTTCTTTTTTGTGAGGAGATCAATTTTAAAAAAGTACAACAGAAATGGTGCATAAAGATGATTTATTTCTCACCCTTTGCTAGTGTTCCGGAAAAGGCTGCAACTGAACTTCAAACTTTTTGCTGAATTACTTTGCCTCATTCTCAGTAGGCATAAAAAGATGTTTGATAGATAGTCACTGTGATCTTGAAGAAATAACCCTTTTCCTCATCAGAGAAACTTGAGTTTAAAAGAGAAATTGGGAGGTTTTGAGGTTTTTACTGTGAGTTTTCAATTGAAATTCTTCACATCTCTGGTAGGGCCATTGTGTGCTCATACATACTATTGCCATCATGTGCCACAATCCTTAGCATGTTTGCATGGTAGTAAATCCGGCTGTGCTCAGTAAGGCTTCTACCAGGTAAGCCTGTGTAAAATTGCAGCCTGATGGTTTTGCTTTAGTGTTTTTCCCTACTGCTAAGCACAGCAGTAGCATCTTAATCCTAGCGAACAAAGCACAGATTTCTTTTATTCCTTATAATAGATGAATTGCTCCTGTTTAAAATACAAATCTGTATGTTTACATTTCCAAACACAATTATTGATGCTATGTAGAAAGCCAATACTTTGCTCAATTAAAGAACAGAACACAAGAGCCAAGGGACAATACAAGAACTATTGTCCGAGAATACAAATTACTAGAGTCTTGGCTGAAGAGCAGAGTTAAAGGAAATATTTGAAACTCTTTCCCCTATATTCACCCAGTTCTAAACAATAAATAAAGCACTGGAGACATCCTGACTGTAATTGGCAAGGCCAGAGGGTTCACCATTCCTTACAAAGAGACAATGTTGCCTGTGTTTTACAAAATGTGAGGGCTAATAAGAGAGATTCAGAAGCTGGGCTGTGGATTTCAAAGTGGGAACAAAAAAGAAAGATGCATTTCCTGATAAGATGAAATTTGGCATTTTTTTTCTTCCAAATGAAGAGCTCATAGACATGCTGAATCTCCCCTTTTAAAACAAATGTCTGGCTGTTCACCATGGACAATTAAGAGATTTACAGCCTGATCATATCATCTCTTTGAGCTGCTTCAGAGCAAGCAGTGGCATGTGCTGCTTCTAGTGTAATAATCCTCTCCCAAACAAGTGGGCCAAAGGTCATCCGCCTGTTAAAACCCCTGGAATAGCAGAGTTTCCCTCAGTGTGATGCTATTGCTAAGGGACTAATATAAATCTTATAGGCCTTTGAATATGTCGAAAGGCGATGGCTTCACTTTACATTCTTCCTCCTTAAGAGCTTCTGCCTCTGAGATGGACTAATGACCATGCCCTGCACTGCCCCAAGAAGATGTTTCTTCCTCTGCCCCTGCTTGGTGCCTATACCCAATTTTACCCTTTAAGAAAAATCACATAATTTGCACCATATACTTCTTTGAGACCACTAATAATAATGTGTGCTCTCAAGTCAATTCCCAGGTATGGTGACCCTTTTCAGCGTTTTTCTAGGTAGAGAATACTCAGAAGTAGTTTTCCATTCCCTTCGTTTGGGGGGTGCCCTGGGGCTGCGGAGTTTACCCCCGAGGCCACACTGGCTGGTTTCTGTCCCTAGAGGCCTGATGGGAAACTGAACTCCCAATCTCTGGCTCCCCAGCCAGAGACCTGACCTATCCAGCCAGCTCATAATAATTAGGTGCTGTCAAATTGATTTAACGTATGGTGACCTTTTCCAGTGTTTTCTAGACAGAGAATAGACCAAAGTGGTTTACCCTTCCCTTCCACTAGGGGCACTCTGGAACTGTTTAACTTGCCCATCGTTACACAGGCTTGCTCTTCTCTCAGGAAGCACAGTGGAAAATCGAACTCCTAGCCTCTGGCTCCACAACCAGATACCCAAACCACTGAGCTATCCAACCACTGAGCTATCCAGCCACATTTTAGACCATTAAAATCTTACACAACTTTTCTTTCTTTTGGTTGTTGTGGGTTTTTCGGGCTTCTTGGCCGTGTTTTGAAGGTGGTTTTTCCTAACGTTTTGCCAGTCTCTGTGGCCGGCATCTTCAAAGGACAGCAAACTGTGCTCTGGTGTAGTTTGGCTAGGGCGTGGAGTATTTATGGCTGTGAGATGGGATGATTAGTGTGTATTGTTGTGTGTGTATTGTTTTCTGTGGATGGGTGATTAGTGTGTTTTGTTGTGGGTGTATTGTTGTGATAAGGAGATTATCTGTCACTGTAGACCTTTGCAGCCCTCATGACTGCAAAATGAGCCTTTTCTTTTTCTTTCTTTCTTTTATTTTCTTTTTTCTGCACCCAGCCTAAAAGAACAATGTGTTGTGATCTAAGGTGAGGTGACAGGCCTGTTAAATAACTGGCAGTTCGTTGTCTAATGAGATTGAGAGGGGCATTCTAATCTACATGGCCAGAAGTGAAACCTGAAACTTGTCACTCCTGAGCGAACCTTGTAGCCCTCGTTCCTCCCCCCCCAGAATGCTTCATTTTCCATCCCCAGCATTCTGCTGTAGTTCCCTCCATGAAAACGTACTTCTGCCTCTGTGCCACTGCAAGCTTTTCAAAAAGTCTAATTGCAGTGTGGAAGAGTGTTTTGGGAGCTGTGCTAGGGAGAGAGGGAGGGGCTGACAATCTCCTGAATGCTACAAGTGCCCTCAAAAATCACTACCACTGATTTTTAGAAAAGGTCTTCAACATAGGCTTTTAAAAAGCCCTGACTGTAGTGATGGGAGGGGGGATGGAATGGGGCCAGGACAATAAGGAACTGCGTGCCAGCAATAAAGTGACCCCACGACTTTGAGAGAGGATGTAGACCCCAACAAGTTTTCCAAAACCAATCTGACCATATTGACTAAAGATGGATGGATTTGTAGCCTAGCTCAGCTGGAGAGGAGCAGGTTAAGCAAGGTTCTTCTAACCAGTCAACAATTAGTCTTTCATGTAGAGGTATTAGTTAATTAATTAACTATATTTTTAAAATGTCATTAAAGTTTGCAAATAACTACGCATGCCTGAACAACACCTACCTGTTTTGGGGATGTTTAGGCAGCTAATAAAAATGAGTCCCAAAAGCCCTCATGACTGCAAAACGAGCCTTTTCTAACACTGGAAGGGCCAGCTCAATCTGAGAACCCTTCATTTGGTTCCTTATTTTCTTACAGCCCCAGGGCATTTAAAACATGCTCACTTCTTTCTGCATTATTGTTCCAAAGCTATCAAGAATGACCATTTCTGAAGATTCTGTATCCAGTAATCCAGTGGTCCCCAACCTTGAGTCACCCAAGTGTTCTTGGACTGCAGCTCCCAAAAGCCTTTGCCACCAGCTGTACTGGCTGGGGTTCCTGGGAGTCGCAGTCCAAGAACACCTGGGTGACTCAAGTTTGGGAACCACTGCTGCAACCTATCACTCTTGAGAAGCAAACTAGTCATGACGAACAGTTTTCCTGATGTTATAAAAAGCAGGCAGCCATGGTTAGTGTCTGGAGGCCCTCAAGACTATAGTAAGGGCAAAGAGTTAAAGCTCCTCCTACCACACTTCTCATCATCCTTCTGTGCCACACCTTTGTTGACTATTTATTTCATAAATATCAGCCACACGAAGGCAAACTGTCAGACAAACACCCTGTTTTATTTGTCCTTAAAATAACTTTGGAAATGCTGGTAGCATCATTAAAAATATAGTTCTTCCTTGAAAGTTAGGACATAAGACCGGACCAAGTTTTTAGACAAGGTAACTCACTGAATGAGGAGAGAGAGAGAAAAAGAGGCAAGGTCTGTTAGCAGCAGTTGCCATAATCTACAGCAGGAAACTGTCCTCACAGTCTTTCATCAAAAACTGTTTCTTTATATATTTAAAGTATGCCATTATGTTTCTGTTAGACAATTCCATGCATATTAAACGTTTATATATATGCAGCTTCTAACTGTAAAGCGTTGCTATAAAACTTGCTTTCCTTCCAATTTCTTCCTCAAAACACCCGTTAGGAGGTTGGATTTGGCAGCCAATGGACCTTTAGGAGTGGCTGAGTGGAGTGACACATGGTAATTTGAGCTGAAGATTTCCCGTGCAAAGAGGAATAATGCTAGGGGGACGTGTATCCCTTTCCTTCTTCCCCATGTTACGTGCCCTGCAAAGCATTCACTCAAGGGAGACATATATTTGAATCATAAAATAAAACGCCACAGCCCAGATCATTCTGAACTCATCTGCTAATCAACTGCTTTGTGTCAAGAAGTGCCCAGCCGATCATGCTCATAATTCTCTTCTCGTAGAAAAAAAATGTTTCTTTTCTAAGAAAGAAAAGATAAATTGCATTCTTGCTTCATTATGGATCATTTTACAGCCAAGGCTGTGTTTGGTGAGGAAATGGTAAGTAAAATGGATGCTGCAAGTGCTTTTTCTTTCTCATTCTCTGACAAGTTTTAGAAATTTTAAACAATTGTGCTGATGGCATGTAAAAGCTATAAGTTATTTCCAAACACTTGTATTGGTCTGTTTGTGTATTTATATCAGATAAACAGCTGCTGCTGGCTTTAGTTGTAATATGACAACAGTAACTAAATTTCTCCTTGATCCTGAACCCTTGATGCCTATTCATATATGATATTCTAATCACTAATAAGATCAATTGAAGAAATGGATTTTGTGCTGATATGTCTGTGTTGTTGAAATAGCATTCTTTCCTCAGTTTTCTGTTCCCAGAATGAAACTCTTTGTTAAGCAAAGCAGCAAAATAAATTCAGTTCTTTAAAGCAAACAGGTAAACCTCTTAAAACTTGCTTTTCTGGTATCTGACTGACATAACAGTAACTATACAAAAGTTCTAAGTAAACAAGGCATTAAGACAACAGTTTAACTATTATCTCATTTCTCTGCCCTAAAAAATTAAAAAGAAAATTGTTTATGAAATAAATACCTTGCTTACAGAGTTTGGAATGTTCCTTTTTAAAAACAATTTAAAACCCTGAAACATATTTATTGTCATTAACGACAACAAAAACAAGAACTACTAATTGCTTTTTTCTGGCTTCCTCTTTGTTTGCTACCTTTCTTTTGCTTTAAAATAAACCCTAGAATTGAGAGGTGCATGGCGTAATATTTGGGATATCCTTCTAAAAGTGTCCTTTGAAAGGAACTAGAAAATTTTATTCCTTACTCCAAATTACCATCGTCCCTACTCACATTGCTTTTGAAATGTATGTTTATTACATCCTTGTTAACCCCAGTAATTTGTAGCAGTGACCCAGTAATTTGTAACCAAATTCTAGATGCTTATGATACGGATGACCTTTAGCTTTTCATATTAAAACTACATTAATCATTTTGCTTGGTTTTTTAAAGAAGTGCAGAAGCTTATAGGATAAAGCCATATTTCAGCTTCAGAAGAAAGAAAAAATTTGGTCCATGATTTAAAAGATAATTGGGTTGTATGCAGTGCTAGCTCTGCCTGGGCTGAAAATAGTTCCATCCAGAGAACCTGCATTCATGCTCACACCTCCATGCTTAGAAGCTGTTTCTTAGGGTTATGGAACCCACCCAAGCAAAATAAGGTGTGGTACAGAGTTTCAGCAGATAGAGGGAGGGAGATGGGTGCACTAACTTGTAAAGCACTTAGTAGTAAGAATTCTTATTAAAGCAAAGCCACCACTGAATACAATGCAGTAAATATATTTCTAATCACTTTGGGGAGTGTATCAGCTATGGTGACATGTGGTTTATGGGTTTTTAAGGCTTCTGGCTAAACAAAAGGGATAAAATTTCTGTTGCCCAATCTTTTGAACAGGACTATGTAGAAACTACAAAATAAAGGTCTCCATAATTATGTGTGCAACAACATAGTTGATTAATTTCTGTTGAAAAGATTTCTTCAGATACAAGGACAGAACTAGAAAGCAGCTGGATGACTTAAAAGAATGTATGAGTAATCCTTTCAACAGTGTGTGGACAGACTTGTCTTTCCACCATCTGCAAGTTCGACTATGGTCCTTCATGTATGATTCCTCAGCAGTAAGTGGCACTTTTTCGTATTTAAAAAATGTTGCCATATTAATGGATATTAAGGGGGAAATGAGGTAGTTAGGCACATAATGAGTGGGCATGAAAGTCTGTTATTTAATCTGAATCTGACTATATTTTCTCTGAGCACACTGGGAGCTGTTATTAAGAACATGTCACACTTCGGGGGGAAAGCATCTTTAATCAAACTGAATTGTGTCTAAGAGTGCGGTTACATTATTAAAAACCTCACCATAAGCCGTGGTGTTACTGGAAATTATTTAAAGTCACATGGCAGTCAAGTAGTATTTGAAATACCATTTGTGTTCCCTTGGGGTACTTTGAATCCATTACTTGAGGAGATGTGACTGGAGGGAAGATCTTATGAAGATATTTTGAGTGTCAGAAAAAGAGGAAGAAAGCACTGGTAAAGGAAGGGGAATTGGATACCATATGGAGATCATCCCTTTCTCAAAAAAAAATAAAATAATAATTTTAAATGGTGCAAATGGACACAGCCATGTGGACTCCGATGGCCTCTAACTCCACATAAGTGTGCACAAGAACTTAGCCCGGATACCCATCCCCCCTGCCCCTTAGAGCTTAGAGCCAGCCCAAATCCCTGTGCTGTGTGCAAAGCTATCTGTGCCAAAGGTGAGTGAAAATGAGGTTCCTTTTACCCCAGTGGTTAGGAAGGCATAGCCAGAAATGACACTAGGCCGCTTGCAGGTATAGTTAATGGATTTATTTAAGTTACCGCAGATAAAAAGGAAATGAGATCTGTGAAATGAAGGCACAATATAAAAGAAATCAAAGGAAAAATCAATGAATTTCTAACACAATATAATGCAATAATGAAATGAAAAGTGCAAAGCAGAACAACATGTATTAAAGTATCAGAATAAATTACAGTTAAGCAAAATCAACCATAGAAGCACTGACCTTACAATCTCCCTGGCCCTGCCAGATCATCCCTATTCCAGGTTGGAGCAGCAGCAGAAGCCAGACACCTCTGTGATGGAGCCGGCTATGTTCTGAAATTGGCTCCAGTGGAGGGCGTAGCATTATTAACAAAACTAGTGGCCTCCTTCTCACCTTCCATTCCTTCTTGCCATCCTCCACAAATCTAGGTGGCCCAGCCATTGCCTTCAGATTGATTTTATCAGCCCTGTCCCTTTTTGGGAGACATTTACACCAACAGAAGCATTTATATACAGCAAATTGATTTAAACTACATCAATTTGACATCAATGTTACATTTAAAAACCTTCTGGTAGAAGAGTGAAATATATCATTTCCATTTTTAAAAAAGCAACCCCAATTCTTGACAAAACAATCTGTACTTCCATGTGCTTCACTTAGTCACCTTTATAAATATTGGTTTAAAGCACCTTAAACCCAACTCACACACACCCCTTCCCCCTTTTTTTAAATTAATGTAACTGCACTCTAAGACTATTAAAATGCTTGAAGGGATCCAGTTCCTTCTGCTACCTGGTTCCCAGTCCCACTGAGTACTGACTTTGGCCTAAGCTTGAGACTAGAGACAGGTCCTTGTCACATCCCAGGAATGAGTCCTTCTGATGTCACAGGAAGGGAATCAAGCACAACATGCATGCAAACACCTTTGCACTAAATCAGTGACTCCTGGTACCAGCTGAGAATGGATGGAGGTAGGTGCCCAGGATTTAAGAAGATCTCTCCCTCAAAATCCAAACAATCTGCTGCTCAAATGCTGCTTGTCCTGAGTTTTGTCTTTCCCCCTAGAGACACAGATAAAAGTTGCAATTCCCTGAGACTTCAGCCAGTGCCTTGAGACCCAAAAATCTTAACACCTGGCAACCCTGGGGCCAGAAACCTGAATCTGTGGCTGAAGGGTATCTGCAGCTCTGTTGGACCCGCAACTGTTTGAAAGGTGTAATTATCAATGGAAGGAAGAGCATTTTACTGAATCTTTCTCACCTGCAAAGGAGCTTTCACTACCTGGTACCTTGGCTATGGCCCTCCTTAAGAGAAAGCATTGTTGGAACAATACTATCAGAACATGACAAGCTAGTATGGTGAACCTAATGTCTCCTGGTGCCAACCAGTATGAGTTTAAGACTATGAATTGGAAGGAATTGTTGAAATTGGAGAAGGCTTGAGGTAAGGTAAAAAGAAAATGTACGTTAATTGTTCTTAATAAATTGAGAAACCTAATAAACTGAGAAATCCAAACAGAATGGGAAAGCTAAAAACTAGAGTTCAGTACAGAAGCCATTAAGCTTAGCTTCCATGTATGCTGGTATTCCAAGATGGCTATCATGGAGACACAGGCTCACACCCTTTGCAAACAAGGACAACATAGAACTAAATCCTTTGAAGACAGGGCAAGAAAGTAAGAGTAACAGATCTACAAATGGGCAGTTAGAGAAAGCTGGGAAAGGTCAAAATGTTAAATCCAACCTTTCCTGGACTGTCTAAAACAGCACTATTCAGCATGGGCAGCCAGAGGGCAGTGAAGGAGAGGTTTAAACAGAACTGAGATAGATGCTTGTTAATAATGAACTTTGCCTGCCTTGAATCTTCTCTTGAGTTTGCTTTTGGTCCATCCCATCTCTAATGATGAGGCTGTTCCCAATATGGTCCATTAATTTCATCTCCTTGTCCAAGCAGGTAACACTGCTGTGCTACCTAATGGCTTAGTCCCACTGTGACCACATTAGGTCTGTCCACAGCTGTGGCCATTGGTACATGTTTCTCTGGCTTTTCCTTTCTGTTCGTGGTTCTAGCCATATCCTAGTACACAAAGCAGGTATTCATTTCAGCTTTGAGAAAAATAGATTCCTCTGCTGTCAGGGCCATGAGGAACGCAACATGAATGTCCCTATTCATAGTTGATCCTGAAATCATATCCAGTAATGATTCAGGAGCGGCTTTGTGTGTGTAGAATGTCCCATGCTGGCTGGAGATGATGGGAGTTATATTCCAACCCATTTGGAGGGCAGCATATCATGGAAGGCCAATTTATATTTTAGAATACACTACCATAGGCCATTTGACTTGTCCTCTGGAAGAATTAATTCATACAGTACATAATAAAGTGCTATGGCTGTGCATGGCACCTTCTGGGTTGCACTGATTTTTGTACCATTGGGGCTCAGTGTGGAGTTTTGTATTGTGTGCATTCTGATGAATAATAAGAATAATCTTAGAACAACATAACTGGAAGCGACTCTATGGATTGTCAACTCCAGCCCTTGTCAAGCAAGCACAGTAGGGAATCAAACTACCAGCCTCTGGCTCATACTTAAACCATTGAGCTATTCAGTACTGTAGTCTTATTTATCCTCATTCACCTTGAAACACATTTCTTTCATACCTGGCTAAGACAGCCACCCTGCCCACTTTTTTCTGCAGACTGATACAGCTTTTCTCTCCAGAATGAATTCACTGTGGGAAAGTATGAGTGGTGTAAAAAGCAGTCCTGTTAATTCCTCATCTCACAGACCTTACAGAATCACTATACATTAGTAGATACTGGCAAAGAGATCACACTTTGATGTCAGATCTCCCCACAGCAGGGGAACTGCCCTATTCAGTCAGTAAAGCACCCAATGAAAATATGCAGGTAAGCTTTTAGACAAAAGTGCCATGTTGTGACAGTCTTGTGAATACATCAGAAGACTTAGCCCTCCTCCCTTTAATTAGCTTCAATAAAATACAGGCAATCATATCATATATCCCCATTAAGCATGCATTGCAGAATTAATTTTCCATGGTGAGGTCTCTAGGCATTTAGGAAAAGAAGTGACAATTTAAAGCAAGAAATATTCAGGAAAGATGGCACCGTGTTTTTGTATTTACTCAGTTTTTTACGCTCAGCTAGATACTGCTGAAGGCTTCTTCAGATTTTTAAACTTTCCTTCATACACAAAACTCCAGATACAGATTTTTTTTAAAAAAAGATTTTCCTCTGACAGTTATTAAGAATGGAAGTCACAGAGTAATATTTTATTTTATTTATGGGCTACCTTCCTTTACACAGGAGACTCACTAGAATATATTCAGAATTTGGAGAAAGAACAGACTGATCTTTTCAATTTGCTTTCCCTGCTCATTGTTCTAACCTTAAATTTGTTTTCTTTCCACATCATGTTGAAATGCTTTTCAAGGCCTCATAAACAAGGTGTTTGAACTTTTGTGGGCTTTTCTCCTGATATATTCACTTTTATGTACATTATTCCCCCCACAAAAAAAAACCCTGCATGTCCTAGCATTTTATATACAATGTTCATGTTTTAAGTATACTTTTTCATAATATACACATTTTTCTTTATGGATTTTTAAATGCAGCATTTGGAGAAGTATCACTACTAAAGTACACCTGCATTTGAGTTTTTGCATTGGGTCAGGACTCAGGATTAATTAGATGCAGTCATATTAAAAGGAAAACTGAACAAATCCTGTTCTGGTGTACTAGAGCACTGGTTCTTAACCTTGGGTTACTCAGGAGTTTTGGACTGCAACTCCCAGAAGCCTTCACCACCAACTGTGCTGGCTGGGGTTTCTGGGAGTTGCAGTTCAAAAACATCCGAGTAACAAAGGTTAAGAACCACTGGGCTAGAGGTTACTATCTGCATTGGCAGATGCTGGCAGCTGAATCTTATTCTAACACTTGGGGGTGGGGGTTTGCCAACAGCATCCCTAGTGGGTGTCTGCCCGTTCTCCCCAAATTGCCGCTGGAGAAGCTCTGATGGGCTCTCAGGAAGACTGGGAGGAGCAAAGACCAGGTGCTGCTGAGGAGCCAGGAGATGGGGAACAGCTGGGAGGAGCACCCATTGGCAGCATTAAAGGAGGGTTGGGGTGAAAGTTCATAGTCCTCAGAGCCGGAGACTCCTGGCAACCATTTGTCGGAGGAAAAGGAGACCTGTGGTATGAGGAGGAGGAGCTGGAGCCTGTAATTGGCTGCCCATTCGTTTCCGCATTGATTTCAAAGTGTTAACAATTACATATAAAGCCCCAAAAGAGCCTCATGGCGCAGTGGTTAAACTGCTGTACTGCAGCCAAAACTGTGCTCACGACCTGGAGTTCAATCCCAGATAGCCGGCTCAAGGTTTACTCAGCCTTTATCCTTCTGAGGCCGGTAAAATGAGTACCCAGCTTGCCTGGGGGGGCAATGTGTAGCCTGCATAATTAACTTGTAAACCGACCAGAGAGTGCTTGAAGCGCTATGGGGCGGTATATAAGCAGCACGCTTTTTGCTTTTTTGCTTTAAACAGCTTAGGACTGCCTCCTCCCACCTAGATCTACTCGAATCATTCGCTCTAGCCAGGAGGGGCTGCTGAGGGACGCCCAGAAAGAAAGAACAAGAAACCAGGCCTTCTTGGCAGTGGCCCCTTGCCTTTGGAATAGTCTTCCCCCCCCCGAGATCCATCTGGCCCCCTCGCTGGGTGTTTTTAGGAGCCAACTCAAGACCTGGCTATTTAGGCAGGCCTTCCCTCATGTCACCACTTGATTTCTATTTTCCCATCTTGAACGATATTGTATTTATTGTTAAATTGTTGTTTGATATATTTGATTGTTTTAGTCTTTATTTACTGTGAGATGCCCAGAGTAGACGTAATCTAAATGGGCGGGTTATTATAAATAAATAAATAAATAAATAAATAAATAAATAAATAAATAAATAAATAAATAAATAAATAAATAAATAAATAAATAAATAAATAAATAAATAAATAAATAAATAGTGCTATTGGGGAGCTGATTTGGGGGCTGGATGACAACCCTTGGCAAGAACCTGCCAGCATCCTTCTGATGGCTAGGAGCCAAGGCTGAGGAAGAGACACATCCATTACCTCTGTCCCAGAAAAAGGTCCAACCCCACTGGCTCTGTGGTGGCTGAGATGCCTTACAGGTCACGCAGCACCCACCCCCTCTCAACTAAGGTGCTGGCAGCACAAGCACCAGTGTGAGGGGAAAAGCCTTGCTGAAGAACAGGAGGACTGCCATCACTTTCCAGCTGCCTCTGCCAGTCCTTATTGAAAGGTACCAAGTCTTGTCCCAGACTGAGTTTCTTTATTGCAAAGACTTCCCTGACTTAGTTCCCATCACTTCATTTTCAGTGATGGGAACTAAGGCCAGTAAAGGACTGTGTCCAGGAGACTAGTGCAAGCAACTTAAACCCCAGGGATGTGGGTGATGGTGAATCGCTGTGGAAAGCACCTGTTCTTATAAAGGGCAATCTCACTATCAACCTGGAGCCAATGGAATTGTTGGGGAGAGACTCCCAAAGCCATCAATTCTTCCATCGGCAGGGGTGCTGGGCCTCACACACTGGTGATAGGATAGCTTCCTCCATTGCACCCAAGGGCACTAGGCCATTTTAGAAGATGTTTTGTCTCTCTCACACACACACAGTTTTCAAAAGAAGGGAATGTCCATGGTGCTCAGCCACCTGACAACACAACATCCCACACATTGGTTCACTTTAGCTGATGGTCAGGACAACTCTGGAAAATGTCCAAGCATAGTCTCCACATTATTAAGCTGCCAGATTTTGCATTATATATGAGTGCAGTAGTGAACTTGTGAATGAGTGATGCACGCACAACCCTGAGAAATGCCTAAAGAAAATAATTGTTAAGCTGACTGCCTTTGCTGTCAATAGATGGCTCTTTCAGGCTTGCTGTTGGCTCAAGTCCCTTCTATGCAGTATGAAAAGCCTATTCTTCTGCTTTCAGTCAAAACTGGATTCATAGAAAACTCACAAAAAATATTACCAGCTACTCAACTGTGCCTTGGGGGACACCATTTATTCTTTTCTTAAGAATGTAAGTGTATCTGTAACTTTCTGTTCTATAGTTTAGAAGGATTCAGTTTGAAAATACCCATGTTGTTGCTATGTGCCGCCCAGTCACCTCCTAGTCATGGCAACCCAACGAATGAGAGCTCTCCAAAATGTCCTGTCCTTAGCCACCCGGCTCAGCTCTTGTAGACTCAAGCCCATTATCTTTTTTTTAGGAAATCAGTCCATCTCATATTAGGTCTTCCTTTTTTCCTGCTGCCTTCCACCTTTTCCTTATTGTCTTTTCCAGGGCATCCTGTGTTCTCATGAGGTGCCCAATGTAGGACAGCCTCAGCTTCAAAAATTTTGCCTCCAGAGATAGTTCAGGCTTGATTTGATCTAGGACCCACTTGTTTGTCTTTCTGGCAAAGCAGGGTATCCACAAAGCTCTCCTCCAGCACCATATGTCAAACAAATCATTTTTTTCCGGTCAGCTTTCTGAACTGTCCAGCTTTCACATCCATACATGGTGATTGGAAATACAAGAGCATGGATGATCTTGGTCATGGTCTCCAGTGACACACCCTTATACTTGACAATCTTAGTTCCTTAATTTCAGCCTTTCCTATTTCCACTCCTCTTCTGACTTCTTGGCTGCAGGTCCCATTTGAATTAACAGGTGAACCAAGGTTTACAAAAACTCTAATTATTTCAATTTATTAATTGTCAGTGTTAAAGTTGTGTGTTTGTTTGTCTGTTTAGTTGTTAGGTCGTGTCTGACTCTTCGTGACCCCATGGACCAGAACACGCCAGGCCCTCCTGTCTTCCACTGCCTCCCGCAGTTGGGTCAAATTCATGTTGGTAGCTTTGATGACAACCTTCTGTAATAATGATTTTTGTCTTCTTAACGTTTAGTTGCATATTAAGAAACTGCACCATCTCAATAAAGGGAAGGTGGAAATATTCACATAATATTCATATGCTACCATTAATGAATTCCCCTTGACTTCTTTATACTTTGATTCCAAGATTTTATATGTTCACAGATAAGAACAAAAATCAGAGAGAGTGTGTGCGCGCACACACACACACACACACTCATTTTTGTTCTTTAAAAAAAATTAGAATGTGTTCTCACACAAAAATGACCTCCCATCAAAATGCCTTCATAAGGAGGCTCAACCCTATCATTAGACAGAAAAAAGGCAGCTGCTTCAAGTATATTTTGGATGGTGTGAAAAGACAGACACTTGCTATTTTTGACGTGTATTTTACCCACAAGGAACATTCCTTATTGCTTATTGGATTTTCTGCCTCAGGTGCCAAAATAATTTAGCCTTAAGTATCACAGTGCATGGCGTGGGGGTGGGTGGGGGCAGTTGTCTGTTTCATGCCCTGCCTTATTGACACACATACACTAATGCTACATCCATTTTAACTGGCCTTTGCTCTTGGTTCAGCACCTTTTTCCTGTTGCTGCCACTACATTCTGCACTAGGCCCACTTTCTAATACCTCACAGCTTAACACATAGGTGTGTCCCCTGTTTACATCCTAAAATCTGGTGCACAAACTGTTCTGTAAGTCACCAGATGTTGTGGAGACTTGCTTAGTGAGGACAAAGGTAAGGGACTTCTTTGTGGTTGCGCCAAAAGTTGGAATTCCTTGTCCCACAAAGCTCTCTCTCAGTTTTTCACCATGTTTAACCACAGTGAGAAGAAAACTTTCCTATAATTTGTTGTTGTTTTTCTCCGGTGCTTAAAAAGACCCTGCTAAATCTGTCCCTGTTTTGTTGCTATCTTATGGCCTTTTTTGTATTTTATATTATTTCTATCATTTTCTGTTGCCCTGACAGATCTGCAAGCACTAGAAGGGCACGATATAAATCTTAATATATCATTGACCTAAGCCCCTAATATAATCCTGAGCCACCAGCTGCGTGTAAAATCTCTTCCAAGACTGTTTATCTGCTCTTTGCCACTTTCTCTCCTTAATGGATGCTTGAGACTTCTTAATCATTAATTCTTAGTAGACTGATTAGAATGGTCAAAGTATCATTCTGAAACCCAAACATGTTTAATTTAAAAACAACTTCTTTCTGATATCCACATACATTCTTTTCAGACAGCAAGGTCACCGGGAAGCAGGCAGTGTATTTAAAATTAGGCTGAATTTCTTACACTACTCCAGGGAAAAGTCAATATAGTGATGTGTTTATCCTCTGCAATAATAATATTTGTCCATGTGAGAATATGTATGGGGGCTTCTTGCCACACCATATGGCTTATTACCATTCTCATACCCAAACAGTAACAGCTGCTGCAGTTCTGTGAGATGAGTTTTCTCAAATTGGAGATAAGCAAGACTAGTGAATGATGAGGCTGCTGTCTGTCGATTTATTCTATTCCAAACAGTATAATTGTCATGTGACTTCTGTCCATATTTTTCTTCTAAGCAAGATCCTTTTTTCTCTGTTGTTTACTAGTATCCTGAAAACAATAGTGAAAAGCTTGTGAAAAACATGATACTTTGAGCAGAACGTACATAGGATACATAGAGCTGCCTTTGCAGACATTTTAGAGTCTTCAGCTAGTACAGAATTGGATGCTACTTGGATGCTGGTGAGTCAAGATTGATGGCCCCGGCTGCCTCTACAAAGTGCTGATGTTGGCCTCTAAAACTCTAAACAGTTTGATACCAGGTTCTCTGAACAGTGGGGGACCCAGGTTTCTCAAAGCATGAAGAGCATTATGCATTAAGCACTGCTCCCCAGGGCCTGTTTATTTGCCTGCTGCCATTAGTAGTCATTGTGCCTTTGCCGCCATCCCCAAAGATACATATTTGACTCCCTCTCTGTCTATCATCTTCTGACTCACTGAGGCATGCCACCTCCCCTCAGGTGCGGCCTGTGCAAGCTGCAGGGAAGGGGAGGCGAAATGCATATTTTGTATTATAATTTTTATTTATGCAATAGGAAAAGAGAATTGCTTTCCCAGAACTCAGCTTATTGCATCATCCTATGATACACAATGCTTCACCTTATTAATGTAAATATGTAATTAATGGTTTAAAATGAAGATAAATATATTTGTTTCAAAATTTACAAATGCTTTGATTTTCACATATCAGACAAAATTATTGGATTAGGCAGATTTAAAGGGGGTAAGCACTAGACATGTTTATGTCTGTCAAAGGGGCATGGATTGTAAAAGAGAAACATGGTTATAACTGATCTTTCTATTTTGCCTCTGATGGAAGACTCATATATATCACCTTGAGCGCCTTGGAGCACAAGGGAAAGAAGGAAGGAAAGAAAGAAAGAAAGAAAGAAAGAAAGAAAGAAAGAAAGAAAGAAAGAAAATCAAAATTAGAGGGATCTTTTATTTCTCAGTTTTTGAAATTACCAATTTCTAGCTTATAGATGTTTGCGAGGCATTTTCTGTTATCATTTTAGTTAATATATGAATTCTAGTGTTATCCATTTAAAAGAAACAATTTGTCAATGCCTCTCATTTCCTTCAGCATCAGAAGAGAACCCACATAGCATAAAAAACTGATTTGCATACTTGGATTTTAAATTCATGTCTCGTACTGGAAGTGATATTTAAACCTCTGTCATTTCAGCAATTCTGAGTGGTTCTCTGGGGCTATATTCCTCTCATATTTGCTGTTGTTCAGACATCTGCACTTCACAGTGACTCAGATGACAGAAACACTGTATTCATTAGGACTTATCTCACTAAAGCATATGCAGAGGACAGTGCCATGTTTGTAAAGAGCATTGCTAGAAGTGCTCATTACTCAACCCACCCCCACCCAACCCCAAAATGCAATGGGGCACTTGACTTCATTGACAAGTGAAACCTCAAAAGGTTTTGTTTTTAACTACACTTGTGCCTTTTGTTTCAAAACGTCTGGCTTAACACAGATGATAAGGAATCCCTCTGTATGTGGAAACAACTGCCACCAGGACCAGTTTAAAACTGACTGGATCCAAAGTTGTACAGATAGAATTTTGTTTGTTATATTGTGGTTTGGGGTCCCTTGAAGGATGTTCTCCATATTATTTTACTTTATTTTAATTTTTTGCCACAAATCGCAGAATTCTAAAGTGCCTCCATCAGCTGCAGTGGAAAGATGAGGAAAATAAAAACCCCAATGCATGGGAGAACATTCACTGTGGCTGGTTTAAACTTAATTCCTAGCATGTGGGATATGTAGACCAGCCACTAATCTGTGGAGAATGATAATGAATTTAGAGAGAAGCTTTTCACCTGCATTCCCCTTTGAAAGTAGGACCAGAAAGCAGCAACCTACTCTAGCAGAAACATAACAGTATGTACTCATACATCCAATTTAGTCTGAGTGGTCTGGGCAAATCATTCAATGAAAAAAATCGAATTTAATTTATTTGTTTATATAGTTCATTTCTATACTCCACATCTGGCTGAAGCTACTCTGGGCGGCATACAACATATAAATACAACCAATCAAATATGATTTAACATAACAAAGAATAAAAATTATAAAGTGCGAATAAGCAGTAACTCAAAACATAAAAATACATCATAATAGGACATTTAAAAGATTTAAACATTTATCTAGTCAGATAGGCTACTTAAACTCAGCTGAGTTCGCAGGTATGATGTTTCTGAATACCTACCTAAGCCAGGTTTTTAATGACTTTTTAAGTATCAGCAGTGAATTGCAGGAGGGAGTTAATTCCACAGCTGAGGAGCAACAGGCTGAGAAGGCTTGGTTTCTCATCTTCTCCTTCTGGGCCTCTCTCAAGGTTAGCATCCTCAGCCAGCCTGCTTGGGATGTTCTTGCACGACGGGCAGATCTTGTTGAAAGTACCCATTTTGCCAGATAGTAAGGTCTCAAATTGTTTAAGGCTTTATAGGTTAAAACCATCACCTTGAAACTGGCACGGAAATGGACAGGTAATCAGTGCAAGGCAACCAGAATTAAAGTGATATGATGATATTTATTTACTCCATTCAGTAGTCTGGCCATCGTGTTCTGGACCTGTTGAAGCTTCCATGACAACCTCATAGGTAGCCCCACACAGAGAGCATTTCAGTAATCTAATCTTGAGATTACCAATACATGGACCAATGTCTTGAGGGACCCAGGGTCAAGTAGGGATGCAGCTGGGCAATCTGCTGGAGATGGAAATAGACAGATCAGACAACATATGCTATCTAACTGTTCATAGACAGCACTGGGTCCAGTAGGACACCCAAACTATAAACCTCATTCTTTGCAGACACAGTGGCATCCCAAAAGGAAAGGAAGGCAACCAATCCACAGACAGGCAAGGTACCCACCCAAAGGACCTCCACCTTGTCTGGGTTCAGCCTCAATCTGTTGGCCCCCATCCAAGGACAGTGCTCAAGGGACGGGATGGTATCCACTACAGAAGAGCAGAAGGAGGGATAGAGTTGCGTGTTGGCATATTGGTGACATGCCACTCCAAATTTCTGGATTACTTCCCCCAGTGGCCACATATAGATATTAAACAGAATGGGGAGATGATCAACCCTTGAGGGACTCTGCAGTCAAGAGTCCAAGGAGTGGATACCATCTCCCCAAGTTGCACCCTCTGAGGATGGTTTAGAACAAAGCCAGACCACCAATAGAGCCTCCCCAAGAGGATAATGTGGTCGACGGTATCAAAGGCTGCTGAAAGGTCGAGGAGGACCAGCAGGTGACATTTTGCCCCTGTTAGCCTCCCTCAGAAGGTCATCATGCAGGACAATCAATGCTATCTCTGTGTCATGATGCATCCTAAACCCAGACTGGAATGAATTAAGGGCATTGGTTTCATTCAAGAGTGTCTGAAGCTGGTCGACCACCACCCTCTCCACTAGCTTCCTTTAAAAAGAAACATTGGCAACTGGACAATAGTTGTTACAATCAGCCGCCAAGTTCATTTTCTTTTCTGGATGGGCCTGGTAAGTGTCTCCCTGAGGGTTTGGGGAACCCAGCCCTCAAGGAGAGACACATTAATGATAGAAGTGGTCCATTCTGTTGTTATTGGCAAGGCGGCTTTTTGAGGTGGTGGTCCAACCATGACAGATCGAATCCACTGTTTCAGATTTGAACTACAACCCACCCTAAGGACTGGTCAGGATTTACGGGGAAATCCTATAAATAAATAACAAATAAAAACAAATACCTGTAAAAATATCACCTTTTCTGTGAATGTTTTCCCAGTAGATTTTCATGCTGTATAGTCTGCAGTTTACATATGAGATATATTTCATTTAACCTAGAGTGTTTATAATGTGGCTGGGTGTTTCAGACTGGCACATCCCACTTTGAAAAGTCTCTGAGGGACGGTGCTTTAAACTACTTTTTAAAGAACTGATTTTGCAGTTCTACTGTGGTTCTTCCCTGCGGCTATTATAAAGATCTAAAACATATCATTTTGTGGTTTTTTAAAAAATAAGATCTGTTTTGCTCATGATTTAACAGTTGCCTTAGCTATTATATCAAAAACAAAATGTTGCCTATTTTTTATGTTCAGAGCATAGTGATAAATTGCTCTCAAGAGAGAAAGTGACTGAACATGATGAACACAAAAAACATGTTCATTTTAAAATATCCAGACACAAAATAATTTCACTTTCAGAAAACCGGGAGGCTGATAACTGATTTATTTTTTTCTTAACACCGTTACCCTTATGGCACCTCTGTTTGCTGACACAAAAAGAAATTGATACAGTAGCATCTTTTCCTTCTGTTTCAGGAGGGAATTGATAGCACTGAGCCATAAGATTGGAATATCATCTGCTTGCTCAGTTTTTATTATAAGCCAGTGGGATCCAGACACAATAATGCTTAGAGTAAACCAGGTTAGTTAGGACTAAAATTGCATTGACTTCAGTGAGTCTTTGCAATGGAGACACTTTTGGGGCCTTCTGGCTCCACTGTAGGATGGGCAGGTTCCAGGGCATGGCCACATACTGCACCCGCAGGAGATTTCCAACTTTGGCTGAGGAGCCAGGTTTGCTCCTCCTCCTCCTCCCCCCTCCTCCAAAATTAGATCCTCAGACAAGGTGACCACTAGTAGTACATCACCAACCAGCAAACCTGAATCATCAATCAGATGGGCATGGAGGGGAAACATTTGCTATAAATTTTAATTCTTTAAATATGCAAATATGAAATAATATATGCAAATACATGAATAATTAGATATAATTAGTATACTATATAGTAACTGTTATATTAATCCTATTTTAAATTATATTTGCTATTATTATTATTATAATAATTATTATTAGATTAGATTAGATTAGATTTTAATTCCCAATGCCCCACTGACTGTTTTTTTCTCTGGTCATGACCCGGAGAAGAAACAAACTTTAACAAGTTTCAGGTTGCCACCCCTGCCAGTGCAGTAGCTGCTGCTCCTCCTCCTCCTCCTCCTTGACCTGGGAGATAGAAACAGTGCTCTGTTTCTCAGTGTCTGCAGAAGTTGGCCCTTCCAGCAAGCAGCAGTGATGGAGGGCCAGCTGAGGGGTGCCTGTATCCATAGGTGGGTGACATAAACTTGATTAGTCACTCAGAGGTTCGAGACAAGAACAACTTCAAAATAATTCCCACCAAAAAAACAAAACAAGAAAGCTAGCAAGGAAACAGGATAGCAGATGGGCATAGCATTATCTGTGGAGACACTAGGCTAAACTAAATAACTTCTCTCTCCCTTTTTAAACACATCATTCAAATGTCTAGACTTTTCAAGAACATGCTCCAGTCAGGCATTGAATTGTCCTAACTTATCTGAAAAAAGAGAATAACTTCTCTCCCTCTCAATTCATTTCTGCTAAAACCACTTTTTGCTGATTAGCTCAGGACCAAGAAGGGAGCTTTGGCCTTGGAGTTTCCTTTCTCACAGAGATACAATGCAGAAGATGTGCTCTCTCATTTTCTCCCCTTTCTCCCAGCCTGCTTGTCCCAGGTTCATTTGCCTATGGCATCCCTCAGGGTTCTGTTCTGTCCCCCATGCTATTTAACATATACATGAATTCACTGGGAGAGGTTGTCCCAAGTTTTGGAGTTTGATGTCACCAGCCACCATTTTTGCCGCCCGGTAAGTGAGGGCAGGGCACGAAAACGGAGCGGGCGGCCATTTTTTTCTTCCGGCGGCCATTTTGGAAATGCTTACCAATCATCGCAATGCGATGTTTTGCCATTCAAACCGTCACAATGCGATCGCAAAAAATGCATCGCTATGTGGATTCTTCGTTAAACGGTGTGCTCGTTAAGCGAGGCACCACTGTATATTTTCTTAGTACAGCTTTATTAAGGTATGAGAGGTGCTTTGTACCTATCCATTAAAGTATAATGAAATAACTTTGAAGAGTTTTTCTCAAGTATTGTTTTTTTGTGTGTGTGAAATTTATTTTAAGCTAAGAGAAATATCTGCACGCATGGCCTCTATTAAAATATTTGTACTTTTAACTTTGTTCAAGAAGGCATCCCAGATTTTAAAAAGTCACTCAGAAGAGATACTTAACAGCCGTTAACAGTGATTTGTGATCAATACAATCTTGCAGACTGGTTAACTATTCATCTAATGCAAATAAGCATTTCTTCCAGCCACAAAGATCATTAGATTCCATTGTCCTAATATGTGACAAAGTAGATGATGTTAGTTGCTAAATATGTGTGAGAGAAATTTGGTAATATTTTCTATTTGTCTTCAAGATTATACATTTAATCACATTTTCTTCCACATCAATACTTAGTATGGCAGAATACAAAAATGAATGTATAATCTGATCTCATATTCTTTTGTAGTACTGTAAATGAAATGAGCCAAGAGAAGATATATAAAAATATTAAAACTCACCTTTTGTACTTCTTCACTGCTGCCTTCACTGAAATGAGCTGTACAAACTGTATGTGCATCTGATGTTCATTCTGCTTGCTCTCTATGTTGTCATTTTCCTACACTGTAGAGTCAGCATCAATACTACTCACAGAAGTAGTTTTCAAATTGTCTTAGACTACATCTCACTAACCCAACCATGTAAACAAGTTTATTATGATCCTCGTAGGTGGGTTGTAACTAGAACTGGGTTGGTGGAAGGGCCACTTCATTCAGAGGACAAAGTAGACATTTGCCCAGGGCCCACTGTAGGAACCCACATGAAGAAGGGGATTTTCCCTCCCTCATGATGGTGCTGCGCAGCCTGCGGTGCCCACTGCTCACTGAGCCTTTGGAATCTCATGTGTGCTGAGGTCACATGACAGGACCATGATGCGTGACCTCATGCTGTTTGAGCACTGGGGAAGAATACAGCCTTGCAGACCTGTGGGTGGACACTGTGTTTTTATATGCCATCAATTAGATGTTTGGCCACAGCAACATATTGCAACCCTATGAATTAATTACTTACAAAAGACCCTTCAAGGAACAATCCTGTCTGAGGCTTGCAAACTTAAGTTTATGGTTTATTTTATTGAGTCAATCCCTCTCCTGTGAAAAAAACCTAAATACTGTACATAAAGTCTCAGAAGCCTTTCAATAAGGTCTTCATGTTAGTGTATATATAATTTGAAAACCATGACATAGACATGTTATTTATCATTATATAAAAACATATTCCACACTCCATATTTTCTTCCACATTTTCCAGAAAATAACAACAAAATGGCTTTGGGAAAAAAACAGGAAAAAAATTTCTCCCTCAACTTTTCTGATGCTTTTCCAGGCTTTCCCATCTCTACTCTTACCTGGTTTTTCATGCTACCTTTCACTTTCCCCAACATTAACTGTCTTTTCTAGTGAGTCTTGTGTTATTTTGATATGCCTAGAGTATGATGGCATTGAAGAATATGCTTCAGGTGTCAAACTCCGCTAATATGGTGCCATCAAGGAATGTATAAAGACTGTCTCTAGCCTGACTCCCCAATATCAACAACTGCTTGATCTTCTCAAAAGCCCTTCTGAGCATCTGGGTTGTTTACTTCATTCCCAACAAATATTCCTATGAGGACAGGAATTCATTTAAAAAAATCATATTCCTCACAAGCCAGAGTTCCAGTGGGAGGGGAGAGGCATAATAACACTATTAAACTGGTTACAATTATCTTATGTCCCCTGTCTATAGACGTTTAGCCAAAGTAATCTCAGTTTAGAGCTAGTGAGAATGTGAATTTTTATTCAGCTTCCTCTGCCCGTACGTATTATCCATACTTTATAAGGAGATAAAAAGAGAGCATGGTACTGGTGGACTTAAACTAACAACTGCACCAAAGAGCTCTATTGTGAAACTGATACTTGTGTAGCAAATGATGCTGGCCTTGTTTTTTTTTTCCTCTTGATACAATTGCAACGACTGTCTAAAGTACAGTAAGTCCAGACAAATTAAGATCATACAATCAGTGTGGCCTCTTGCTGCTTACTATAGCTAGCTGGTAGCAGACTCAGCACCAGTGATATCTGTAGTAGCTAGGGTCAAAGTCTTGATGCTTATTGCCATATTCCCATGAGAGTATTGTACAAATCAATTATTGCTTAACATCCCTTTGTAAATAAATAAATTTTAAACATCTGGTAAATCCAAATACAATTTATCAAAATAATGGTTGTGAAACCATCCTCATACTCCTGAGCAGCTTTCTTCATTATTTGGCCCTGGCAGTCACTCCGCTGTAAAGGATATTCTCAAAAGGGGTAAAAAGATACAATGTTCAGTAACACCTAGTGGTGACAGCTTATGGACCATTTTGTTTTAGGATGGCACAAATTCAACAGACAGAAAGCAGATCAGGAAATATTAGATTAGACTACAGGGAGAAACAAATGTTATGGACAGTGTGTTGTTGGGAAACAGAATTCCTTACTATTGCAAGAGGAAATTCTTAAAGCACTCAGCCTCTTTTCAGCAGCTAAGACATTCCCTTTTCTTATCATGATGTCTGTTTCCTGGGTGTCACAGCAGAAGCTTTTCTAAATCCATGTAATTTGTTAATTGGCATGCTTTGTTTTGTGCGTGATATTAAAAATAAGCACAAGATTCCTTTGACATTTAATTCCTCAAACATGGAAGTCTGCCTGAAACACATGTCTCCATCACTAACAGGCTTTCAGCTGTAGTGACGGCTGTTGTATAATATTGTTTCTGCCCTGGTATGTGATTATGGATTTTAATATTAGGGTCCATGGCTACTATTGGCTTTTAAACTGTTTAAATTGTTTGTTAAGAGTAAATGCTGATCTAAATGTTATTTTGATCATGAGCCAGTCTAAAATGGATGGAATGCAAATATTTCAATTTAGCACTGCCTTTGTCAGTTATGAGGGACGTGGTGGTGCTGCAGAAGCCTCTGTGCTGCAAACGTCAGAAGACTAGCAGTTGTAAGATTAAATCCACGCAACGGAGTGAGCTTCCGTCGTTTGTCCCAGCTCCTGCTAACCTAACAGTTTGAAAGCATGTAAATGCGAGTAGATAAATAGGTACCACCATGGTGGGAAGGTAATGGCGTTCTGTGTCTAGTTGCGCTGGCCACGTGACCACGGAAACTGTCTTTGGACAAACGCTGGCTCTACGGCTTGGAAACGGGGTTGAGCACCGCCCCCTAGAGTTGGACATGACTGGACATTGGTCAACGGAAACCTTTACCTTTACCTTTTTTCAGTTATGCCTGTAACTGAAGTGTTTGTTCCTCTTTATTCCCTCTCTCTACATATATATATTAGTTATTTAATCAGAATACATTTATAGCAATAGGTGTCATCACTTGTGGTGGTTCACTGAATTTGAAAGGGGGGAATCCCCCTCCACAGCTGCAAGATCTCATTCTAAGAATGGTATATTCATGTCTAGGCCTGCTAAGTGGAAAACAATGCATAAGAACTGAGTTAATGAAAGCTATGGTGTTACACTGTCAGCTTCACAAGACTTACAGCTCAATTTCCAGTTAGAACAAGAAATGCTGATTGGTGACTAGTCATTGGTCATTTCTGTCCCACTTGTTCCCCTTGTGCATATAGGCTGAATATTTAAATTAGGGCTCGAGCGTATTCTATATTTAATTACTTGATGATATTGTCCAGGTATAGCAGCTACATTTATCTGAGACAACTACTGAGCTACTTTTGCGTTGTTACTAGAGGTAAGAATATACAAGAGCTGAAGTGGGGAACTTATAATCCCGTTAGCCATTGCTTAGCACAACAGAGACAACCCATAATAAGCATTAGGCTCCTGTGTTCCCTCCTCCCCTCCCCTCCTTTCCAGTAAGGCTTCAAGGAGGAAACAGGAGCTTTTGCTTCTTTGTTTGCTTACATTGGAACCCCAAAATGTGCTTAATTGCAACTGTGGTTTGTGTGTTCTGAATTCTGAAAACAGTAGTGGTCATGGTTCCTGGATGTTTTTTCCACAGTGTTAACTTTTGTATACAATCCAGATGTTACATATTACACTGGAGGTTCCTATAATAATGACAACAGTTTGGAGCTTTAATATCCTTTCTGAAAATGTTTTATTGACAGGCTGCAGTGGATAAGAGGTTAAGTTCATATGTTCATTCATGAAATACGGTCCCTGTTGGCTCACATTATGGTCTATACAGAATGTTATCAATTTTAAGACATGCTGCAAATACGTACAACATTAAGGGAAACCTGCTGAGTAGTTATTGCATGACACTGCAAAAGATGGTGTTACTGCAGAACTTATGCTGTGATATCGCAAACTCAGTATAAGCAGTTCTTGCTACCAGAATTTGGGTGTTTGTCTCCATAGGGCAATTTTTAGAAAATCCTACAGTGAAACCTGCTAGACATAATACAAACCACCAAATCTATTTATTAGAATAATGTTTTACATAGTTTGAAGAAGACGAAGACAAAGAAACAAAATGCATGCAAAACATTATACACTCCTGTATTTGCCTTCCGTGATCTTATTCTTGGCAAAATTCAACCCACCATAGAATGCATTTTTATCTCTACTATTCCTATTATTATTATTATTATTATTATTATTACCCTCTGTGAGGTTATTTTCCACCATGTGTCACACACTGAATTGATTATGTAGTGTATAATTTGAAAAGAATGCATTCACAATTGGATTTATACAGCCAGCCTAAGAAGCAACTGAGCAATCTCTGTTGCGCATAACAGGTCCAGTCCCATCTTCTGCTCCCCCACCCCCCAGCTCAAGTGTTTCATATTTTAATGAGTCAACTGCAGCTCTGCAGAACTACTAATTTCAACTCACTTGTCCAAAGGGACAGGCAAAAACATGTAGGCGGGAGGGGGGGAATGACAGTTTGAAATTTAAATCGGCATTTGCTATTTCTCCTGATTCAGTTTCAATCGAGAAAAGCTTTGACGGTCTCTATTAAACCTAGTTACTGATCATTCAAGACAAGACTGGCATGCTGTGCAATGATACAGAAACATAATAGATTTTGCCCCCACACAAAAACTTGTATAATGTCCCAAATCTAGCTTTCATGCTGCCTACATACCCTGATACATACAATTCTGGTTGTATTTAGATTTCCTTCTTTCAGTGCAAAGACCTTTTAAATGGATGAAGGGAAATGTCCCACAATCCAACATTTTATCACCTAGACTTGTCACATTTTATTTGCACTTATATTTCTGCCTGGAAATGCACATTCCATTACCCACTGGTCTAAATATTTGAAGAAGGAAAGTGCCCCTCTGCTGTAGTTCTCCCAGAGATGCTAAAGGGAAGAGTACTGTTCTGAAGCAGAACTCACATCACAGGTCTATTTGATTAAGCAAGTATTCACATGCAAGCAAGGCATGTGATCCTTTAGCCCTCTTCCTAATCCTAAATCCTGGCTCTAAATGAATATCCAAACTTGGTCACAGAATTGAGAATTTTATTTGTAAGAAGCTGAGAAAAAAAAAAATGCCTTTTAACAGACCTTGAGTTTTATGAGAATGCCGTGTTAATGAAATGAAGTCCATAATGCCACTCTGCAGACACCTTAACCCTGCATTTTCAGAAGCAACTCATGTTGTAAGCCGCCCAGAGACCTTTGGGTAGTATGGGCGGCATATAAATTAAATAAATAAATAAATGTACGGTCTGCCTGTTTATTTGCGCGTTAGGGTTAAAGTCAAAGTAAGTGCAAACCCATAAATACAATTTTCGTGGTATAATTACTGATTAGCATAATTATGTTCTAACGTAATTTCCTTAATTTATGTCTGGGCAGATTGGCAGAAAGTTGCTCTCTTCTTGAGCTGTTTAGAATTTGCTTATTAGATGGGGTCGTTGATCCACAATTAAGTAGCTTTTCTCTTGTAGCACTATTATTAATGGAGCTCTGCATCACGGAAAGGCCAAATACGATAAACGGTGGAAGGAAGCCCAGTGGAGATCAGCTTCCCATTTTCTGGTGCTGTAGGAAGCATTTACTAGACACGAAATGACAGAACTAGACTACAGTTTCTTTTGTGTCGGTGAACTCAAAATCACTCCTGTGTGGCGATGCCACTTCCGCCATGGCTTCAGATGGAGAGGAATGTGTTGCTGTGCTGGAGCTAAGTACCCAGTGTTGCTTGTTCTCTTTCTTTGCTCCTCCTCTCTCCTACCCTTGCTATTATTGCTCATTGGTCTGCTGTCATTTATCAAAACTCTCCTCCCATACATGAAATAGGAAGATTTACAGCAGTGGTAGACAAAATAAAAGGGGGGCGTGTTGGACTGAAGCCATTTTTTGCAGGGCCTCCAGATATCACAGAATTTTAAAAAAAGAAATAGGTAATACAGAATTGCTGCTGCAAACCTCAGTGTTTCTATTACTCCTCTAATTCTGCTTCAGCATCTGTCCGCATTGGCAGCTTTTAAACTCTTTAGTTACTGTAAACCTAATTTAGTTGTTGAAAAGTGCTGGCCCATTTTATTTTTTTGCCTAAAATGCAAACTTGTCTTGATAAGCTTAAATGAACAAGGACGTCTTTGATCACCATGTTTACTTCTTGGAATATGAATGTTTGTTGATTGGACTATTTGTTCGTTATTTCCGGAAGTCTTATTCCAGCCGTAGATTGAAGACTTCCGTGTCCAACTAAGATTATAAAGGCAAAGAAGGGGATTTTAGGGGGGAAAAAGACATGAGCCTTCTTTAACAAGTAAGTAAATTAAACTAATGCCTCCAAAAGATGTTTAAAAGCCCATGAAAGTGACTGGTAAGCAGCTTTAGAGTTACTGAAGAGCTATTTAAGATACAGAAAAACTGTGGTTTGAACTGGTAATTCACTATTTCTTCTTCTTCTTCTTCTTCTTCTTCTTCTTCTTCTTCTTCTTCTTCTTCTTCTTCTTCTTCTTCTTCTTCTTCTTCCCATTTCTTTAAGAACTTGCCATAGTTTACTGTGGTCGACACAGTCAAAGGTTTTTGCGTAGTCAATGAAGCAGAAGTAGGTGTTTTTCTGGAACTCTCTGGCTTTCTCCATAATCCAGTGCATGTTAGCAATTTGGTCTCTAGTTCCTCTGCCCTTTTGAAGTCAAGCGGGGGGGAAATGCTGGAGAGAAGAAAGTATCTGATCTCCACTTGCATAATCCTAAGCATGGGGTGGTGGTGGATCAGGATACCTGAAAAGAGCTATAATATTCCATCTGAAATCAGATTCACTGAATTACTCTATTTTACTGAGGAATCAATGACGTGAAAGTGAGCACATCCCTCTCATGTGAAAATGGCAGAATTGCTGATGCTAACATTTACCTGTGATCAGAAGTGAAAAGAGAACTTGCTGTTTATGTTTGTGCATAGAAAAACTATTAGCCATGCCTACAACCGTGATTTTGTTGGCCAATTTATACTAGAGCTGGGATCCATACTTGGCACCCAGTTACTGTATATCCTACTGTATTTAATGTCTATTTTGGAATGATTTGATCATTTATCTGGAATATTACTCGACAGCACCCAGCTCTATTAACGTATTAAAATCACAGTAGTTTTCAGACGTTCTATTGTCTAATTCATTAAGGTGACAAATTAACAGGCATGAAAGAACTAGGAAAATATATTTATTGAGTAAGAAAAAATGTATACAGGTGACGAATAATAGCCACCAAGGGGAGTTTAAAGCAAGCCAAATTTCTCCACCAACCATGAAAGAAAAGGTCTAAGTCAATCAAATTTATTTTTAAGCATGATGAAAATGAGGCGAAACATTGCATATGTGTCAGGGTTCTTTTCCCCCTTGCTTTGCTTTATGATTTGCTTGCAATGTGACTGCTCCACCTTTAGTTCTTTTTCCTTTCTCTCCAAGCTGACTGACTGTGTCAAGGGAAGTAGAAGGCTGTGCCCATGTTCACTGAGCTGGAACAGCATATTGATACACAGACCCAGTGATCTGCTCAGAGAGTTATGCACTTGGCAATAAGCAGCACCTTGCGCTCAGACAGAAAGCACATCTGTGCCTCATTGATAATGTAATAACCTTCATTACATTTTTGGCGGAGAGCACCTGTGCACAGCCCTAAGAAGTCAGCCCAGGGCAGCCATTTTGATTGAGGTGATATTAACAGCTCTCATTAAAACTGATGGCTGCAGTCAGGGGTCCTGCTGTAGAAGGCATCTGCTGGTATTTCTGTTATCAACATCCATTTTCAGGAGTTCATAACCCAGCAATAAAAAGTTTGTTCCATTCTTGAGGTGAAACTGCAATACTAATTTTATTTTTATTTTTGTTTGAACTCTTCACTCCCTGTTTCTCTTGATGCACTGTTGTAGATAGCCACATGATCCTAGGTTTATGTGATGAAAAAAAAAATAAGATCATATTCTGTAACAGGCCTGATTTCTGATGATAAAACTGCAACTATTTAACAATAAACTTGCTTGATTGATTCATGTGCACTTGATTGAATTGCTCACTATCTGAAGACCTGTGTGTTTTCAGATTATTGTCATACATTGCAGATTATACTCATGACCATAACTGATAGTGGCAATTGGATTATCACTTGAAGAGGTGAGATAGTTTCTCTGTTCTGTATTCAAAAACATGGGTCAGGCAGCAGAGAAATAAAGGCTGAAGAAGCAGGATCAGATAAGATTGGACAAAGATGTCTGGTGTCTTCCTAGTTACTGATCAGAGGCTAGCCCAATATAGAGTTATACTGTACATGGTTCTCAGCCAATTTGAAGGGTTGTGTTAGACAATCTGATGGCTGAGAAACCGTCAGCAGAAATGCCTAACCAAGGTGGAGAGGTAAGTTTTCATAGATGGTGTCTCTCTTCTAATGTCTGATGAGTGAAGGACACGTTTCCACACATGTGTCCTTCATACTCCATTACAATGGACCTCTGGGAAACCTGAAGATCTAGGCAGATTGGAAAAGCTGTGTTATTGGAGGATGACTCCCATAATTCTGCAACAAGCACAGCCATTATCATGCTTGCTGGGGATTCTGGGACTTGTAATCCAACAGAGAAGCCTTCCCAGTCTTAACATTTCAGGCAGATTTTGATTACTTTTAAATGTTGATGCTCTTGGGCAAAGCTCCAGTTGTTTTACCCTAGTTACACTATTGCACACAATGTCTGTTTGTTTATACCCTTCCTTTCTCCTTAAAAAGGACACAAAGCGGCTTGAGCTGCATTCTAGTCCACATTTACAAACATCTTTGAAAGAAACTGTGTTTGTGCAGGTGAAGAAATTCCTTCAGAATATTTCTTGTATGTCTGAAGAAGTCATTATTACAATTCTGTTTTTATGTGCCATCAAGTTCTCTCCAACTTGTGGAGACCCTATGAATGAGCACTCTCCAAAAAGCCCTGTCCTCAACAGCCCTGCTCAGCTCTGCTCAGATCTGACAAATTGTAATTCTAGAGAAAAGGCGATCTGTCAAAAGGTGCCAGAGAATATGTGCTAGAACAATAGTTCTTACCCATGAAGCAGATTTTCCCTACGTATTAGCTTTGAAACACCTAGTAATGTTTTTGAAAGCCAAGGGGAAACTGGAGATGACAATCTAATTTCTAAAAAAGATAGTTATTGTACAAAAAAACACTTTTCTGGGGTCAGATCACAGTTTTCATAATTCAATGCACCCTTTGAATCTTTATTTTGAGGCCTGACTAAGTTGCATCATGATCAGCTGCCCTCTAGGAGGCAGTATAAATCCTGAATTTCCTCAAAGGGAAAGCCACTGTGTAGAAACAAAGTCTTTTTTGAAAAAAAATTTTTTTTCCTGTTTTGTGTTTGGATCTCTTGAAAATAAAACAGATATGTGGGGCAAGGGAACAATAATCACTAAATTTCATATGCACAGATAGACACATGAATTATTATACATTTTTCAGGCAATTGAAGACGGGGGAATCTGCAAGTTATGTGTGCAAGATGTTTTATGAATGATAATGCTTAGTTTCAGACATTACTGTTTCTAAGAAAAAAGTATACTTTGATGTATAATTGGAAGAGATTGAAATACATGTCATGGGGAGAGAGAAAACCCTAAAATGGGAAGTATTGAAAAAAAACTAGAAGCCTGATCTGAAACATACTTACTTGAAAAGTGCTTTTGTTCTTACTATTCTTGTGCTTAGACTGGTAGAAGAGGAAACAGAAGATGCAAACAGTGATTTTTGTCCTCAGTCCAGAATTCAGTTACATGGTTTAGAAAACCAAGGTTGCTTCTGTTAGCTCTGCATATATTTAGTCAACAGAGTCACCTCATCAGACAAGGCCTATTGTCTAACATGATTAGTTGATTGATTGATTAATATGGACTCTGTGGGCTAGCCTTTAGAAAACCTTGGGGCAATATTTTCTGTGCCCACTAAACTCAATAGGAGTCATGTTAGAATGTCACCTTTCAGGAGAATTCACAAAGAAGTCAATGGGATTATTTGACCAGTTACTTAAATTTGTGAATGGTTGACCCCTTAATGCATCTCTTCTTTTGCTTTCAGACTTTGCATTATTTTACACACAACTAGTGACTGATTTATACTAATAACATTAAAAAGCAGGAATGTTTTTGAAAGTGTTCATGGTATAGGAGACATCTTTAGATTTTTTAAAAAACTTCAAATTACCATGTTCTTTTGTATATAACTATTTATAGAATGTTTTTGTTTCCATTGATCTCATTGTACAGTCTGGAATTTGTCTTTTGTATTCTGAACTCAAAAGAAAAAAATTATAGAATGCCCACAGATAAATTTAGCAAACTTTAGTAAACATTTTATTTAGCAAAATTATAGATATTTTTAAATAGTTAGCTTTTTTTAACATGGAAAATAATTGATTTTACTAGCAATGAATCATGTACAAATGTTGTATCTACGGAAATCAGTGAGTGCCCAAATGTACCTACGGTACTTTCTTATTTTCATTTGCATATTCACTGTGTCCACAGATGTTTATAAATTTAAAGACAGACCATGGAATGTTTTCTTGCATAAATGATAAGAAAGCAAAAAGTAAGGAATGAAGGACATTCTCCAAAACTACATAAACTACAAAAACAATGAGGAACAAAATAACTAGACTGTCTTATCTGTATTTTTAATATCTTTAGGTTTCATATATTTTAATTCACAAACTGTTCCTTTAAGCTGAAACACGCATTCTTCTCATGTCTAAAAACAATGGCCATAGTACATGTTAACCTTTGTGCACTTAAAAAAATGATCCCAATGAAAATTCCAGTTAATTTGGAACATAGCAAAACACTAATCACAGTCTAACAGTAATAAATGTGTGATAAACTATAGCAATGGAGGTTTGTATCTTATTGGAACAGATCATTCTTTTGATTAGGATGATAACAGTTATTTGTATTGTAATTATTGTCTATAAGCTTTTACATATTTTGAATGTTATATCAAGCACATTGCCTGAATGAGAAGATATACCGTGGAATGATATGGACAACCTGTAGCTCCCAATGATATCAATGTGCTCCCCAGCACTCCAGCAACCCCAATTTTTAATTTTTTAAAAAATGTTTCAAACTCCTTGTACAATTTTGCATGATAATAATTTTGCAATATGAGGAGCCTCAATGCTCCTCCCTCAAATCTAGACAGTGTGTGTGGATCTTCCTTCGGCCCTCAAATATGTGGAACATATATGATGTGGCCCTCACACTGAAAGGTTTGGAGACCCCTGCCCTAAAGCCAGCCCTAAGTGATTACCCAACTGTGTACCGTAGGCTTTTTAGGCACAGTGAGGAGGGGAAATGGTTCTTTCCAGTTTGACTGAGAGAAGCAATGCTATTCCTAATTGGATTAAGCCAAAATGTGCAAATGTTGTTGTTTTTTTAAGCATATCTCCTGCACATACTTTGAAACAGTAGAACATACTTTCTATAATCCCTTTAAACTATGAAACTATCCTTAATTTGCAGTGCTCAGGGCTTTGTGTGTAATTTTTCTAGCCATTAATTAAAATTATAGATTTTTTTCTGGGGAGAAAAAAAAACCCAGTATATGTGATTTTGTGGAACTTCCACCACAGCATTGCCCTTACCACAAAACTTGGTTTTGTTTAGCTATTCTGACCAAGGTTGAGTGTCTTTTAAAAATGAATTTGTGGTCTTTCCATATAGGCAGTGAATTCCAAGAAATCCAATGTCAGCAGACAAAAACCCTAAATTTCATTCTAAGAATTTGGCAAGAATCCTGCTGCCTTGGGGTCAAAATTTAAAATATGTTATTCCAAATAATTTGCACTGCTTTTTGGGGTAGTGTGCACCTTTTTTCTCATTTAAAACAGTTTTAAATGTAAATTAAAATTGCATGTGTAGTTGCTTTGATTCCATGTGATATATATTTGAATTGGAGGGGGAAGCATTAGATTTATTTCATGTTGAAGCAAACTGTATAATGGGCCAAGCCATTTGGTGTTTTATTGGTAATACATTTTATGAGATGGGTCTGCTTGGCAAAAACATTGCAAGAAAAGATTAATCTTTCTGGTTCATATCTACTACAACTGTTTGCAAAGAAGTCAGTTGGTTATGTGTTTAAAAGTAAATCTGTATTTTTCCCATAGAAGCAGAGAGAGAGAGAGAGAGAGAGAGAGAGAGAGAGAGAGAGAGGAAAGGAGAACTTAAAAGAAAGTATTGAATGTATAGTCAGCTTCTTTGGCTGAAGATACAGTGAGCCACTGAGAAGGAGTGTTTACCACTGTGTACCCTGGCATCATTCTTCTTCCTTTGCAGCTGTTATTTACCAGACAGTATTTGGACTGAATGTTGTTGGCAGGAAACATGGTCTACTATTGATGAGGACTGGGAGAAATCCATGGTGATCTTGTTGCTACCTATTTAGCGATATTCAAATCAACAATTATTTTACAGTAGAACTGTACTATTACAAGCGCAGATTAAGAGAATCTATTCATTTCAAATTTTGGCTGGGAAATACAAACAGGGAATATAATGCACCAAATCTGTGGTTAATTTAGTCCATTACATTCCCTGTTTTGTATATTTCCTGTTGAAACAATGAGACTTACACAAATTGTGACCTACCAAAGTCCCATCAAAACAGTAGGTCTATCCTACTAATTTCATTTAGCCAATGGAGTAAACGGTTCACCCTTCATTTATACAAAAATATGTATATGAAATTACTAATGTCTGCCTATGATTGGATTCTGACATCCCTATGTTGACCTGTCAAGAAGCCTGGAGGGAGGAAAATGTGAGGCTTTAAGACAGATACTTGGCCTTTAAAGCCTTTGTCCTTCTCAAGGAGGGGACAATACCTAGGAAGATTGATCTGGACCTATAGGCATAAAAAGGCTCCAGTCAGGATCCAACGGTTTCTATGTTGCTGCGACCACTGAACTATCTGTCTTTTTAGTGAAGGATGGGACAGTACCTTTATCATGTTTTGTTGTTCTGTATCTGGATGGACCAAAAATGAAATGAAAGCAAGCAAACCACATCTGCTGTCATCGTTTCTTGTGCATGAAGGGGAGACGTCAATCTGTTAAGGTTCTTCATGTGAGCCTGACCCTTGATTTCCCCATGTTCTGGATGATGGGTAGGTCTCCTCTAGTTACACTCATTGCTTCATGTCTGCAAAGTGATGACAGAGAGCGTGGTAGTAGTTTGCTCTTCCTATTTTCATGTTTAACCCACCCAGATACTAAATGACTGAAATGGACCATTCTGTCTCAGACATAAGCTTCACATTTTCATATGTGCCAAAAATGTGTGTGTGTGTGTGTGTGTGTGTGTGTGTGTGATAAACAAAAAAATGCATTAGTCACTTGAATTACCTTTTTTTCCTGAGATAGCACCATAGTTGTTGCAAGTATTTATCTCATGTTAGCAATTATATTCCAAGATAAAGGTGCTTAGAGAATACTCTCTTGAAAATTAAACTCTTGATACACCTGTTGCCCAAGTTAAGCTAAGTTAAGCAGTGGAAAAATGATGAGCTTGGAGGTATCAGATGCAGAATCTTGTTCACAAACACACAGTGTAGCAGCTCCACACTCAGAGATCTTCTTACTGGGTCCTACTACCTCTGGATTGTAGTGATGAAGTATGAAGACTGTACTCTCAGGATGGTTGCTTTGTTTTTAGAGCTCTAAGAACAGTGTAGCCATGAAGCAGCTTCAGTAAACAAGTGAAACAATGACACTTTTTGCTCGCACAACTGGTTAGTAAATCCTTCCATGTGCAAACAATGGCCGAAGATGAGACATGCATATAGCTGACTGCTCTGCATGCTGTTAGGTCCCAACAGGCTACTGGGTAAATTGGTTTAATAGAATCATAGGATCATAGAAAAGTGAAGTTGGAAGGGGTCTACAAGGCCATCAAGTCCAACCCCCTACTCAGTACAGAAATACAAATCAAAGGGTATCTGCCAGGTGATTATCTAAGTTTTTCTTGAATGCCTCCAGTGTTGGAGCACTCACCAACTCTCAAGGTGATTGGTTCCACTGTCGTACTGCTCTAACAGTTAGGAAGTTTTTCCTAATATTCAACCGAAATCTGGTTTCCTTTAACTTGAGCCCATTGTTGTGTGTCCTGTACTCTGGGATGACGGAGAACAGATCTTGCCCCTCCTCTGTATGACAGCCTTTCAAATATTTGAAAAGTGCTATCATATCACCCTCAGACTTCTTTTCTCATGCCCAATTCTTTTATCCTTTCCTCATAAGGTTTGGTTTCCAGCCCCCTAATCTTCTTTGTCACCCTCCTCTGAACTTGTTCCAATTTGTTAGCATCCTTCTTGAAGTGTGGTGTCCAGAACTGGACACAATACTCAAGGTAAGGCCTAACCAGTGCTGAATAGAGGGGGGCTAGCACCTTGCTGGATTTGGAAACTATATTTCTATTAAAGCAGCCTAAAATAGCATTCGTCTTTTTTGTAGCCACATCCCACTGTTGGCTGATATTCAGCTTGTGATTTACGATGATTCTAAGATCCTTCTTACTTGTAGCATTGCTGAGCCAGGTATCCCCCATCTCGTAACTGGTGCAATTGGTTTCTTTTTCTGAGGTGCAGTACTTTACACTTATCCCTGTTGAATTTTATTCTGCTGCTTTTGGCCCAGTGCTCCATCCTATCAAGGTCATTTTGAATTTTGTTTCTGTCTTCTAGGGTATTAACTATTCTGCCCAATTTGGTATCATCTGCAAATTTGACAAGCATTCCCTGCACTCCCTCATCCAAGTCATTAATATAAATATTGAAGAGCACCAGGCCCAGGACTGAGCCTTGGTGTACCCCACTTCTTACCTCCTCCTAGTTAGAGAAGGACCCATTAATCCTCACCCTCTGAGTACGATTCTGTAGCCAACTGTGTATTCACCTGACCTTGATCTATCCAGCCCACACTTAGCTTGCTAATCAGGATATCATGGGGCACTTTCTTCAAAACCTTTGCTGAAGTCAAGATATACTACATCTACAGCATTCCCTCTGTCTGTCAGGGAGGTGACCTGATCAAATAACGAGATCAAATTAGTTTGGCAGGATTTGTTCTTGACAAATCTATGTTGGCTTCTAGTTATTACTGCATTGTTTTCTAGGTGCTTGCATAGTGACAGTTTCATAATTTGTTCCAGAATTTTGCCTGGGATTGATGTCAGGCTGACTGGCCTGTAGTTTCCAGGTTCCTCTTTTTTGCCCTTTTTGAAGATATGTATTTTGTTTGTCTTTTGCTACTCACATATCTGAAGAATGCTTTTTTATTACTTCTCGTGTCTTAGCTAACCTCAGCTCCATTATGTGCAGTATTCTGCTATTAACTCTCTCTCACACACACACCCCGAAGACTTACAGCAAGCGAGTTTTATTTCATGTCTGCAGGCATGGAGAGAACACACCTGGGTGGCTGTGGTCTCTGCTATTCAAGCATTCAGCAATACATTTTATACCCGACGCAATGCAACCCCTCTGTCCCTCTGGCCAATCCTGGCCAAGGCGGAAAGCTCACGTTCTACCTATCACAGGATGCAAAACGCACCTATGCCCATATATGTATCCCTACTTGCTACACTGACTCATGTTTTCTCAACTTTCTGCTTTCTCTTTCGTTTCTCAATTCCCTGTGAACATAAAACTATTGTTTCACCTATCGATACCAGCTCTTTCTCATCTTTTGCCTTCCTAATGCTATTCCTGCATTTCCTTGCTACTTGTCTGTACTCATCCCTGGTGGCCTGACTTTCTTTCCACTTCCTGTACATGTCTTTTTTGTTTTGTTTTTAGGTCCTGCCCAAGCTTTTTGTGAAGCCACAATGGCCCTTTTTGCTGCCTCCCCCCTTTTTTCTAGTTGGGTTTGTTTGTAGTTGTGCCTTTAGAATTCATTTTTAAAGATTTTCTTACCCTTCTTGGACTCCTTTTCTTGTTAGGGTCTCCTGCTGGGGGACCTTACTTATCCTTGTTCTGAGATTATTAAAATAGGCTTTTTAAAAATCCAGAGGAAATATGTGGCTACACTCTGTTTTCATTTCCTTTGAAATCAAGAATTCTAGAAGGACATGGTCACTCTCGCCTAGAATTCCTCTTGTTGCCACTTCCCCCACCAAATCATCTCTGTTGGTCAGAATCAAGTCAAGGATAGCAAATTCTCTAGTCTCTTTCGCCACTTCTTTTTGTTTTCTTATGCTCTGAATTAAAGGTTCATTTTGGAGATTTTAAAATTGTGTTAAAATGCTCGTTTCAAAATATCTTAAGTGTAAAAGGCATCTGAAAATAAAACAGGGCATATTTTTATCATTAACTTTAAGTATAGGCAGTTTTTCTTGCAAATATGCTTTCTAGAACTGCTTCATTCGGTCCAACCCCAGTGTAGCATCTGCCTGTGCTTGTGACTTTGAGTAATCATCGGGGGTCCTTGATGCATCTGAGCACTGACAGTCTACTTCCTAGGTACGAAATTTGGTATGATAACGTAAAGCAATTTTAGTCATTCTAGTTACATATTTTTGAAGTAAATCTGATTGGTATCTGGAGTGATTTAGATAGTAGTAGAACACTTGAAAGATTCTCTGCCCTACTGAGAATCTGCCACATCATCAGCTCAGTGTATCATTTCGATGGTACTGTGGAGGCAATGTAGGATGAGGCTGCTGACCCTTTGCTGGTTAGGGGGTGTGGAGAGTTATCTCCCCCAAAAGTAACTTTTCATAACTTTCATGAAACATTTTTCTGTGTATATCATAGGCAGATTGTGACCAGTGAAAAAGACACCCCGATGAAATGTTCGGTTGATTTCTGCCTCCTATGTAGTCCACAGTTTACCCCAGCAGACACTATGTTTGATAGAAACCGTGCTACTCTGAGTAACTGTTCTTCTTGTATATCAGGCAAAATCCAAAGAAGCAAAATAAAACAAAAGAGAAAGACACCTAGCACCTTAAGGACTAGCCATTTTATTTTAATGTAAGCTTTTGTGGACATGTCCACTTTGTGAGACATTTAAGAGACAGAATAAATGAAATGAAATGTGTATGAAATATTAGTTTCGCATTTTAAACGTTCATTGGTTACATGCAGTAATTAGGCCTATGTTTGTTTACAATCCTGTTGTAACAATACTTCAGGAAGACAGAAAACAGACACCAGGTCTGAGCAGAGATGTAGAGGGGACAGAGAAGGGGGTTGGGGCGGTTGAAGATGCAGTAAACCCCAATAGGGGAAAGAAAGAATGGAATACGTTAGCAGAGGAATCACATATGGGGAATATAAACAGTTTTTACCTTAGAGCCTTCTGATGAGAGATGGGCATGGTAGTAGTGAAGAAAACAACGGTGGCAGTGGATAACAGTAGAATTGTTACATTTGTTAATGGTTTAAGAAACCTAAGCTTATATTCAATCCATTTCTATGGATTTCCTTCATGCATATAAATTTTATTTTAGGTGTTTCCCCCTGTATTCTTATTTTGTAATGAATCTGTTCTAAAATAATGACTTCTACATCTTCCACAGAGTGACCTGGTAGGTTGAAATGGCTGGAGACCATTTTGTTGTTGTTGTTTATTGTGCTTTTGGTACAGTTTATTGTTCTTCTTGTTCAATCTTAAGTATCTTATAAATATTTTAAATAAATATAAATATTATAAATAAATAAATCTTAAAGTCAGAAGAAAATCAAAACGTATACATATTACAATAAATTGAAGATTTGCTAAATGTGCTATACTGTGAGAAGTGTTTATTGCTACAACATATTGGGTGAACTCCAAGGTCTCTGCACAATATCCATGAGCACTCTGAGGATTGCTGCTTTGTTTTTTGAGCTCTAAGAACAGAGTAGCCATGAATCAGCTGAAGTAAACAAACAATAAAGGCATTTGTTTATTTGTGTACATAATAGATTCATTCTTCTCTTCCTGATAGCAAGATTTTGACTTTTTGGCTTGAATTCTTCTTAGCATTGTTTCTTATTTTCAAAGATGCAGAAACCAGAATGTGGAGTAGTCTCAAGGCCTGTGGTTCTCTTCTCTGGTAGCATACTTGTCCTTTGGTCCAGATGATTTCAATAATATATAACATTGGCTGAAATCCTCTTGCTTAGCATAGTAAGTTGCACTAGATTAGGCCCATTAAATCAGTGGGGATCTGTAGAGTTCCCTTGCTTCCAATGGGCTTTATAGTACCTGTGACTTGCTGTGTTAAAAAACAGAATTTTGGCCAGTGAGTATTTTTGAAGAATGGTAGAGTGATTCTGCAGATGTAGGAGGTGATTTCAGCAAAGAGTTCCAACTGTTTTAATTTTAAATACAAAGATTGGCTGAAAAGTTTCACTTATTGGCACCTTGACAACAAATTGGTATTTTTTTTAAAGCAAACTTCAGATTTCCCCTATCAAATGGTAAATATATATATGATTCACTGCTGCATTCATTGCTCTGTCATCTTCACAGCGGTTGCCCTTCAGGTTTCACTTCATGTGTGGGAAGAAGGACAGGTTGCGAGGTGTGAGTTCAGTAATTATCTTAAGAGAGTTAGGGTTAAGGCTGGAGCTAGGGCTAGGTCCAGGGCTGGGATCAAGGCTGGACAGAAGGCATGCTTGAGTTGTACAGTAATCCATATAGTCTTATTCACAAGTGTTCAGAAGCGTTGCATTTCTCACCCTTAACAGCCATCATTTGGTGATAAATTTCAGAAGGATTTTTTTTTCCTGCAGCTGAAAATTCAGTAACACAGCACACTGTTTAACTTACGCTGGCATGCCTTCCTCTGTACCACCCATTGTAATGAACGCTAGCTAATAACTGAGTGGCAGTGTTGCATACACACAGGGCATATGTGGTGCTCCCAGAGTAATCCACTGATGAGTGAGGCATCTGTTATTTGGCTGCTACAATCAGACAGGCAAAAACTTTTCAGCTGACCATTGCGTGTCCATTCAGACATATATCTCAGAAGAGAGTAGTAGAACATATTTTTAAGTAAGCCTTATTAGGATTATAATCTTTACCAGAGCACTCAACGGAGGGTCTCTGGATTCTATTTAACTGCAATTCCTGCAGGTTTTCAGTCTTGGCTGTGCAGGCTAGGACTGGTGTGGGTTGCAGTCTAATAGCATCTGGAGAGCCTTATAAAAAGGCAGTCATCCGATACTTTTTTCAACTCAGGATTTCTCATGTTAACAGAAGAAATCTGGGTGTTTCCTCCTTTCACACATAAAATCCAATATAACAATCTTAGCATTGGTACAAATGGATAATTAATTTAAACCCGAAAAACCTTAAACTTTTACTAGTGATGTCATGTAACTGGGCCATAATAAATCAGGATTCCACTTGGACCACCTTTGGGAAAAATCATTTGTTCTTTCTCAACATCCCCTTTAATCTTAGGTAACCATTGAAGTCTTTAAGGCAGAGGTGGAGAATGAATACTGGGATTTGTTGTTGTTTAGTCATTAAGTCGTGTCCGAGTCCAGGTGGATTGCATTTAGTCAGAACTCTCCACTATGACCTGTCCATCTTGGGTGTCCCTGCACGGCATAGCCCATAGCTTCTCTGAATTACTCAAGCCCCTTCACCACAACAAGGCAACATCTGTGAAAGGGATTCAGCATATGTGGTGATATAACCGTTATTATATGAGTGAATGAAGATGTTCCTGATTGTGTATCTCTACAGAGTGATTGCATTACTTGCTGATCCTTGTTCTTCACTTTCCATGAGAAGCTTATGTATTTTACATTTTTTGTTGTTGTCGTTTAGTCGTGTCCTACTCTTCGTGACCCCATGGACCCCACAGTACGCCAGGCCCTCCTGTCTTCCACTGCCTCCTGGAGTTGGGTCAAATTCATGTTGATCACTTCGATGACACTGTCCAACCATCTCATCCTCTGTCGTCCCCTTCACCTCCTGCCTCCACACTTTCCTAACATCAACGTCTTTTCCAGGGAGTCTTCTCTTCTCATGAGATGGCCAAAGTACTGGAGCCTCAGCTTTACATTTGGATATCCAGTATAACTAGCTGTTCACCAGTAGCTGTGTTAGTCTGTGCAAGCCTATCTGACTCCTGACCCCGTACAAAGAAAACACAAAATAAAAGAGAAAAAAATTGTGGCACTTTAATGTCTATTATATTTTAATGTGAGTTTTCATGGCTTAAAATATAGCTTGAATGTAGCTGGATGATAAGTATGGCTTCCGCTGATGGGACTTATCCTGAAAGTTCCATTGCTAAAATGTCTCACACATTTTGAAGGAGGTTGCCTGTAACTGATTGGAAGTCTACGGAAGGACACTTTTGAAGATTTTACATTGTCGTGCCATGATAAGTTACAATGATTTTATATTGTCGTGCCATGGTAAGTTATGAAGGCTTTAAAATCATTATGGGTTTAGTGTACATTTATTTAATCCTGGAATCTTTGCTTGGATGCATTTTCAATTATGTGCACAAAGTCAGTTGCAGCTGAAGTTCATGCTGATTGTGCATTTGAGAAACTTAATTGCCTTATAAAAAAGCTAGTCTTGTGCGCGGAAGTTTTAAAGAAAATATATAGCTAGTTAAACAACTCCAGGTGCATTCCAAGGAATTTTAAGGTGTAAGTTATATTCATTATGCAAATTGGAGTCACAAGGAAATATGCTGAGGTCCAGGATGGAAAGTATCAGTAAATGTGGCAAGATTTTAACTTCTATTTACCATTTTAAAAAAAAAAAAACACCATGCATTTATTTTAAGGAAAGGTAACTTAATGAGAAGTTTCAGAATGTGAGGGATGAAATAAAAGAAGGCATTGAAAAGAGAATGGATAAAAGACATAATGACCATTTTCTGTTCAGCTTTAAATGCTTTTCAAATATTTTTAACTCATTTCCCCCATAGTAGTATTATATTTGACTACCTGCATATTCCTATGTTGAGAACACATACTTAGAAATAGTTTTTTTTTTTTTAAGAATTAACTTTCTACAAAGTAAAAGTGTTTTGGACTGAGATGCCAGCCAGTTGACATTCTTCACATGTTAACAAATGCATTCACCTATATGTGTGTTTTTAGAATGGCCACACACAAAAGGAGACAGGATTACTGTGGCTTTATCAAGTACATGGAAGTGAGAATACTACATCATGCTAGCATACATATATACCAACATATAGACAAAAATGGAAAAGATTAAATTCAATGAAATTCATACTTGTGGCTGCACAAGCATATTGCTTAGAGAAAATTTCAGAATATTGCAACCTTTTCTGGGCATGTCAGTATTTAGTATTATTTCAATATCTTTCTAACAATGACACCAGAAATCAGATTTCAAATATTAGTATTACTTTGAACATGTGTGTTATGTGCTATCAGGTCAATCAATTTATAGTGATCTTAACAGGATTAATAGGATTAATAGGATTTTAATGGGATAAGTAAGATATGTAAGGAATGATTTTGCTAATGCCACACCCCTTCATGAGTTTCCAAGGCTGAATGGGGATTCAAACCCATATCCCCTGAGTTCTAGTCTGTCACTCTAAAAAGACAAGAATTATCTTCTAAAGATGGCCATTTCCTTCCCAAATGGGCAGGCAGAGTTCACTTCAAAGTTAAGGTGTATGGGAAAGTGTTGCATCATAATACAAGGCCTGTTTCTAGTGCAGCAGGATGTTATGGAATCTATCATGCTGAGAGCACATAACACATTCAGAGGGATTTACGTCTGAGTAAATATGTCTAGTATTGCACTAATCTTAGCTTCTTCACGAAGAGATGCAAAAGTAGGTACGGTAATATATTTTATTTTACTGCTAAAGATTAAACAAATAGCAAGCCTTTGTGAATGAAATCCACTTCCTCAGGCTCTAAGCACATTCTCTTCATGGATTATGCAGAAAAATTGTCCAGAAATTGATGTTACGTATCTGGAGGAGATGATATTGTATTGTATAAGACACCCCATGTATAAGATGCCCCCCCCACTTTTCTAACCCAAAATTTCTTTCCTCACAAGAAAGTGGAGGGGGAAGGCAGGGATCAAAGTGCTTTGATGATCCCTGCCTTCCCGTTCCATTTTCTTCACAAGAAAATGGATAGGGAAAGCAGGGATCAAAGCCCTTTGATCCCCCTCCCCTCCTTACTTCCATGTATAAGACGGCCATCAATTTTTAGTCTAAAGATTTTAGACAAATGTATTGTCTTATACATGGAAAATACGGTAAGTTCTTCTTGTGAGGCTGAGACTCTTGTCTCTCTAGCAAGCTTTGGAATTTTTACACCCTGGCTCTTGAGACCAGGCTGCAAATTACTCTGTGATTGCCACTGACACTCACACTCTCGCATTACGTGCTTGAAACAGTTTCCTTTAGGAGTCTAATAAAAGGTATTGCCTACTCTGTCATTTGTGTAATATTTGGGACCACACTGGTCTTTTCCCTGTTCATTCATAAAGAGGGATAGTCAATGTTTCCTTTCACCTCCTGGAACCTGAAATATGTACGCATTTTTAAAATACTAAAAAAAAAAGTAATTCAAAATGTGTTTGCACGCTTAGCATGGCTAATATTTTGATCTTAGTCATTCACTATATGTTAAGGATTTATTGAATTGAATGTATGACTAATGTACTAACTTCATAATACTGTAGATCAGCATGGTTGTGCCATGTTAAATAGCAGGAATGACAGGAGCTAATATAATAATTACCCACAGAACAATCAAAAGGGGTGTACCATTCATGTAATCAGATGGTTCATTAATCTAGACCAGTGGTTCCCAAGTTTGGGTTACTTGGATGTTCTTGGACTGCAACTCCCAGAAACCCCTTCCAGCATAGCTGGTGACAAATTCTTCTGGGAATTGCAGTCCAAGAACCCTTGGGTTGCCCAAGTTACTGATCTAGTCCATTGGGGGCTAGAAGCTGTGTCCTGCTGATTAAGTACTTTTTAGCCTAGAGTCATGGAAACTTAGGTAAGTTACTTTTTTTGGAATACAATTCCCAGAATCCCTTGACCCATATGGCAGGCATCCAGAACAGTGACACTTCTAACTCTGGTCACATGACTATTCTCTGATGCATGGCATTTACAGATTAGAAGAAGCTCTGCACTACACAGTTCAGACATAGCTTGTTTTGGCAGCTGTAATGCCTGGATTCAAGATGTTTGACTAAATATTAGAAATAACTTCCTGAAAATAAAACCTATTTGACGATGGAATGGGCTACTCCAGAGGTGGCAGACTTGCCTTCACTGAAAGCTTTTGAACACAGGTTGGATGGCCATCAGTCAGGGATGCTTTAGCCATGGTTTTGTAGCATTAATAGGAGATTGAATTGGATGACCTTGGAGTGACTTGCAACTCTACAGTTCTATGATTTTTGCATGAGTGCTGCTGTTATATTGGTAGTTCCCACAGCAAACACATCAAATGTGGACCACCTACCCCTATCTTTAAATGGATGTGTTCACGTCTGGGCATTTGCCTTCAGCCGAAGAGTTTCCAGTGGATGAAATGAGATTCTAAGATGACAGAGGAAGAGGCTGGAGTTGTGATGTTCATGTCAAAAGTATACATACCTCTGAAACAGATGCACTGTTTCCAGCATGGATAATAAATAGACCTAATGTTGTGCAAAGGCTGCATGAAACAAACTCCACCTGTTTTGTTGTTGAACACAAGATAAGAAAAAAAACAAGATAGAACGTTGCTCTCAGTGGGGGTAATTTTTCTTCTATGTGTTATAATTCCTAGATAGCTTTCTTTGGTAACTACTGTATTCACTTTAAGTCCAAGTATAATACTCAACATGAATCCTATTTTTTAAAAAAAGATGTCCCAGGGATTATTGCTCATAAAGTACTCCTATTATGTGTTTTCTCATTGCCAGTATTTAATTGTGGCACTGGCAGGACCAGTTAATGCTTGAACTGCTGTACCTAAATCCAGTCCAGAAGTCTGGACCACTTGCAACATACTGTATTAGTATGTCTGCACTTGGGAATTTCCTCAGCAATTTAGGTGCAATTGTTTGTACAGTGAAGTCCAAAAGTCCTAATATAATTTTAACATGTAAGGAAAGAGTGCAGGGCATATAGAACAGAGGGCTTATTTTTGTGGCTTTTTAAAAATTATTTTTAACCATCTTGTTAAGAAAACACCTGGTAGCCAGCCAGGCTCAGCTACTGGCAGTGATACAGCATGTTTGAAAGCCAGCAATTCAAATAATTTCTGGTACAAACATTCAGTATAGTTTTATAAGATTCTATTAAGAAATTTATTATAATCAGTTCATTCAGAGGGAATAATTAAACTCTGCATTTTAAAAATAAATCACAACCCCCCAAATTAGTCATGAGCATCAAAAAGCACTGTGAGTCTCAAAATGAATCAAATGCAATACGATGTGTTGTGTATAGGTTCATAAGTTCACTCAAGTAATTGGCTGGAAAAGCCAATCATGCTTATTAAACATGACAAACATTCACATGAGAGACTGATGGGCTTGTTTTTCTTAAAAGGTGTGAGGTAATAGTTTCTCGTGTCAATTAAATGCCTATTGTACTGCCAAATAATACAAATAGCTTTTTTGTGTCATTGGCTTTCATGTAGAATTTCACATAGCATGTTACAGCAAAACCGCCAGCATTGATTCTGCTGTTTAATTCTTGCTGCTTAATACTTTCTCCTGTGAGTGTCACAGATGCTTGTAGGCCTGCTTCCTGGAGATCACTGAGGCCATCAACTGATCTGTCCTTTTAAAATCAAGGATTGTATAAACTGGGGGACACACTAGGTTTCCTCAGAGAATCTAAATCTTCAATATATGATGAGAAGGGAGAACAAGAATCTTGCTACTACATCATGCCCTCTGTCCTTCTTTAATCACCGTACTCTTGCTCAGGGTGAGCGCCAGGAGCAGGGATTGGTTCTTATCATTTTCTTCACAAGTTAGGTAGAGAGAAAAGTTTTTTGTTGGCCCAAGGCCACTCAGAGTTGGTGCTTCATCCATAGTTCCATTCAGGGTTTTCTTATAGAATACTCCCCAGTCTCCCTTCCTCTCCTGGGGACTCTGTAAAGTTGCCCACCCCTGCATTCTACTACGAGATTACTTGAAGAAAAACCTTAATGTGGCATAACATTTTCTCCATTTTGTATCCTTCTTCTGCATGTCTTCCCCCTGCAATCATGAGACCTCCCAGGAGTTCTTTGTCTCCGGGTGCAAGGCTAACATGATATATAAGTTACCTGGAGTGACCCTTCCCACCAGGGAACATCTACATTTGCAACGCATGAGATTAAGCGTGACTCTGTGACTATTACACCAGTGTTACACCTCTCCTAGAAATGAAGTAACCACACCATCCAGGTAATTTGTGAATGGCTCTACATGGGGAGAAGCACTAGTGAGGCTGATCGGCAGGAGCAAATCAAAAGTTTCTTTAATAGGGAACAGTTTGATATCTCTGATTTAATTTAGGATGAAGTTGTTCTGATTTTAGGAGACTAGATTACTTCTGAGCCTGTTTACTCTAACCAGGCCCCCCCCCCAAAAAAGATAAATCAAAACTACATGGGAGCAGCAATAGAGACAGCTTAATTGCATAATTGCATCAGGGACGGCCCTACTGTTAGGCAAGAGAAGCCTAACAGTAGCAAAGAGTTTTTTCCCTATAGCTTTCATTGGCAGGTGCTGAAGAGTGATATGGAAACCTCCTTGCTCTTCCTTCTTTGTTGTTGTTTAGTCCTTAAGTTGTGTCTGACTCTTTGTGACCCCGTGAACCAGAGCACGCCAGGCCCTCCTGTCTTCCACTGCCTCTCGGAGTTGGGTCAAATTCATGTTGGTCACTTCAGTGACACAGTCCAACCATCTCGTCCTCTGTCTTCCCCTTCTCTTGCCTTCACACTTTCCCAACATCAGCGTCTTTTTCAGGGAGTCTTCCCTTCTCATGAGATGACCAAAGTATTGGAGCCTCAGCTTCAGGATCTGTCCTTCCAGTGAGCACTCAGGGGTGATTTCCTTCAGAATGGATAGGTTTGTTCTCCTTGCAGTGCAGGGGACTCTCAAGAGTCTCCTCCAGCACCACAATTCAAAAGCATCAGTTCTTCAGCGGTCAGCCTTCTTTATGATTCAGTTCTCACTTCCATACATCACTACAGGAAAAACCATAGCTTTGACTATTTGGATCTTTGTCGGCAAGGTGATGTCTCTGCTTTTTAAGATGCTGTCTAGATTTCTCATCGCTTTCCTCCCAAGAACCAGGTGTCTTTTAATTTTGTGGCTGCTGTCACCATCTGCAGTGATCATGGAGCCCAAGAAAGTAAAATCTGTCACTGCCTCCACATCTTCCGCCTTCTATTTGCCAGGAGGTGATGGGAGCTCTTGCTTCTAGGCCCCTTTATTTATTTTCCAAATGCTTTGCTACATAGACATTTACATATGGTACAGTTAGTGCAAGAAAAGAGTTATCATTGTTGCACACTGAAACATACGTTTTATTTTAGATGAGCAAACATAGTGACATTTGGTGTCTGTGTGTATTGTCAGTAGTGGCATCTCAAAATATTTTAGACAAAACATTTGGGAACTTTCTGTTTATAAACTGATAAAGAGACACGTGATTTCTCCCCTCCCTCACCTCCCAGTAATCCTTTGTGGCAACGAGCATTCAGGCAAAGAGAAGTGGGGGAGACAAATAAATAAATCAGGAAGATGAAGAAGAATATGCTTTTTGCCTTAGAAATGGAACTTTTTTGCCCTTTCTGCAAAAAGGGAATTAATAATATCATCACAGTCTTGTGGCTGCAGCTCCACTGATTTCAGATCCAGGGAACAGGAAGGGTGGAGAGAACAGATGTTAAGTGTAGAAGAACAAGCTTCCTATCTTGCCCTTTGAAAAAGGATTCAGAGATGACTCTATCCATTGCCCTTTTAAGGTCTCTTACTTGCTCCCTAGCTGACTGGGATAGCTTGGTGGTTTAGGTATCCGGCTGCAGAGCGAGAGGTTGGGAGTTTGATTTCCCACTGTTTGTCGTGCAAGTACAGCTAGCCTGTATGGCCTTGGGAAAGCTGCAGAGTCCCAGGATGCCCCCAGAAGAAGGGAATGGTAAACCGTTTCAGAGTACTCTCTACCTAGAAAGCTCTGATAGAGTTGCCATAAATCAGAATTGACTTGATGGTACACAGTTGTTGTTGTTGTTGTTGTTGTTTGCTCCCTTCCTGGAGATTCTAGGAAGCAGAGGCCATATTTATCATGGCAAATGGAAAAAAAGAATGGAGAAAATGAAAATGAAATAGAGCACCCATCTCTGCAGCTTACCACTCGCACTCTTCTGTATTGCCTTCACCATTCAGTCTATGAACTGGTTTTACCATTTGCATTCACCATTCACAAGAATGAGGTGTTCATAGAAAACCATGACTACAGAAACACTATCATGGTTGCTGGCACAGGTGAAATCAAAGGGCATAGGATGGATTGGCCACAATCTGTGCACCCTTTATTTGACAACTTGACCAGGTTGGCAGACTTCCACACATCCTTAACCTGTGCTTTTTATTTTTTATTATGTGGGCTGAAGGGTTCTAGGTTTTTTGTTTGCTGTGATAGGCCTTCATTAGTCACCCTTCCAATCAAAGGGAGCAGTAAATTCACATTTGTTGCTTCTGCCTATTGTAGATGCTGCATGGCCTGCAATAAAATCAAGAAGGCCTCAGGTTATGAAATCAATGTAGACATTACCAGTTGTGTCCTCCTGAGTCATGCAACTCAGCCTTCAACAGATAATAGCTATGAGCAACATTCCCTGTAAGCTACGCAGGTGCACGCAGCTGACCCAGATTTTTTGCACATTTGCTTCTGGTTGCAGTTGGAACTTTGCATGTGGGGGTCAAAGCTGCCATGCAGTGCTCCAAAAAACTAGAGGGAATGTTGTCTATGGAGATTTCTTAACTTGAGGTAATTCACTCCAAAAGCTGTGCTGTTGGTGGTATACCAGCATAAATACAGTGGACCCTCGACTTACAGACGGCTCGACTTACAGACTTTTCGAGTTACAGACTTCTCTGGCTGCAAAATTTAGATTCGACTTGCAGCCGGAGAATCGACTTACAGACCAGAAAAAACCCAAAATGGAACAAAAATAGAATAAAAACCGCTGGTTATGGGATTAATCGGTTTTCAATGCATGGTAGGTCAATGGAGATTCGACCTACAGACTTTTCGACTTGCAGCCACCATTCCAATACAGATTAATTCCTTAAGTAGAGGGTCCACTGTATTCAAGAAAGCTTTGGCTTACATGTTGTTAAGGCTTTATATGGAAGCTGATGGCTAGAAAGCAAAGCCAAATGCCATGTTAAGTGAAGAAAAAGTATTGATTAAGGAAACTATATTATATATCTGAGAGACTGAATTGCAAAACAGTTCTAAAACCTGAGGCCAGGAAGGGAGCTTTTGGGATGTCATGGAGAGGCTGGACAAGGCTGATGGAGAGAACTGCTTTAGGACCAACTGACTGCAAAAAATGGGCATGAGGAGAAATCAAGCAAACAGGACCAGAATCTGTGTAAATACAACAAATTAGGTAATATGAGAACCCAGAGCTGAGGGGAAATATTTTTGGTGTCTAGGCAGGTGGCAAAATGTGCTGAACAGCTGCATTAGTTGCCACCACACCTACTAGTATTCACATGTTGCCTTACCTATAGCATTCTAAGCTCCATGCTCCTGTTGAGTGTTGTGGAAAGTTCACTACGATCCTGTGGGGAGTTTTTCTTTCTTTCTAGATCTGTACTTCTGCTCTCAAGGCTTGTGCAATAATAAGATACAGTATTCCAAACAGCATAATAGATCCGAGTGCATGCCCCTATGCTCTCTCAACTCTGGCTTTTTAATGTGTTGACGTTGCACAAGTGCATCACACAAACGTTGTTTATATTTGCATTGAATTGTTGAACCCTGGTACTAGTTTAGAATGGATGAAGGTGGCTGGTTGCTTCGAATTTAAGCTACTTGGTATACAAGAAAACCTTTTTCTTCCAGAGTCAATCACCCTGAAATTTGCATGGCAAGTCAGAAAAATGTAGCAATCCCTTAAAACTTTAGAGTGTGCTTTGAGAACTCTCTACCCTTATGCTAGCTAGAGCTGTATGATGAAAACAAAGATTGCTCAGAGAAGAGATGCAGAAGGACCTGAGAATGGGAAAAGAAACGAGAGGTTAGACAAAATAAATAAATAAATAAACAAACAAACAAACAAATAAATAAATAAAAAGCAAGACTAAATGACTAAAATTCCACTAAACCATGTTTTAATCAGCAAACGTGTTAGATATTCACTTTTGAAACAGTTTTTAGTTTTGAACTATCCGAGCTGGGACCACGTCAAGATCCACAAAAGAGTGTCAGTATCCCAAGCAAGGTATTAATATATTCCAAATGCAGCATTTAAGTGAGCTAACAACAGAACCTTGCCATTGGGCAGCTGTAACTCAGCAGAACCAGTTGAACGCATCATATACAGTATTAAGTGTTACCTTCCTTCAGCTTCAAGCTGTCCTTCTGGCTACTGTCACCCAAAATCATATCAGTTACATGCAGCCACCTTTGTAGGAACATCTTTTTGGAACAGAAACAGTCTAACAACTGAGTGGATAGACAATCTAAAAATATGCTACAATAAATGAAAATGCATAATGTGACATTATGCTGGTAACTAATTCTAGCTGTATTTGAAAGGGAGCTAAAACAATATCACTCATGCACATACATGTACATGCACACCCTCCTGGAATCCAGAGTTGTTTTTCTCCCTGTAATATACAGAAGCATCATTTTTAAAAAAAAACAACTACTTCATGGTTTGGCATGCTGAGCAGTATTTTCCAATGACGCATTCTACTTTCTAGTAAGTTGTACAAAAGAAGTCTGCTGAAAAAGATATGTTGGTATACTAGCCACCACATGAAATATGCATAGCCGGTGATATGAATTGTTATGGTTTCAGAAAAATGGCCCAGTACTAGACATTAAACATACTGTGTTGGGAACACAGTGCTGTAACACTGGAATCCACCTGACATATGTAATGTATGTAAAACTAGGGTGTTGTCTTCTCGGTTGCTTAAAGGCCTCAGCTAATGAAACATGATGCTTGGTTTAGTTGTTTGAAGTTAAAGCAATCGATGCCTGAGCAGAAGAAATTGTAGCAATGGTGCCGTTCTATGAAAGGTTGTATACGATTCATGGAAACCATGTGCAGCATTGAGCTAGAGATAGTAGAAGACATTGTGGTAGTGTGGATCTTCCTTGTATAAAGTGAAGCACTCTTCTTGATTTCCACTGTTTTGTTCTATGTTCGGAAAAAAAAACCCAACCCAGGCTGTATACAAAAGATGATTTCCCTTTGTGGAAGAGCACGTCTAGATCCAGCTCAAATTGTTTTTTAACACATTTGAAAGTCCTACGTGCAATTTATGGTTTGACTGGAAGAGAAAACTATTGGTTTAAAATTCAGGTTTGAGTAACTCTTCTTAAGTTATTTATACAGCCTAAGCTCCCAAGCTTCCAAATGTTGTTTTTGCTTTTGGCTGAAGTCCAAGAGTATGTGGCAACTAACTGGCCCACTGAATCAATAGGTATTGGCTCAACAGACCCTCATTGATTCAATGGGCCTATTCTAGCCACACTTACTACTGGATTTCAGGCACAGTTTTATATTTAAAAGTAAATGTGCATGGGCCCATTATCTCTTAGGAAGAAATAACCACTGATAAATTCAATGCCAAATCATAGATAAATAGATAATACTGATACGTAAGAGCTTATATAGAAACTGTATCATGTTTGTCAGGAATGACAAGTTATGTGTCTGAAACTATGAATAAGGGAAAGCACATCTATTGTTTTATCGTCATCATCTGCCGTCAAATCAGTTCTGACTTATGACAACCCTTTTTCAAGGTATCCTAGGTAAAGAATACTCAGAAGTAGTTTACCATTCCCTTTTTCTGGGGGTGCCCTGGGACTGTGCAGCTTGTACACACACACAATTAGTTATATAGCTACTAAAGTAGTTGTGCGTGATATTCTAGGATAAAATATAAATACTGCATGTATATTTAGGTATATGAATATGTATGTGTGTGCATGTGTGTGTATACATAAACACACACACACACAAATATGTATAGTAATACACCATACACAGAAACTATTGCATATATAGTCCATTAAAAGAATTGTTACATATGTTCTCAGATAAAGAAATATGCTTTTATCACCATATTGAATGCTGACTTCAGTGTGAGCTCAGCATATTGAATGCTTAGAACACATATATTGTATATGTGTTTATGTGTGTGTGTAAGTAATTGTATTTCATCTTAGAATGTGTCTAAAGGTAGAAATCAGCATTTAGGTAAACTATGGGGTTTTCAGAAATATTGACGGGGGGTGGGGGAGAGAAGATGAAAAGAATTAAGAAACCAAAGAATAAACAAGTAACTGAGCACTGAGCCTGTTGAGTGTCCCCAGAATGCTGAGTAACTGCCTATAGGAAAAAATAATTTTGGGACAGTGGATGAGAGCATGACTAGAAGAGACTCCAGATGCGTGCACTGTGCACTACAATATATTGTCTCATGCCCCACTTGTAATAGATACTAGGAAACAAAGTGTGACATAAGCTGTGCAAAATTTTAACATACAGAGACTGCAGTGGTTCAACCAGTTATCTGAGCTTGTCTGTTAGTCATACATATACAAATAATTTCTATCATATATATTAGATTTTTACCTGCTTGAATTTGGATGTCTGAGTGCACACATTGTTGGTCATGGTTTGTAGGTGGGTATGATTTGGATCATACACACCCACAAAAACCAGAGCTTTCCAGTTCATAGTGCTGGTGAATTCTAAATGAGAGCAAATGTAATGGCGTGTTTGTCCCCACATCACCTGTGTTCCAAATATATCAGATATTTACAGAGTATTTTGGGAAGTAGTGAAAATATAAGCATCTGTTCCTCAGTCATTAGGTAGTCTCACAAACAGGAGAAACCAATTCCAAGAAAACATCCGGCTTATAACCAAATGTTTTTTGTCTCAGAAAATATAGCCATTATTAGCATTTATGGCTTCTTGTTTAGTTTTCCAGCCACTCAGTTTGATGACATGTAGTTGAACTAGTTTTCAATCCTTAGCTCATGGTTTTAATCTTACCTACACTTATCTGGAAGCAATCCTTACTGAGTTTAATGGGGCTTCATTCTAAGAAGACACTTATAGTTGCATACCATTATTCGCTTACTGTTATACACTTGAAATCCAGTCTCAAAGATCATTATCTTTATTGAGCTTCCAGTCACACCAGCAGAATAATGTGGCATCAAACTATTTCTCTAAGCATTGCTGTTGCACAAATGCTGATCTCCATGAAGAAAACCCACCCACACTTGCACAACATCAAGTGGTGCAATATTATGTTGTTGTACTAGTGGGACATTCTTCTCAGTGGATGTTCAGTAGAATTCTAGCCAAATTCAGTAGGATTTAATTAGGAGTAAGCTACATTAAACATAGAACTGCATATTAGCATCATTTCTACATATTTATATATTTAGAGAAAAGTTTTTAAGGGACAAATTGTAATTTTTTTCTCTCCTGTTAATATAAAGAGTCACTCACTGGGAAAGACAATAAGGCTAGGAAAAATTGAAGGCAGCAAGTAGCTATTAATGAAAGAAAGAAAATTATGGAGCTTGCTTATTCATAGTATTCCCATAAATCCGAGGTGACTTGATGGCACTTAACAGAAGTGTAATGATTGGCAGTACTATAAATAGTGGGACAATATCTTAATTTTGGAGTAATTGGCTCCAATCTAACTCTTGTTGTTTATACAAATGGTAGCTATGAATAGCCAGTTGGACACTTAACAGTGTGTAGATGGAGATGCATATGCAGACACAGAGAGGAATGCACACTCCACTGAAAGCAATCAATATCCAAACTACCAGCAGTTCATAGTCCAAGCAGATGGGATGCTTCTCTCTAACATCTCAGGACGAAGCTGCTTTCCTTGGACCAGTGCCACTCACGGTACAAATTGACAGCATTGGCATTTGGATATGCTGTCCAGTGACCAAAATCTTCTAGCATGGTTTATACTGGTCTATCACAAGCAATGTAACTTTCAGGGGTGAATTGCCTCAATTTAAGAAATCACCACAGATGTCGTCTGTTGTGCAATAGATGTCTGTGATGATTTCTTGCTTTAAAGTAGTTGCCTCCAAAAGTTACACTGTTTACATTATGCTGGTGTAACTATGCAAGAGGATTTTGGCTTATTCATATTTGTATCTAACAAGTGATAATGCATGTGGAAACCTACACTGAAGTGCTTTGCTAGAGTATGGCGTCAGATGGTGTTACACATCATCTAGATCTCACTTTTCAGTTACATACAAATCTGCATAAATGCACAAAGAGTATATTAATAAAATACATAAAATAAAAATACAATAAAAATACATCAAATAAGTTTCACCACATATTTGTTGCAAAATACATTCTGCATTAACCATCTTTAATTAAGTGGGTTTATTACTCTAGCCTTTGTAACAGATACAAGATAGTGTGATTTTTAAAATAAATAATAAAAAAGAGAGCAAAAATGGTTAACCTCTTTTTCTTAATTCCTAAAAATGTATTTCATGGCCCTGAAAAGCTGTTATCACTGATGCATTTGACTGGTCTTGGAGATAAAAATTCCTCCTGTTCATCCTTCCCCATTGAAAATAATCCTTCTGTTCACTAACTCCTAAAAATATTAATTGAGAAAATAGCTTGGAGATACATTCTGAGTGCTTGAGCCTGTATTCACTTGCCTTTCAACTGCCTTCTCTTTTTCTCTCTCTCTCTTTTAAACATCTCTAGAAAGTTGATTGGTAACTTCTGAAAATCCAGTTTGTAAAATAAAGTCTCTCTTCACTTTAATTATTGCTTAACAAGCAAATTTACTTTCCAACTGAGCTGTCCTGACTGGAAGCAGCTGCTTTTCTAAATTACTCCCTGTTTCAAGTCCCTACCTTAAATATTTTTGGGACATAAAAGGCATATTGCAGACCTAATACATTCAGAGTTGTAAAAATGCCCTGTCCTCGTGTCATAGTGCTAATGTATATATGTGGAAAGTTAAATAACAGAATTAAAGTTAAAACCATTCAAACAGTGAATAGAATGTAGACAGGAGCCAGGATCACTGGGTTCAAATTCCTGAACGCCAGTGAAACTTGGTGGGTGATCTTGGCCACCCGCTATTTTTCATAGAATTGTTTTCCTTTTCCACTATTTTTCACAGAGCTTGGCAATGTTACTATTTGGGACTACAAATTCTTGGATCCATCCTCTAGCTGGCATGGTCATAGTGACCATATCGGCTGGAAGATTTGGTACTTTATGCTCGAATCAGTCACTTTTCCAAGGTCATGGACATGTCTCAGCAGTCACTGAATACCTTCTAGAGAATCACCGAGTTCAGGGACAATGGCTTACAAAGGAGTAAGACAGTCCAAAAGCTGTGATTTCCAGATTCACACCCCACTCAGAGAATGTCATCCTTCTAATGTAACAAAAACAAGCAAACAAAAACAAAGTTTTGTGGTACCTTTAAGGCTAACAGATCTATTTTAGCGTAAGTTTTTGTGGATTGCAATCCACTTTTGTGTTTAAAAAATATATCTGCCTGTATTTTAAGCAACAAGGGACATTTGAAATCTCACAGCTCCTCATAGTCAAGGAAGAACTGCTAGTGTGACTTTGATTACACTGGAACTGAGAGGAAGAACAGGTTTTCAACTCTTTCAGGAGGCTCCATAATATATATGGTCTGCACACTCCCTTGTGCATTTCAATAGAGGACTTTATTGGAGTCCTTCCAGTACACTTTGTTTTAGTTTGTTAGATTTTTACTAGCTCACCTGCCCAGAAAATATGTCTTTATTTTAATTGTCATCAAATAGCTTTTACTCTCTAGACAACATACGTCACAGAAGAAAATAAAACAGCAACAAAATACTAAAAAAGCAGCTGTGGAAGACAATGAAATAAACCTCAAGAACGTAGGTAGGTAAGTAGGTAGGTAGGTAGGTAGGTAGGTAGGAAGGAAGGAAGGAAGGAAGGAAGGAAGGAAGGAAGGAAGGAAGGAAGGAACTGCATTATCTTAATAATATTACTTAAAACTTAGCTTTTAAAAATTCCACTGAGTTAAAAGTTGTAGTACTTGACAATATAATGTATGTGTTTTGTCCTGTCGAGTTGGAACCAAATTACAATGACTCTTGTAAGGATTTCAAGGTAAGTGAGATATTTCACAAGTGGTTTTACCAATTCTACTCCCCTGTTAGTTTCCATGGTCAAGTGGAAATCAGGGTTCCCTGGGGATTTCCCCACAGAAATCAAACCCTGTTCTCCCAAGTCCTGGCCCATCACTCTATCTACTGCACCACAGTGGGAATCTGACAGTATAATCTGACAGTATAAGTGTTAAAAGGTCTGGCAAAATAGAGAAAAGTCTTCGCCTGGTGCTGAAATAACCTTAAAATATGCTGCAGACAGGCCTATTCAGGAACAGCCTTTCGTAACAAGAAGTTTGAGCCAAGGTGCTCATGAGGGGGAACACAAAATAGCAGCAGACGCTCTATTTTATCAGAAACTTGTCTTGAAGAACACTTGTAAGACATATTGCGAGATGTTATCTGTCAGTAGAAAATTCCATTTTAAACAGGCTTTGTGACAATATTGACAAAAATGGTTTTAGCATGAAATGAGACCTTGAGAGTAAGAACCAAATAGTTGTGAACAGCAGGATGCTGTTTCTTCCAGCACGCCACACTTGGTACCACCATTTATGAGATTGGCACTGATTCTTTCAGGTTAGATTTAAAAAAGAAACAATTCCAAATGTTACCGTGTGGTATCAGGGAAAATCTGAAGTGCTTTCGCTGCATAATTAATAATGTACTCTCTGAACGACACAGGATATGAGACTATTGTTGAGAACATCTGTGATCCTTTGCTCTTCCTTCTGACTGAGAAAAACTGATGGAGTCCTAGGAATCCGTTTAGATCCTGTGTAGTGACAGCATTTTGCCTCTGTGCAGTCCACTCTGACTCACCTTACATTTCTGTTCTGTAGGTCTAAACATCATGAGCATCCGCTTCGAGTGCATTCCCAGGTCACAGCTGATGTTTGTTACTTGTAAAACAAAAAGGAAGTTGATTTTTAAAAATGCATTTTTACCATTGCATGCTCAGTAAACAATTAATCCTTGGTTACTGCTTTCCCTGATGGATTTTATGCCCTAGCCTTCTGGCTTGTGTTAAAGGCTTTTGCTCTAATATGAATTACATGGCTTAATATGACCTGTTCTAAAATAACTGAAAGTAACATCTACAGGCTGTAATGAGAGGTGTTCATTGTGTGTAATTATACATATGATCTGAATTCATGTTGTTTTCATAGGCAACTTGTATATTGTGTAATACCTAGAAATACCAGCTGAGAGCCAGTCCATAGAGTGGAGATCTGCTTTTGAGCAGAGGTGTGTTCAGTTCCGACTTCTGAATAGATTTACAGTTTGATACAATGAGTCATTTTCCGCCTCAGATCCCAAGAACTAAAATGGAAGAACAATGGACTGCTTACAATTTTTCTTGCTGTATGGGAAAGGCCAAGACAATTGATGTCTAATAATCCTATAACATTGCTTCTGGCTTGATTAAATTATTCAGTAAGTATAGATACGACAGCCTGGTGTTGTTCTTTTAGTATGAAAAATACAACCATAGGCACAGAATTTTTTTCCACATCACTTATTTTTCATTTGGGAAGCAAGGGTAGCAGAGAGAAAGATATCTGTGGACAGAGAAACAAAAAACGAGCCATAGATTGGTGGAGATGACTTATAACTTTATAAATTAAATTAATATAAATTATTTTTTAGACTACAGCTCCTAGAATCCTGCGGCCAGCAGGGCTGGTAGTTGTTCTGGCTGGTGCTATTGTGCAAAAAAGTAACTTTACAAAATTCTGGATGGAGGGGACAACAAAATGGAATGTCACTATGATAGTTTTCAGATCATTTCTTTTTCTGATATTTGTTGAACACAGCAAATATCAGATAAAGAAATGATAGAAGTTGTCCTCTTCACTATGTTTGTAAAGTGCAAATGTCAATAGATAATGCTGAAGGGGAAAATCTAGCCTTTAGCCACCCCAATATGAAATTAAATGGTTATTATAATGTGCTAGGAAGTAAATGAAAGGAAATCAAACGTGACTGCTCACTGGAAGGACAGATCCTGAAGCTGAGGCTCCAATACTTTGGCCATCTCATGAGAAGAGAAGACTCCCTGAAAAAGACCCTGATGTTGGGAAAGTGTGAGGGCAAGAGGAGAAGGGGACAATGAGATGGTTGGACAGTGTCATCGAAGCTATGAACTTGAATTTGACCCAACTCCGGGAGGCAGTGGAAGACAGGAGGGCCTGGCGTGCTCTGGTCCATGGGGTCAAGAAGAGTCGGACACGACTTAACGACTAAACAACAAACGAAGTAAATGATAGCAATAATTTTTGTGTTGTTTGTTTATTTGGTATCTATTCTAATTTTTCTCCAATAGGTTCAAAGCTCATTGAGTCAAATGTACATGGCTGTCTTTCCAGCACTTTTTCCTCCTAACAACCTGGTGAGGTAGAGCAGGCTGACAGAATGTGACAGACCCCCAAGGTCACTCTAAAAGTTTCATGGCAAAGTGGAGATCTGAAACAGGCCTTCCAAGTCCTAGTCCAATATTTTATGCTGGCTTTTATTAATTAATCTTGAAAATAAGATTATTTAATTATGTGTTAAACATGTAGAGTAAATAAACGTTTCCATCAAAGATACAGTATTTTTGGATGCCAAGGAGGTAGTCCAACATAGTGTAGAGTTGCAATGCTTATCAAATGTTATGAACAGAAATAACACATCTGGGTTTAAGCATATTTCCTGTTAGATGAGTTGTTATTTACAGTAAAATACTATAAAGAACCCTTAGTGATTGATACTTTACAGTACTTCCTTGCATTTTTAGCAATTGGTGATTGTATGAAAGCAACATATTCAGTTTCACTGGGGACAGTTTATTAAGGAGTGACTGAGTGATTTTTTCTTTCTTCTTCTTGGGCCTCTCCCACTAGAGGCCAGATGTTATCATGGCTATTTTGACTTTGGAATTAGCAGTTGTAAACAATGATGTTGTTTTCAGGAGTGACTTAAGCTTGTCTGCCTTCTGCGGCAGTAAACAGAAATTCATAATACTCAACTATCCCACAAACTGCACCAGAGTACAGACAGAGTTCTGACTCCTGTCCTCTGAAGATGCCGGCCACAGAGACTGGAAGAACAACCTTAAGAACACAGCCAAACAGCCCGAAAAACCTACAACAACCATTCAAAGCATGTTTCAGAGAAGGTTAAAAAGTGTATTATCTCCCATTAAACCCTCTATTTTCACTTGGCAAAGACTTGCCTGAACAAGAAAGAGTAGATGATAGCCAGAAACTTCAGCAGCATCAGAGGGGGAAAGTTGAGTATGAACAGCATTGCCATTTGCTGTCATATACTGTCCCCCCCTTCTGCTGTGTTACCTTTAGAACAGCAAACTTCCTCATATAGTTATGTCGTTTGGTTAGAAATAATGCCTGCTGATAGCCATTTTAATTTACATGGAAATGGAACAATACTTGGTGTAAACATCCAGAAGTTATGAATGGTCTCAGTGGGATTTGAACCAAGAAGTAGGGGACACAGAATTCCAGAGCTTGGAAAGGTACACTCTTAAAAATAGTTACAGTACTTTATAAAACTTCTGAAAGCCCTTAATTTGAATAACAAGAAGCCATTGATTGTCCTGTGTTACAAAACATTCTCCTCTTGTCTACTTTCTTGCTGCCTCAGTATCTACAACAGTGCATAAGGTGCAGCACAAATCAGCACTTGAACCAGGTAATCTTCTTCCTCTAGTGTGCAGTGGGACCACATAAAAGAACTAAAAGTCACAGTTAACTGTGAGGCCCCCAAAGTGGAGGCCTTAGTGGGAGTGCCGTCGCTCTCAAAGAGAACCCTCCACACACAGACATCCCCACCTCCGTCCCCAACGCATCGGGAAGAGAAAGGCGTGGAGACCCCACATTGGGAGCAAGTGGTCGCCGAACCTCTTACCTTGAATAAGGGGGTAGATACGCGAGACCTGGAGGCGACTATGAAAGGGTTAACCCTTTCCCCGGGACCCGGGAATTCTTTGGTGGGAAGAAGGAAGGAGGGAGATTGAGGCAGCGGTGGGAGATATAAGGGGGAAGCCGGCAGAGATACCGGGGGATGGGAGTGGATATGGATGGAGGACCCCTGGACCCACAAATGGGAGCAGGTCCGAGTCCCCCATGAGGAGGCGGAGAAACGCCGCCAGCTTGGGCTGAAACCTCGCCCTTCGTATTGGGGTGAAACCGAGGCCAAGGAGTGGAGGAGGAAGCTCCGGGAAGAAAGGGAAGCGGTAGCCCGAGAGCTAGAATGGAAGAAGCAATGGCATATAGCCGAGTTGAGGAAGCTGGGGGGTTACCCGGCCCCTGGGGAGTCGATGGAGGAGACGGGTCGTCCTGGGGTGAGTGGAGTGGGGACGAAGAGACCATTCCGTTGATCTCGCTGGAAGACGAATTGGACCCTGGGCAGGGGACTGTGCCGTTGTTAACAGGACCTTGGAACCCAGAGACAACCAACCCTTTTAAATAGTTTATGGACCCCGTTGAAACCGAATAACATGTTGCAAGAATCTCTGAACCCCTTTTTAGGCGTGAACCCTGTTGGAGTTGATGTTGCAATAAATACTGAACCCTTTGATTTACCTCAACCGACCCGTCCTTTATCTGGAGAACAAACAGCCCCGAAAACTGAACCCTCACATTAACATTGCAAATGGAGTGCAAAATTACACTCAAAATAGTCTTTGGTCTGAGATAAAGGAATTAACTATAAGTAATTAGCTCATTGTAGTTAGTTACTTCTGAGCTCTGGTTTCCATTCCTGATCTAATCTTGTCTAATTTCAAGCCACAGTTCTATATCATTTTCCAAAACAACATGAGTCAAGCTTGTTTTGTGAACGAAGTTTGCTTTTATAGAGACTCATTTTAAAATCTGCAGAGTCAGCCACCATGCTTCATGAACGAAATGAATAAATTATTGCTATAAGCTCAGTAGGCTGCAGCCTTTAGAATGATCCCTTGGAAGTCATGTGTGGTCAGGATTGTGGTATAGGGCTAGTTTGCTTTCCTTATGCCATTTTAAAAGCCATTCTGTTGTGTAAGAAAGCTGTGTTTAACAATAGCATCCTTTCTTCCTCCCTCAGAATATTGTCATTGGTGCCTTGTTTACATGCCTTGTCTGTTCAAACAAGGCATCTTGGGCTTCCTTAGCCACCCCACCCTTGCTGTTTATGTTGGGTTGTTCATTCTCAAAAGTTCTGTATACCTTTTCTTGAGTTCCTTGGGGGAGGGGAGGAATGCAAATGCAAAAAAAAGGTAACATGCCGAGCATATTGTACTTTGTGTGGAACTGTGAACTCCATCTTCATAGATAGCTGTCCTATTTGTTGTTTACACCATCACTTATCCAACAAGTCAAACTTTGTTGCATTGTGTTCATTCCATTCATTCCTTATATTTGAAATGGCGGGTGATGGGATCTGCACAGCCCGCCAGATGTTTTTGGACTGCAGGTCCCATCATCCTTCACCATTCAATTTATTGACTATGATTGTTGCAGTCCAACAAGAGCTGGAGAGCCAGCCACAATTATTATGATGCACCACTACCTTTGTGTTACTTACCACCTCTGCTTAGGCTGCAGATACTTATCTATGTTAGTTTGTTGCAGCAAAAGAAAGCTATGCTGATTTGCTTGTTTAATTTCTACCCTGACTAGGACCGCCATGACCTATAGGGGGGTCCTTGTGGCACTATAGATACCGTCTCGTTTTATTTTGCATAAGCATTTGTGACCTGCAGCCGGCTTCATCGCCGTCAAAATAAAACAGGAAACAGTTCCATCAGTCCAGAGAACTGTCTTCCAGGTGCCAGACTCTTGTTTTTATCATGTTGTCAAGTGTAGTTATTTTAGAGATTCTGGAGATTCTCTGAAACATACCTGTTTCAGAGCAGATTGCTTTCCTCAGAATCCACATTTTTTGGTTTGTCTATTTCAGAGTTTGGTAAAGTTCCTTTTTTAAAAAAAAAAGTATAACTACCAGAATTGAAAGCTGGCAGGTTGAGGCAGTTGAGGTTTTGTTGTGGTTGTTGTTGTTAAAAAGTAACTTTAACGAGCTTTAGTTTGTGCCTAGGTGTATCTGAGAGGTTGGAAGGAAGTATTTTACCGGCGACTGTTTTAAATGCGAATATACTACGCCAGGAGAGTTTGTTTCTCTGCTCAACGTCGGGAATGGATCTTGTAGGAAAACGAAAAGGAATCGCAGGAAACGGGGCGCGTTCCAAGCCCGGGTGCTCAGGCAGCAGTACTTGTGTGGCGTCTTCCCTTGGCTCCTGCCCTGATGCTGAAACGTGATGGACCCTGGAACCGAGTGTGCCCGTGCCGGAGGGACCGAGCCAGCCGCGGGCTCGCAAACAAAACCGCCGGGCAGGGAGCCCAAGTTTCTGGGGCTTGTTTGTCTACCGGAGGCGGCGGGTGGGAACGATGCAGGCACACTGAAGGAGCGCAGTTCCGACCTGGCACGACAGGAAAGCTAAGGCGGGCATTCCTGGCATCCTTGCCGGGAGGCTCTTTCGCGGGCTGTGCCGCTTGACCGAAGCGTTGCCTCGTGGAGGAGAGGCGATCGCTTTCATTTAAGCGGCTCCCTTTTTGTACAGCGCGGGCGGGACTGGAAACTTGGGTCGGTCTGAAGCGCCGGCCAAGCCGCTCTTTTCTACCAGGCGATGCCTTCGCCCGTCTGGGGCTCATTGCCATGCAAAGGGAACTGACATCAGAAGCACCTTTTGTTGCTCCAAGCTTTCTCTGGAGAGAGACAGAGAGAGGGAGCCCAGTCATGTGGAGCCGGGAGAGTCCATTTAGCGTAAAACGGGGGGAGGCAGAGAATTAAAAGAGGGGCCTAAAAGTTCCTAGGCAAGCTTAGCCGGGCGCCTGCTTTGAGCAGCGGAGACCTCGCCGGGGAGGGTGGGGGCTGCGTGGTTTTTTTTTTTTTGGAAGAGGCCCTCTGTATTTGTCGGGAGGACAGCATTTCCTCCCTTCCCCTCCCCCCGCGGTGGGGAGCTGTGGTTGCGCCCGGTCTCACTTTGCCCGCCTGGGTGCTCCCTGCGGCAAGCGAGGCAAAGTTTTGTGCGGAGCCTGGCAGCAGGTCCCGAGTGCGCCCGGGCGCGCTGCTGAGCCCCGGCGAGACCCGCGGAAGGAAGGAAGGCAGGAAGGCAGCCCTCCCCGCCGGCCCTTCTCGGCGACGCTTCTTGCAGGGAGGCCGAGAGGCGAGCCAGCCAGCCAGCCAACGAGGAGGGATGGTGGTGGTGGTGGTGGTGATGGTGGTGCGGCTGGCTGCCTAGAGGGACCGCCGGGTGGCGGGGCGTCGCGAGGTCTCCCTCGGCCAGAGGCTCGGGGGGTCACTCGGTGGGCAGCCCGCGCGCGGAGCCCCGCTTGGCGAGGCCGCCATGGAGGGGGAGGCGGAGGCGGAGGAGCAGCAAGGCGCGGGCGCGGACGCTCCGGCGGAGAAGGAAAGTCCCCTGGCCGAGAGCTTCACCCGGCTGTGGACGGATGTCATGGGGATCCTGGTGAGTGAGGGGGTGGCTGCGAGGGGCCTGGGCGGGAGCCGCGTCCTTGGCCGGGACTCGGGGGCTCAGTTTGGCAGCTCTTCTCCAGACCTCCCGCCCCCTCCGTGGTGGTCGGTGCTGCTATTTGGGGGGGGCGCGCAGTTGGTGACAAAACTGAAACGGGGCGCCTGGCAGTGACCGCACGACGTTGCTAGAGGGCAACTTTGAGTAAAGTTTGTTTAACCAAGTCCAGAGCCTTGACGCCCGAAGTGGTCCCCCCGCTGGCTTAACACCTGTTGTGAAGTTTATCGGGTGAAACAAAAATTGTTTTACCAGATTTTTTGACTTACTCTCCTGCTTCTGGTTGCTTTGCTTAAGCCGACTAAGTTTTAGGATTAACTCCGTTGGTCTTTTATGTTGATGGCAAAGCATGTTTGTGATGGAGGATGGCCGCGGTTGGTTAATCACTTTCCTCTCGATTTAATCATGGGTCTTGGAGGATGATTGTGCTCCAGCACATTGCAAGCAATGTAGCTGGTGTCCTTGGGAATGTGAATATTGTGCAGAGAGTATAGTTTAGAAAACAAACTGTATTTTGCATACATTTTGTTACTTCAGATTTGTATGTGACTGAACTTTTCCCAGCTAATGTGAAAATCTACCACTGTTTCCTCCTCTGCATAATGGCAATTGAGTCTGTAGCTTGTTTAACTTGTGGGCTGAATGCGAAGGTTTCAACTTTGTGCCGGGTTGTTTCTAAAAAAACAACAGTGATTTGACACACTGTTTCTTTGGAGGAGTGTAAAGTGATTTACTGGGTCTTCGTAAATTACTCATACAGTTTGCAGGATGTTAAATATTTGTAATTATCCATTAAAGTTGCTGATCTTTTCCTCCCTTCCCTGAGGTTCAATAATTCAATAGCTGTGGTGGATCAGAAGTGTTCAGCTGCACCATACATGCCCTGAATTTAATTAGCTGAGTAGCTACACCAGAACAAGGGCAGAGCTAGCTAATGGAAAACTTAACTCTTTCACTCTTTTAAACTTTTTACTGGCAGGCAAGGAGTATTGGGGGAGAACTTATGAGCCAGACGTATACAGTACTGGGGACAGAGAGAAGATTTTAAGGCATATTGCATATTGTTAAGGTCATATTTATTCTTATGATCCCATAGCAATCTTAATTATATGTAAGAAGGATTCCTAGTTATCTCCACTTTGTCTGAAATGGTAAACCGAGGTTGTTCATTTTTCTAAGTAATAGTTTTAAAACAAGTTGTCCTAGGAAGGAAATATAGGTTTGCAAAAACTGAGAGTTGTTTTCTATACTGAGTCTTGTTTGGGTTTTGCTTAATTGTCATCTTACAGTCATCAAAGGTTCTAATACTCTCTGTAGAAAAATGTGGAAGGCTATCTTTGCCATCTTAAAAATAACTTTAAAATATTATAAACTAATGATCAAAATCCCTCATCCCATTTACCTTTCTCTGTGCCTAAAATCTATGTGACAAAAAGCATATATCCACAGTCCCCTTCTCTCCTACCTCCCTCTCAGAAAACAGAAAGTGGGGGGAAAGCAAGGGGAGGAAGGGAAAAGAAGGATAAGTAAATAAAAAAAATCAAGTGTGAGAGTCAAGAGAAGCAACTTGAGTACCAGGTTGTGTCCTTTGAGGAAGGCAGGACAAGGTACCATCAGGAACTTCTTAATTTCTTGAATTTCTGCATCTTTGAAATAATAATTAACACAATTGTCTACATTAGTCATGCTGGAATTTACTTAAACCTTCTGTTATATATTTTAATAGAATTAGAGTTGTGAGTTCACAGGGAGGATTTTTTTTTGGCACATTTCATTACAGTGTTGAATGGACTGCAGTGTGAATTAAACTGGGTGAGAAAAACTAATGAGTGTCTAGAGAAGGATAATGAAGCAAAGCAACAGCTAGTTTTAGTTCTGCTGGTTTCATAGGGCAGTTGCTAGGACAAAATTATTGGTTACAATGGTAATTTAGTGTGAAGATTAAATGGTGTAGATGGCTATAGTGATAGAAATAGCTAAACATCCCTTTTGCAGTACTTTTAATGCTTGAGAAAGTGCTCCTCCTTTTTTTAGATGGTAGCATGATTAGGAGGTTTGAATTTGGTAAATATTTATTACTGACAGGTAGTAGTAAATGTCAGAAATTTGCAATAAATTAGAAATTTGCCAAGGGTCAAGAAGTAGTAGATGAGTTAGGGAACCTATATTTGCTTAGCAGATTGTTATAGATTGATTCTGCATTTGGATTAGGTCTGTGCAGAAACTCTGAACAAGTCTTTTCTTTGAACATACATGTGCAAGGTGGAGGTGGACCTGTTTTGTCTGACCATTTATGTTTCCATATTAGTTGGGGGACTTCAGGTGGCAAAGGTTCCCTGCATTATTAGTGGTAAGAGATCCTCAGGGTTAATGTCACATGGAATTGCAAGCTGTGTTTAGTTATGTTGGAATTTGTGGGAACAAAATTTTCTGATGATTCCCAGTTGACCTGGATGCTGCAGCATGTGCTTGTCCCCACTGTTACCAGTGCTACAAATAATAATGATGTTAATTGTTCCAGGAATGCTTGCCATTCCTTACCTCAGATAGGTGCAGGAAAAAGAAGAGGTTGAAATTTGATTTTAGGATCAACTAGTCCAAACTCCTCCTAACTCAAATAGGAGCCCAGCCCTCTTAATCCTGTCTGTCTGAATGAACTTGGGTGGTTTAGCTTGTGGAACCTGGTATCCAAAGCAGGTTATTTCAGATTCCACACTATGTATTTTGAGTTTAAGTTTTTTTTCTGGATCTTAGATGTAAGCCATGATGGAGGTGTAAGTTTATGTATACCATGTTGGAGATGTAAGTTTTGGTAGTGTGAAATAATATATTTATTTTCATCAACAAATATTTTGAATTTTAGAAGCAAGGGTTTTGTCACATGTAACATATTTGGCTGTACACTGAGCTAGGTTTTGAGAATACAACAACAAAGGTGGAGACCTTTAGGGAAGCATCAACTAGCAGAAAGAGGTGTCAGCATGTTTTGTACTTGTTGCCATGCTCTGAGTGTTCAGCATTCTTTGGCCTTTGCTAGTCATATAAGAGGAAAAAACAGTTTCTTTAGCTATTCATCATCATAGGCATCCTTCAGTCTCGAGAGACTATGGTATCATGCTCTGAATCGAGGAGTGTTCTCTCTAGAGCATGAAGCCTAGGTAAAGTAATATGGAGGATAGGCTGTTACCCAAGCAGCAGATCCCCCCTCTCCACGTTGCTGAAATGGTCCAATGGAAAGGCAAGAGCCTATACAACTGGTTCCAGCAACGTTGCAGGAGTTGGCAGAACGACACGAACTGCCTTCGGGACTCCAGCTCCGGATTTTGCCTCAAGGTTAACTCCTGAAGCCTTTTCCATGAGTGGATATAGCCACAAGGCAGTGGATTTTTGAAATCTGGAGTTTTCCTTCTCCTAGATGAGCTGCCTTCCATGGCTGATGAGCCCCACCTCCCCGGCTGGGGGGCGGGGGGGCGGGGAGCTATTCATATTCTGAAGGGATTTTGCGTAGAAGTAGAGGTTCTGCTTTTGCATTTTAAAGCTGAGTTTCATAATTAGATTTTCAAAGTCTTAAAGTCATTAAGGATTACTATGTGGGAGACTGGTGCTAGTAAGAGAAAATGAATGGGAAATGTTTCAGAAATTATTTGCAGTATACTTTCCTAATTGATCAGTGACATCATCTGTCAGTTGAGTGACACTTTATTGCTGAGAAATGTTTATCATCTCATGCTCTCACTATGTGCATGTAAATTGTAGCAGAATAAATGGAGTAGGGTTTTTTAAATATAGTTTTAGGAGAGGTAGCTATGTTAGTATGTGGTAGCATATCAGGGCAGAAACAAAATAATAATAATAATAATGAAGACAAAATGTAGCACTTTAAAGATGAATTGCTATATTTTATGTGAGCTTTCATAGACAAGTCCACTTCCTCAGACAGAAGAGTGGGACTACAAAGCAAATATTTATGCATATATTTTGTTGTTGTTTAGTCAAGTCATGTCTGACTCTTAGTGACCCCATGGACCAGAGCACGGCAGGCCCTCCTGCCTTCCACTGCCTCCTGGAGTTCGGTCAAATTCATGTTGGTAGCTTCAATGACACTGTCCAGCCATCTCGTCCTCTGTTGTCCCCTTCTCCTCTTGCCTTCACACTTTCCACTACATGACCCCAAAATGAAGAAACTGTTTCTTTTCTGGCCACAAGTTGTTAAGATTGGAGCATTTCACATCTTTAAGATCCCTTTGATATTCAGTTCCCCTCACCCCTTTCAGGAAGCTTTGTTCTGTAAACAATTCCAATGATTGGTAGCTAAACTAATCCCAGGCTATAGATAACAAGCGGGAACATGGTAATGAGTATCTCTAATCAGGAATGGGGCTTGTAAGGTGGCTCTGGTTAGGAAGGAAATACAGCTGGGAAATACAGAACACAAAACAGTATTTGCTCTCCATTGCCTTCAGTAATATCTCTTTCCATTATACAGTAATAGTAGTAATATTAACTAGTAGGTAGTCTTCATGTGCTGATTGAGGATGATTGACTCCAGCTATCATCTAAGATCTGAAAGAACAAGAAAAGGAGTTGAAGGAGATGAAGGCCAAGATCATCCATATTATAGTATTCTTGATTAATATGTATGGAAATGAAAGCTGGTTAATGGAGGGAGGAAATCTATTCATTTGAAGTGTGGTGATAGAGGAGAAATTTGTATGGGTGCTATGGACTGCCAGAAAAACCAATTCCTTCATAAATTAGAAGCCACTTAGTAGCATATAACAAAGAATTTAGATGTACTGTACATGCCTTGATGTTGTACAGTGACTTAGAAATACAGCTGAATGTTGAGTTGGTATTTGAATTTGCTGACGTGGAAATGACTGTCCTGTCATGTTGCTTGGCCTTCCTAATTAACCTTGTGAAGTATTTCTATACTAATTGCATTAAAATCTAAGCATTTAAGAATAATTTCCCCAAGTATTAGCCCAATAACAGCATTTGTTGGGATTTTTTAAGTTTAAAAAACGTTCTCCTTTAGTGTTAAGCTAATTACAATCTGTAACATTTTTGAGTTGCCATAATGTTTCTGTGAGTGAACTATAGAACATGAATTTGTTCATTTCGTTCTTTCTTTGGCTTTTAGTGCTTTAACTTGTTTAATTATAGTCACAAAGTCTTACTGCTACCAGTGATTTTAAATGTGTTCCATTTCTTTCATTGGAGTTCAGTGGTATAGGTCCTTGCTTTATACCAGAACTTCAATTACAATCTAGCTACTTGCATGTTAGTAAGTAATTTCTTTGATGCAGATGTCTGCTTTTTTGTTTTGTCTTTGTTTTTTGTCTGTTAAGCTCCACTGAGATAAACCAGATGCACAAAAACACAGAAATGTTGTGTGCTACATAATCATCTTAATATGGCCTATCTGTATTGTTAATAAGAAGGATTGGGTGACACCTTGTTTAGGCTTACCTTTTGTTGTTGTTGTGTCCTGTGTATTGTATATATGTGTATATTTTGATTGGAAAATCTAAAATAGTACATTAGAAAATAACATGTTGCGGCACCCTGCTATACTGTAGATTGGCAAAACTGTAAAAAGCGTGAAGACATTGATGATTTTGTTGGGTACTCCTAGCAATAGTTAAATAGCACAGCTCATCTGTATTGAAGTGAATAATGTCAGCTTACATTTGCATCTTGAATATGATTATTGGCACATACATTTGCCATATGATACAGCATCTCCACCCACATTTTTTCACAATTAGGTTGAACTTCTGATTCACAACACCCAAAAGTTAGTTTTTTAAAATGGATGGATAACTGCCAGAACATGCTTCTGTGCATTACTTTACAATCCAAGAATATAATTAGGAGATGAGGCAACCTTACAATTTTGTTTAGAAACAAACCACAGTAGAACAAACTCTGGAGAAGGAATCACATTTTCAACTTAGGCAACATTTCTTTCAGTTGTTGTACAGGTTACTTTTAGAATCTTTTAGAAACTTTATCTACAGTATTATAAATCTCTTTGGGAGACCTAGTCAGTAGAAAGGTAACTAACGAATTACTTAAATTCTACTGTACAACCTTTTCTGTATAGTCCTGCTGTCTCCTTGGAAAAACATGAAGATGTCCAAAGAAAGATGACTTTTGACATGTTTGAAGACTGACATGTCCAACAAATAGAGAGTTCATCAGAAAATAAGACACAATTTGACTTCAACTATCTGTTCTTTTCAAAATTTGGACCTGCTGGATGAACATTGCTACTTGGTTTTAAAAATCTGAAATATCTTCATGGAAAAGTGTTCACTCCTACTTCAGGTGACTAATTGTTTAAACACAGGAGTGGACAATCTCCAGATGTCTGTGGGGTACATACACCTGTGCCTCGATTTGAGGGGTTGGCACCCTTATAACTCTACTCTCATATTTTTATAAACTTTTTTTTTAGCTGTGAAAGTCTTATTGCATCTTCCAGTGGCCAAAACTATTTTAAATCTGTTTAAAAATATCTGGATTTGGGGTCAGTGGTGATGGTGATCCCTCTAACCATGGCAGAATTGTCTTTTCGTGCTTCTTAAAGGTCATAAAGCGACTTTCTGAGGCAAATTCTTGTTATGTATTTAAAAAATGTTTTTGGAGTGTGGAATTGTTGCATTTGTCCTCCACAGGGAATACATGCATCCCAGAAGATGTATCTTAGACCAGACTAGAAAGAAAAAACCCAGAAAACTGTAATAATAAAATCTACTTAGCCTGTAATTTTGTCATTGGGCACCTTCTTCCTGTTTTTACAGAAGTTGGTTGTTTTTAGTATGCAGCAAAGTTTAAGTAGCTGGTTTTCAAATGCATGTTTGGTATCTAAAGAGCATTGGGTAAATGTACCAGAAATATTAGACATCTCTATACATCTCAGTGTAGTGCACATTATTAAAGTAAAAATGCAGAGAAACAAGTGAGACATGAAAGCATAGGTTTAAAATAAGAGTATAAGTGAATTTAAAGGTTCTATGCAGATGAGATAAAATCATGAATTGATTTCCATGGTAAGGTAATCAGCAATGAGATTTTTTTTTCCAGTGACTACTGAAAAACATACTGCTTTATATGTCTCCCTCCTAGGGGTTGGACATTGTTACCACAATTTTGGATTTAGATGTAGCAATTCTAAGCAGTTTCGCTGTGCTGTATCAGAACTAACCTGTCCATTCCTTCAGTCAGAACATTCTCCTTTCTGACTTATTTATTTCACCTAGAGTTATCAGGTGTAACAATCTGTAATTCTTGTTTCTCTTTACATAACGAATATGTTAAAGATTTCTGCAGTTTATGAGTTTTGTCATTTCTTTGTGTTTGTTCTTTCACTTTAGTGTTTCTTCATTAGCCATTCTCTTGATCCATGAAATTCTTTTCCTCCTGCAATAAAACCCAACAGAAACACTTCTGTCTTTTTTGTTTTGTTGCCTTATGTTGAAGTCCAACTTTCCATGCTGCATGGTGGAATGGAGAATATGTGGTGCATACGAAGAACATTATCAAATCCAGTTTTACTTTACTTGTTGTGTATTGCACCCTTCACCTATTTTTAATTTCTTAAATTATATTCTTCATCTTAAGGAGTCTGCTCCAGGTTGCCTCTGTTCTGACTTACATTACATCACTATGATCCCACTTTTCATTTACCACATTCCAAGATAGTTAACATTCATCAACAGGCTCCACACTTCTGTTTTATATCTTTAACTGCATTTCTTGGGTGGTTTGCCTTTCACTGTGAATGGATTTTTATAATCATGGGTTTAAGTTTTATTTTTTGAACTGTGCTCAACAGTTGGATTACTTAGGTGTCTAACTTCTTTTTATTTTTGTCTTTCTCGCATTTTATTTACCTACACTGTGCATTTTGTTTGTTTCCAAGCATGTTGCATTCACCTGTATGTATCCAGCTCTACAGCTGGGCCAGGATTTGAGGAACATGTGGCTCACTATATGTAGTCAGATCAGTTCTAGCCAACAAAGCCAATAATGAGGGATGGTGGGAGTTGCAGATTGACAACATCTGAAGGGCCACATGTTCCCCATCAATGAGCTAGGTACTCACTGGGTCATCTGTGCTGAATCAAATGAGGCCTGCAGGGTAAAGATCCTCTGTGCACAGAAAGCAAGAAGAAGGATGCTAACAGGCACCTGGCATAAAGGGAGTGTGGGATCTCCTCTGGAATACTTATTTTCAAGGTGGTACTTAATCTCTTCGTAGTCAGGCAGCTGAATGAGATAACATTGGATGCAAGATTTTCCTTTCCTTTTCCTTCTCTTACATAACACAGATGTTTCCGCCTAATATCTCTCTATCAGCAGCCTTAGAAGCCTCAGTTCTTTGACAGAGGCATGGTTTTCTTCCTGGATCCTTTTCTGAATTGTTTTTCTTCACTGTTTCATTGGGATAGAAGAGGAGTGGTATTGTAATTAAAGAAACTATTTTGTTTTATGCAAGTTGTCTAAAGGGATTCTTATTTAGTTAAAAGTGGATTTTGTTCAGTATATAAAGGAATTAGCAAGACATCCTTCTTTTCAATGGGTTAAAAAAAGTGTCACAACTCAGTACTACTCTGGAAGCAGCCCGCCCCGGTATTGAGTGCAAGGGTGATAGCAACTGAAACAAAATCTGGAATCCCGTCAGGTATGCCTCTTTGTGTAACTTTAGTAGAACTTAGAGGCCTAGTATGGTGTAATGGGTAGAGTGCCAGACTAAGACTCAGGAGGCATGGGTTCAAATCCATGCTCAACCATGGCATCTGTTCTGTCCCAACATTTCTTAAATCTACAGAAATTCCCTTCCTAACATGTGTATTTTTTTTTAGTTGTGCAGAAATCTGCTGCTTAAATAATTCACCTGGCTGGTTAAACATTTTATCACAGCAAGCAATTCTTCTGTGTCCTTCTTAATCTTCTTACTCTTATTGATCCTGGTCACCAGTGAATATCTTGTGTAAAGTGTTGCTTCACTGTTGAAAACTATTCAGATACATAATAACAGCTGTTAGTCTGTTAGCCCTTTAAGACAATGGTTCACAAATGTTTCAGCATGATAACCCTTTATGATTTTAATCATGCCCCCACCTTTCCTTTAGCATCATCCCATGCTTTTTAGTCCCTTTTCATGATTAAGAATTAAAAATAAACACCTAGACTTTAAAAAATTATTTTAAATTTAAAATAAACACATTTTTGTTGAAAAATTCTAGATTCTAGTAATGGTATCTATCAGAAATCTGTTTAAACTAAAGAAAGCTCCATTCCCCCCCCCCCCGTAGCGGGTACCCCAGTCAGCACCTGCCTGTCACCAGGGAACCTTGGCAGGAGAGCCAATGAGAAGGACGGAAGGCGGGAGCAGGAGAGAAGAGGGGGGTACAAAAGGAGGAGTTTGAATGGGAGAAGGCAGATTTGAGTTTTAGGTGGAGTGTGAGATAGATAGGAGGAATGTGAGACAGTGAGAGTAGAGAGAGAGGACAAACATAAAGATTGAGATCAGAGGATCAAAGGGGATTGATTGAGGTAGATTGAAATCAGAGATTGGGAAATATAGTGAAGTAATAGAAGGAGTTAAATACATACTTGTTTATCTAAGTGATTTGCTTCCTGTGATTGACTCTGTTATTTTCAACCTATCATTAACCCCACCCTGATAAATAAACTTAATGCGTTTGTTAAATGGTGTGTCCTTGAATTGATTGATGTTTAAAAGAAAACATTTGGTGGCAGTGTGAGGAAGATAGATGCAGGAACCAGAACATAATAAAGGTCTCAGAGATGGGGTTGTGTCACACTCCCTTTTAATGAAAATCTCAGTCTCTGTTGAAACTTCTTCAGCTCTCCCAAACCACCACTACCCACAGCCAGGGAGTTACTTCACCAGTTTGGAAGCCAGTGCTCTTAGACATTGAGGTGGTTGTCCCAAATGAGCCGTTCTCACAACACTTTCTCAATTCCATCCTCCCTGCCCCTCCCTGCTGTTACTTACAGGGGCTGTTTCTTTGATAGCTCAAAGTACAGCCTCCATGTCCAGAGACAGTGTGTAGCTGAATGCTAGAGTATCAGGTCAAAGAGGACATTGCCCTCCCTTACAAGATTTCCAGGAGATTTGTCAGGACCATTGAGGAAGCTAGTTACTATAGTCATAGTTGAAGGTGATTTGTGTAAGACCTAGGAAATAAGTAGAAGGTAGGCATGGAGTTTTAGATCCAGTAATTAGATTTTCAGGTAAATTTAACTGCTTTCAAAAACACCACTGGAAGATTAGAGGCTAGCACTGAAGAGGCCTATGTCTGCATTTGTCCAAACTTATTAAAGGAAAGAGATGGTCCAGGGATGTGACAGTGTGCAAAGCTGGGAACACTGATAAAGTTATGAAAACAGTAGGATAGACAAAATAGGCAAAAGTCCCTAAAAGGCTTTTTAAATTAGAGATAGGTTCAACAGGATGGGGGATGGTGTTATGGCTAAAAATGTATATTACTTTATGGATGGTCTCTAACGTGAGTCTTTGTCCTCCTCATAAGAAATTGAGAACTAGTGCACATAAAAGGTATTTCCTGAGATAAGTATGTCTCTTGCTTAATGTCAGAGGATCCAAAAATTGTTTCCATGCTTTAGAGACAGCTGGGACTTATTAAAGTTTTAACACACCATCATGACAAAAGTGTCTTTGTTAGTAGGAGGAGAACACATGTTTTGGGTTTTTTTAAAACGTCTTTGAGGCCATGCCAAGAGTAAAGCAATTTTTAAAATGGCAGAAATGTACTAAAGCTCATTTCATTTTGAACAAATTAGCTTTAAATAGCTCATATTAAAGCTAAATATCTCTACTGAAATAAAGAGCACAAGTTGTGCTTCCAAAATATTTAATGCTTGGTCCAGATGTGTGAATGTGTGACTGGCTTAACTTTCTTGGATTTATACTGGGATATTTTCCTTTGTTCTCTTTAGAGAGAACTTTAGAATTATTGATTTAATAAACCTGAGCCACTAAAACAGACATTCAGAATGTGATCTTATTGGAAATTATTGTTACTATTATTTTATTGTCAGGTAAAGTGTTGGAGCTTGTTACACATATTATAACACTCTTTACTGGAATAAGGAAGTGACACCCTAGTGTAAGTTCATGCGCACACACCACAAACGCCTCAACATGCATTTTTAGATGGGTGTAAGAGTGCAGACATGATCCTTGTGTGCTCCTTTGAGAGCCAGGTCAAAATCTTAAAGATGCAATACATTTTAATTATCTTTAAAACGTATATTCTAGCCTTCTGAGTGTGGTTCAAATCCTGGATGTGAATATTTGTTTTTTGATGTTGCTCCATTTACTGGTACTTTGACTTACATTTATTTGTCTTAAGTCTGCATGCAAAAAATGAACCTATATATATATATATATATAAACTCTCTTCTTGTGAGAAATCATATGTGAGATCTTTTCTACAAGATTAAGAACTAGCACATAATAAATATAATTGTGAAGACAGATACAGTAGTGGTGATGGTATTAATTAATTAAGAATCTACAGTCAGTCCCTCAGCTGTGGTGCAAGTCTCTATCTGTCCTGGCTTTGTGTATTTTATGACAGATGTACATGCCAGGACATCAGATGGTGGTTCAGCTGTCAGTCTTGCCCTTCCAACTAGGCTCTAGGCAGGTTGCCTGCTCTTTTTTTTCTTTTTTCTTTTTTTAAGCAGCTCACAAAATGCTTTTCTTGGGATGAGTATTCCAGAGTCAGAGAAAATGCCTTTCCTCCCCAGTCACCACCTGGCTCACTTTAGATGATGGAGCTACTTGAAGGAAGGTATGGTTTTCCAGCTAAGGTCTGACGCAACAACGCAACAACCCGTGTCTGCTGGAGCCATAAATGGTATCACAGATCACAGGGAGCACCTGCATCGTTGTTGTTCTCTGTTTTGGTATCCAAGAAGTTCAGCCTCAGAATCCAGTGCAGTTCATAGCAGATGTGGACTGAGATTGACATCAGGTGCTAGCCCAAGCATGCAGACTTTTCCTCTGGCCCTTATGCTGTGAGGGAGTCAAGAAAAAGAGCTCTAAGGTAAGGGTGTGGACCTGCTTTGGACGCATCCCAAAGAACAAAATGGCTCACTACCAGAAACGTTTGGACTTGGTCTGAGGTGAAGCAGTTAGTCTCCCAAAATACAGTGAGACTGCTTTGAATCTTCAGAGCCATCGGGTGGGGATGCAAGCAGTGAAAAAGTTTCTTGCTCCCGCTGCAAGTGAAGGAGACGAGGGACTGGATATATGGCACATGTTGTTTTGTGACTAACTCCTCTGGCTTTTAATCAAGGAATGATCTTATCAAGGCTCTCCAATGAGAGTGCTTTGGAAAGTGATGATGAAGTGACTTCCACCACTTTCCTAATCAGATTTGCATGTTCCATATGACTGTGGTACCAGTTCACAGAAAGACAAATAAAGTATTGAATGTTTTTCAGTCATCATGACCCCCTGAATCCTTGCACCTGGCCTGAAGCGTTGCATGGAACTTAATCTGGGAGCACAGCTACAGCACACTCTACTTTCCATGCAAATTGCCTAGAAAGTCAATTGGTTTCTTTCACCACAAGAATCAAAAAGCTTAAACGTGCCTCCTCCTAACAACTCCCCTTTTGGTGGGCTTCATCACCTCAAAATACACTGCTGTGGCCTGCAGGTTTCATCCAGTTTAAAAACAACAACAACAACGTACAGTTAGAGTTCTTTGTTGATTTATTGCTGATTTCACCATTGTTTGTAATGAAAAAATGTTGGACTCTTCAGATTTTCTGAAGGGAGGCTGTACCTGAACCAAAGCAAATTGAACTGAACTGCTTTCCAGATTGTGCTTCGCAGCAAAGTTCTCTTTCTACCAGGTTAGAAATTATTTCTGCCCAAGTCTGTATACTTGCTACTAAGTGGTAACATAGAAGATGGGATTATGCGCCTTGTTCTCAAGTGGCAAAAACTAGTCAAGAAAGTTAAGTATATGTTGGAGGGTCCAATCCTGTGGCTCTTCAGTATATCCACAGTGTCCCTACTAGTGGAAATTAGAGTGAAATAGATATGGATGGAACATGGGCTCCACCAAGTGGGCCAAGCCTTCTTGCATTCTTCTTTGCTGGATCTGTGCTACAGAGCAAGCATGGGCAACCTGGTCACCTCCAGATGTTTTTGACTACATTCATATAGTCCTTGACTTTTGGACATAGTGATGAAACCGTAATCTAAAACATCTGTAGGGCACTAGGTTAGTTGTCCCCTCTCCATAGATTTCTGAAGCCAGACATCCTTCATATAGAAGAGAAATAAAATGTATCCAAGTTTTTTCCAATGGCATGGAAAGCTTTTCATGTTGGCAAGATTCTAGGAATCTGTTTTCACTAACCTGGACTTGGATTCACAACAGAGATCTGTCTTTAAGAATGAATACTGTATGTAAGTTGTTCATGATTGCAATTAGTGCCTATAATGCTAATTACAATTTGGCTGCTGCTTGCCATGTTGCTTGTTCCAGGAAGCTACTTCTGCCTTTGCTTATCTTGGAGCCTAAAGTACTGTAATGAGAATTGTGTTTCTGCTGTTTAGATAAGCCATGGACGACAGGAAATTCTGCCACTTTTTGTAGTTGCCCTGCCTTTTCTTCTTGGTATAAGCTTGTGGCAGGAGATGATTTGAGTAGGGGGGGGGTAATCCATGATGTGTTGTGGCCAATCACCCCTGTGCCTATCATTATTTTGGCCTGATGATGCTGTTTCTAGTAGCTGCAGATTACTAAATTTCAGGACTAGGACTCCATTATAAACCCACCTTGACTACTTGTTTCAGGACAAGCTGCTGTAGCATGCTTTTCTGCTGGCAAGTAGAGTAGGATATTAAATCCTATTTACATGAGAAGGCAGCCTGTTTAGACTCATCAGCAGGCACATTGGCAGTGATGAAGCAATATGGGCTGAGGAGATCATAAAGGAAAACAACACACCAAACCCAATAGCAGAAATGCCTGTAAACTGCAAGACATAAAACTTTTATTAGCATGCTGATATCCTTAATTGATATAAACATGAAGCTCTGCATAGTACCCAGTACTTGGAAGATATGCATCTAAGTAATATTTAAATGGATCTTCAGTGTTTAAAGCCCACAAGAGGGTGATTGTAGTTGGCTTAATTAAATGAGCTGAACCCCCCCCCCCCATAACTGCATTATTGCTCCTAAATAGAATAGTCATTGTGCACTGTTTTTTAAAACTTGGCTAGAACGATTAAAAAACAATAAAAAAAACCTTAGCCTGACTACTATAGCATTAAATCACCAGCAAAACAAAGATGATAAAAGCTGCTTCATCCTGAGAGAAGTGCATATAATATTGCGTGTGTTTAGTCGTTTAGTCGTGTCCGACTCTTCGTGACCCCATGGACCAGAGCACGCCAGGCCCTCCTGTCTTCTACTGCCTCCCGGAGTTGTGTCAGGTTCATGTTGGTTGCTTCGCAGACACTGTCCAGCCATCTCATCCTCGGTCGTCCCCTTCTCCTCTTGCCATCACACCTTCCTAACATCAAGGTTTTTTCCAAGGACTCTTTTCTTCTCATGAGATGGCCAAAGTACTGGAGCCTCAGCTTCAGGATCTGTCCTTCAAGTGAGCATTCAGGGGTGATTTCCTTTAGAACTGATAGGTTTGTTCTCCTTGCAGTCCAGGGGATTCTCAAGAGCCTCCTCCAGCACCACAATTCAAAGGCATCAATTCTTCGGCGGTCTGCTTTCTTTATGGTCCAGCTCTCACTTCCATACATCACGACAGGAAAAACCATAGCTTTGACTATTCGGACTTTTGTTGGCAAGGTGATGTCTCTGCTTTTCAAGATGCTGTCAAGATTTGTCATCGCTTTCCTCCCAAGAAGATGGCGCCTTTTAATTTCAGGGCTGCTGTCTCCATCTGCAGTGATCATGGAGCCCAGGAAGATAAAATTTGACACTGCCTCCATATCTTCCCCTTCTATTTGCCAGGACGTGATGGGACCAGTGGCCATGATCTTAGTTTTTTTGATGTTGAGTTTCAGACCGTTTTTTGCACTCTCCTCTTTCACTCTCATTACAAGGTTCTTTAATTCCTCCTCACTTTCTGCCATCAGAGTGGTATCATCTGCATATCGGAGGTTGTTGATATTTCTTCCGGCAATCTTAATTCCGGCTTGGGTTTCTTCCAGTCCAGCCTTCCGCATGATGTATTCTGCATATAAGTTAAATAAGCTGGGGGACAATATACAGCCTTGCCGTACTCCTTTCCCAATTTTGAACCACTCAGTTGTTCCATGACCAGTTCTAACTGTTGCTTCCTGTCCCACATATAGGTTTCTCAGGAGACAGATAAGGTGGTCAGGCACTCCCATTTCTTTAAGAACTTGCCATAGTTTGCTGTGGTCCACACAGTCAAAGGCTTTCGCATAGTCAATGAAGCAGAAGTAGATATTTTTCTGGAACTCTCTGGCTTTCTCCATGATCCAGCGCAAGTTAGCAATTTGGTCTCGAGTTCCTCTGCCTCTTCGGAATCCAGCTTGTACTTCTGGGAGTTCTCGGTCCACATACTGCTGAAGCCTACCTTGTAGGATTTTGAGCATAACCTTGCTAGCGTGCGAAATGAGTGCAATTGTACGGTAGTTGGAGCATTCTTTGGCACTGCCTTTCTTTGGGATTGGGATGTAGACTGATCTTTTCCAATCCTCTGGCCACTGTTGAGTTTTCCAAACTTGCTGGCATATTGAATGTAGCACCTTAACAGCATCATCTTTCAAGATTTTAAATAGTTCAACTGGAATGCCATCACCTCCACTGGCCTTGTTGTTAGCCAGGCTTTCTAAGGCCCACTTGACTTCGCTCTCCAGGATGTCTGGCTCAAGGTCAGCAACTACATTGTCTGGGTTGTCCGGGATATCCAAATCTTTCTGATATAATTCCTCTGTGTATTCTTGCCACCTCGTCTTGACGTCTTCTGCTTCTGTTAGGTCCTTCCCATTTTTGTCTTTTATCATGTTCATCTTTGCACAAAATGTTCCTCTAATATGTCCAATTTTCCTGAACAGATCTCTGGTCTTTCCTTTTCTGTTATCTTCCTCTATTTCTTTGCATTGTTCATTTAAGAAGGCCCTCTTGTCTCTCCTTGCTATTCTTTGGAAGTCTGCATTCAAGTTTCTGTAACTTTCCCTATCTCCCTTGCATTTTGCTTCCCTTCTCCTCTCTGCTATTTCTAAGGCCTCGTTGGACAGCCACGTTGCTTTCTTGCATTTCCTTTTCTTTGGGATGGTTTTCGTTGCTGCCTCCTGGACAATGTTACGAGCCTCTATCCAAAGTTCTTCAGGCACTCTGTCCACCAAATCTAGTTCCTTAAATCTGTTCTTTACTTCCACTGTGTATTCATAAGGGATTTGGTTTAGATTATACCTGAGTGGCCCAGTGGTTTTTCCTAATCTCTTCAGTCTAAGCTTGAATTTTGCTATGAGAAGCTGATGATCAGAACCGCAGTCAGCTCCAGGTCTTGTTTTTGCTGACTGTATAGAGCTTCTCCATCTTTGGCTGCAGAGAATATAATCAATCTGATTTCGATATTGCCCATCTGGTGATTTCCATGTATAGAGTCGCCTCTTGTGTTGTTGGGAAAGAGTGTTTGTGATGACCAGCTTATTCTCTTGACAAAACTCTATTAGCCTTTGTCCTGCTTCGTTCTGAACTCCAAGGCCAAACTTCCCTGTTGTTCCTTTTATCTCTTGGCTCCCTACTTTAGCATTCCAGTCCCCTAGAATGAGAAGAACATCTTTCTTTGGTGTCAGTTCTAGAAGGTGTTGTAAATCTTCATAGAATTGTTCAATTTCAGTCTCCTCAGCAATGCTGGTTGGTGCATAAACTTGGATTATTGTGATGTTGAATGGTCTGCCTTGGATTCGTATTGACATCATTCTATCATTTTTGAGATTGTATCCCATTACAGCTTTTCCCACTCTTTTGTTGACTATGAGGGCTACTCCATTCCTTCTACGGGATTCTTGCCCACAATAGTAGATATGATAATCATCTGAGCTGAATTCGCCCATTCCTGTCCATTTTAGTTCACTGATGCCCAGGATGTCCACTGATGCCCAGGATATAATATTGCAGCCTAAAATAAATGTGGGGAAAAGTGTTGTGCTCAGTTCTTTTTAGGGAAAGCACTAAACATTGTTGGTAGTACATTTCAGAAGTCTTTGTACCTTCTCCTTGCCAAAAGCCACCTTGATTTTTAACATGCAAAAGTAGCAACTGAACCCTGACTTTAGATCCAAGGTATCAAGGGTAAAGGTAAAGGTAAAGGCTCCCCTTGACAATTTTTGGCCAGTCGTGTTCGACTCTAGGGGGTGGTGCTCATCTCCGTTTCCAAGCCATAGAGCCAGCGTTTTGTCCGAAGACAATCTTCCGTGGTCACATGGCCAGTGTGACTTAGACACGGAACGCTGTTACCTTCCCACTGAGGTGGTCCCTATTGATCTACTTGCATTTGCATGCTTTCGAACCGCTAGGTTGGCGGGAGCTGGGACAAGTGATGGGAGCTCACTCCGTTGCGTGGATTCGATCTTACGACTGCTGGTCTTCTGACTCTGCAGCACAGGCTTCTGCAGTGAACCGGACAGTAAATTTCTCATGTTAAAACCAACACTTTGATTGTGGTTAAATGATTCATTTCAGAACAGTGGCTCAGTTAAGATCTGTAACCATCAGAATCCATTAAGGCCTTTATGGCGTTCTCCTCTTTATTGAATACAATTTGTTGGAGTGTCCATAATCCTCAAGTGGCCATTAGGTTTTTCTGGATATTGTGTTTCCTGCTGTAAGCCTAGCCTGAATTCTAAGTGTCAGTGTCAGTCTACGAGTTTTACTTGAATCTCTGAACCTTTCTGGATGGCTCCTCTTAACAAGAGGGAGGGAAGAAGGAAGGAAGACTGGCTGACTAAGGGAAGTTACTGATAAGATAATTCTACTGTGTTTGTTCAAGACTAATATACAGTGCAGTAGGACTTTAGTAGCTATGATATGCACCTTAATATATCTCTATACTTAAAGCTTCTAGGAACCAACAAGGTAAGAAGAAGAAAGAACTAACTGATTTACTGGTCATAGCTAGGATAATATTGAAATGCTACCCTTTTATGCTTTTAGAAATGTATAGCATCTCAGACTCTGTAAACTAAAAAAAAGTAGGAAGACTGTCATTGTTTATATCCTTTAGGCAGCAACACCCAGTTTTACAGCAATAAGGATTTCCTCAGGAATGCTTTCTGGATGTGGGTGGAGTGCTTCTCACAAAATTGTGGTACACAGTTGTTCTTGTTGTACCCTTACTGTTTTGCTAATTAATAAGGTTAATGGAGCAATAGATTTCTGCCAAATTTTTTGATTTGTCCAGCTCAGGGTTTCCTCGCCACCAAGACAACCACAACCCTGCTTGTACCATTCTCCAGCTTATGGAGCATGACATACATTTGGCCTTGTTTTCTTAACCAAGTGACTAGTGATGTTTGTGCAGGGATGCCTTGATGATGATTAAATCAACTTATTTATCACTTTCATAACAACTTATTGTTATGGCTCTACTGTTGCCTAGTAAGGTTTGGATTGTTTGTTTCAGTCAATGGCTTGTGTAGTGGAGGGCTAGGGAAATGCACCTCCAGAGATGCATAGAATTCAAGAGATTCTATAATCTTTTGGGAAGTTTCTTCTTAGTGAGGCAGGTACCCCATCGTTAACTGGAAGTTGAGTCATGGAACCAGACTTCTTTCTTCTTAGGCTGAAACGTTTCACTAAACATTCAAGCAGCTTTTTCAGTCTGAGGAGAGTGCAAAGAGGAGTGTTTGGAGCGCTGCGTTAGAGAAACCAAACAGCCACTAAACAGGAGAAAAACCCAGCTCATGAAGGTCAATGGTGTATGTTTTTTCCAGCCCCATGCCTTCCAGTGGGGCTTGCTCTGTTGTTGTTTTTTGAGGGGTTTTTAGTGATTTTTTGTTCTGTTGTTTTGGGGGGGGTTGGTGATTTTTTTTTTCCAGCCCCAGCACATTCCAGTGGGGCTTGCTGTGTTATTGTTGTTTTGTCATTTCCCCCCCCCCCAGCCCCAGTGTGTTCTGGTGGGGTTTGCTGTGTGTTTTTTTTAATTGTTGTTGTTATTATTGTTATTGTTATTGTTGTTGTTGTTGTTGCTGCTGCTGCTGTTACTGTTATCGTCATCATCCTCCTCCTCCTTATCCTCCTCCTCCTCCTCCAGCTTGAACAGATTAATGGGGTGTCAATGCATTCCTATGGGAAGTGGTGCTTCGATTTACAACCATTTGGAGTTTCGACCATCATTCCGGAATAGATTAAGTTCATAAGTCGAGGCACCACTGTATTGTTAATTGTGCATGGAGATGTGGAGTTACAAGGAATTTTCGTGCAGATGTTTGCCCTCAATTTATTTAAATTTTATTTTATTTAAAATATTTTTACTGTGCCTTCCTCATAAAAACGGACCCAAGGCAGCTTACATCATTTAAAAACACAATATTAAAAGCTAAAAAAAGAGCACATTGTTCATTAAAGAACAATTCATAACATATTTAAAATGTTAGGTAAAAATATTAGGAAAACGGATTTAGAAGCAACAAAATAGAAACCATCCTGCTTATTGTCTCCTAGACAGTTGGTCGCTAAGGAAAAGCCTGCCTGAAGAGAAAGACTGCTTGTAGAAGGATAGGAGAGATGGGGCCAATCTGCCCTCCTGTGGGAGGAAATTCAAGAGTTTGGGAGCAGCAACAGAGAAAACCCTCTGTTGTGTCCCAATCAGCCTCACCTGTGAGGGTGGTGGGACCCAGAGAAAGGCCTCTCCTAATGATCTGAACCACTTGGGCAGGCTCATAAAGGGAGATAGTTTGGACCCAAGCCATTTCACATTCAAGGTGAGAAGAGCTGAGGAAACCTTGCAATTTCAGGGATAGAGTTAAACATGTGGTTCTCACAGTCCAATTGTTTCTATATAGGTCGAATTAACACTAGAGTAGGCTTTGAGGTTACTGAAACAGTGGTTGAAATATCCATTACATGGATATCCATTTTTCATGCATGTCTCATCAGAATATCTGGGCTTAAACATGTGTGATCTGAATCCTTAGGGGTCAATAGAGTTTGTGTGTCAAGTTGTGTTGCTCCTTGTATTGTGAATGGTAGGTTTCGTCTACAAAAGGCATGGGATCAACTGACCATCCCTTAAACTACTGAAGCCTTAAACTTCATAGGTAGCCTGTGATAGAGCTTCTGAGGAAATTGGTAAAATACATGCCTGTTTATTTTCCCTCAAAGATTTATAACCATGAGCATATATTTCCCTGTCCTTGTTTATGTGTATAGATCAATCAGCAGAAGAATTTCTTGAGTTCTCAGTATGTTCAGTGTGGAGCTTGGTAGCCAGGACAACTGGTTTGTATTACTGTGTGCCCAATGGGTGAGAAAAATGGAAATGCCTCTTTTGATAAGCGAACCATGTGATGCAATCTACCAAAAAAAGGGAATTTCGAGTATTTCCATAACAGGAAATAAAATCTATATCATTTTATTTGGATGATGATGATACACATCTTGTTTCAGTGCACATTTCCCTAGCATCTGTACAAGGTGTAGTTGTCTGTAGGGATAATTAGTTTTCCGAATCTTGTATTGGACTATAATCTGATTAAAACTCTTGCCATTTTTCTGTGAAATGTATTTCTTGGTGCATCCTATGAGACATATTGAACTCGGGATGTAGAATTTTGAGCGGGCTGCAACCTTGGTTCATTATGAGGCCTTGCTACAGTGTTCGTAAGTGATGTCATATAAAGTGAATCATCTTAATACCACTCAGACTCAAAGTTGGCTTTCCCTGATATGGCAAAGATAATTCTTTCCTATATTGAAGGCTGGATTCTTAATAAAACAACTGCACCCTAAAGCTAGTATAAAGCCAGGAACTGCTCTAAAATCGCAACACAAGCTACCCTGCCAACATATGAGCAGCTGGCACTCTGTGTAGGTTTAATTGAAATTTAATTTTACAGCTTTTTTTTTTGTCATATTGGAACAAGTCTCACTGTAGACGTATATCGTAATAGAATGAGTATTAAATAGGATACCGGCAGTAACTGGCAGCTCTAACTACGTAATGGAGCCCTCAAGCAAGGTATGCAGTCACATTTCTACAACTGAACTGGAGCTCCTGTACATAGATAAATCCTATCCAGTCATTCTGAACTCCAGAATCACCAACATGGATAGAGATATGTGGCTAGCCTTTTAATGGGAGCAATGACCGAATGAAGAGGTGTAGGGCCCTACTCGCATGGAGGCTCCACCCATGAGCAAGAACCAAGTCTTGCCAGGGATTTTGCTGATGTGTAGAGTCTGTGCAAGAGCAAGAACATCTCTTCAGGTTCATTGTCTTTAGCCTCGGGCTGGTTAGCTGCCCTTCTCTATTCATATTGACTGCACCAGATCATAATTCTCTGCAGCTTGTTAATCTGAGCACTGGGCTTCGGATTTGGGCTGCCTTTGAAGATTTCTCATAACCTTCCCTCAGTATGAAATATAGTTGCTCTCATGCTAATTGGCACCAGCTACAGAGAGAGCACATGTTGCCAGTCTTAAACAGTTTCAGATGCTGTATAATACATAATACATAATACAAAATGCTGGTTATTGCTTGATAAGCCATAAATAGTTTGTGGCCTGCTTATCTCAATGCCTTGAATTACTATATGAACCTGCCCGACTTTACAGTCTTGATTCAAGACTCTCTTCCTAGTCCCACAGCTATCTGACAGATGCAGCTGTTTACTCATGAGAAGATCTTCTCAGTCCTGGTGCCACAAATTTGGAATACTCCCTCTAGAAAAGCTTGCCTTCTTTCTGTTTTTCCTCAGCATCTAGCATTCAGAGTGTTACAATCTTTATACATTTGAGTGTCTGTTTAGTTAATTAAGATGCACATTATAAACTTTTATCATATATCCTGCCTCTGTTATTATCTATGTAGCTTATCAAGGTCATTATTTTAGAATATAGCTCCCAGAATTCCCCAGGTTGATTTTCAATAAAATAACTTTTCCAAGCTCTGCATACCTCTTACCTTGTCTTTGCTTGTTCTATAGTGTTCTTCAACTGTGTTCTGTTCAAGAGAAAGACCAGAGCTGCAGTTTACAGGGAGCTTGGGAATTCCCCACTTTGCCTTCTTTGAGAAAAGTCAGCCTGTAGGGCCTTGGCCAAGCTGCACCCCCAGAAGAAGGGAATGGTAAACCACTTCTGAGCACTCCTTACTTAAAAACAAAACAAAACCAAAAAAAAAAAAAAAAAAAAAAAGCTAGAAAGAGTTGCTATAAGTCAGAATCAACTTAATGGCTTTAATTATAATTGATTTATTATGGATGATGGGGAATAGGAATAACGTTCTTACGTTCTTGGCACACATTGTCTGCAACACTTGTATGCTAAAGGCTAGCCTCTGTAGGCTATTATGAAAAAAATAGTGTGTATTTTGTAGTAAATACATTTTTTCGTATTTCTTATTTTGTTGTACGCACATAATACTGTCTTGTAACCCAGCTGGTCCCAAATTGGTGAAACATAGGACTTGGTGAGCAAATGGAACAGCTGTTAGAAGCAAGATGTTTGGAATATTGCTACATTTTCCATATGTCTTTTGTGACCCCCTGGTAGCCCCAGGAGCTTTGGTTGGGTTGTGGCGTTCCAGTTTTGGATCCAATCCACATAAGCAGGGGACAATGAATAAAACTGAACAGGATTTATTGAAACTTGGAAGGGAGAAATAGATAACAAACCATCACAAGCAAAGTCCATAGTCCCACTTCCCAGCCCTAGTCTCACTTCTTCTTTAGTAGACTGCCATTCCTTGGTTCTGTTCCAGTCTCTCTGGATAATTCAGTTCAAGTCACTAAGTCCCCAGCCTGGTCACTATGCTGATTTCAAAGATCAAGTTTGCTTCATTCCTGCTCCCTGGGTCAGGGGACCAGCATCCCCCAGAATGAGTAGACAGGCCAACTCCCTCTGATGACTCTTTTTCAGTTAGAAGGAATCTGTTCCCCCCCCTTTTTTTGGTCCAAAACACCTGTTGCCCCTTCTGATGCTGTGACTTCCATCTTTCTGGAATACCTAGAAGCCCCATTCACAATCTCCGATGGAGCCTACGGGTCAATCTTCTTTGTAGCCACCCTGACTTTAAGGTTTCAGTTCCCTCCTTTTTCTCCGAGGAGATATTTTTCCTTCTGGTCAAGGAGAGTCTGCCTGTCTGCCATCTCCTCTTTCCCCTCTTTCTGTGCTTCCTTTCTCCCTAGTGGCAAAGCTCTTTTTGTATCTTTTTTTAAAGCTCTTTTTGTATCTCTCATCCTCCAGGGGTGTACTCCAGGGGTAGTACAGTGGTGCCTCGCTTAACGAGTGCCCCGTTTAACGAAAAAATCGCATAGCGATGGCTTTGTTGCCATCACTTTTGCGATCGCACAACGATCTTGCCTATGGGGAAAAATCGCTTTGCGATTTTTCCCCATAGGCACCATTTTCCCCCAGCTGAGCGGCGGGAGCTTTGAAGCCCCGCTGCTCAGCTGGGGGAAAATGTCGGCAGTGGGCTGCGGCCTCGGAAGGACCCCGAAGCCACCGTCCCCTGCCGACAATTCCCTTCCGAGCTCCGGGGACAGGCTGGTGGGTGAATCGGGAAGCTTGAAGCCTCTCCGCGCTGCTTACCCAGGCCGTCCTCGGACTTCCAGAAGTCCGGGAACGGCCAGGGTAGGCGGCGCGGAGAGGCTTCAAGCTCCCTGGTCCACCCCCCAGCCTGTCCCCGATGCTTGAAGCCTCTCCGCGCCGCCTACCCAGGCTGTTCCCGGACTTCCAGAAGTCCGGGAACGGCCAGGGTAGGCGGCGCGGAGAGGCTTCAAGCTCCCCGGTCCACCCCCCAGCCTGTCTCCGATGCCGGTAGCCTCCCCGCGCCGCCTACCCAGGCTGTTCTCGGACACCTAGGTGTCCGAGAACGGGCTGGGTAGGCGGCGCAAGGAGGCTTTAAGCGGCGGGGACAGGCTGGAGGGTGAATCGGGAAGCTTGAAGCCTCCCCACGCTGCTTACCCAGGCCGTTCCTGGACTTCCAGAAGTCCGGGAACGGCCGGGGTAGGCGGCGTGGAGAGGCTTCAAGCTCCCCGGTCCACCCCCCAGCCTGTCTCCGATGCCAGTAGCCTCCCCGCGCCGCCTACCCAGGCTGTTCTCGGACACCTAGGTGTCCGAGAACGGGCTGGGTAGGCGGCACAAGGAGGCTTTAAGCGGCGGGGACAGGCTGGGAGGTGAATCGGGAAGCTTGAAGCCTCCCCGCGCTGCTTACCCAGGCCGTTCCCGGACTTCCAGAAGTCCGGGAACGGCCGGGGTAGGGGGCGCGGAGAGGCTTCAAGGTCCCCGGTCCACCCCCCAGCCTGTCTCCGCCGCTTAAAGGGTAACCGGCGGTTGGTGGGATCCAAGCCCGGGATGCCTGAAAGGCATCCCAATCCCACCACCCTCCCCCCACGGCTTGGATCCGAGCCGCGGCGGCTACCCCAGCCATGGCCGGACTCTAGGGAGTCCAGCCATGGCTGAGGTAGCTGCCGTGGGTCAGATCCAAGCCGCGGGGGGAGAGAGAAAACCGGATAATCCGTTCCAATTGGAACGGATTAACCGGTTTTCAATGCATTCCTATGGGAAATGGTGCTTCACATAACGATGTTTTCACATAACGTTTTTTTTTTTCTGGAACCAATTAACATTGTTATGCGAGGCACCACTGGTATTCCTTTCAGTTCTCTAGGGATTCTCCCCTGACTTCTGTGACTGACAGGACTACCATAGCATCAGTTCATATCCCTGCTTCTTGATTCAAGCTGTATCTAGAGGTCACGATGCCTTGGAACCCTTCCATAACCCATGATTCAGGTAGACTCATCGGTGCAGCCATTATCATGAGGTTCTCAAGTCCCTGTTGGAGCGTGACTGCATGCTGACAGGGATGTCTGTGCCCCTGTGTTCCTCACAGATTTCATTTTCTTTTTATCAAACCCTGGTCCCTTATTTTAGAACATTGTAATATCTGCATTATTGCTGAAAATTATTTTTTCCCCATTCTTATTGCTTTGATTTGCAGTTTGGTAGAAAAGCTGCTGTGACTGAGACTTGAATATACGTACTTCTCTCTCTCTCTTTATCTTCTGTGGTATTCATATAGAGGAAGAAAACAACCAGACACACAATTATAAAGACTCACAAATGTTCCTGAGATGAATAGAAAATGTATGCCCTTACTGAAACTAGATAAATATACAGAGCTTGGAATCATTCCCTTTTTTTGGACTACAGCTTCCAGCTACCTGGGGAGATTCTGGGAGATGTAGTCCAAAAAAGGGAAAGTTTCCAAGCTCTGCAGATCTGTTTTGTTTATTGTAGCCAATAACACAACAATGCTTGTTTAAAAATCAATACTTTCTAGTATTGTGATAGTATTGTGTTTTGCAGTTATTTATGCATATAAGGAGCCTGTTGACATGCAGTATTATTTGAAGAAGTGAAGAATAATGTGAATCTGTGTACTGTAGTTGCACAAGGCTGTTGACAATTTGTGACCCTTTAGAGGTCACGAATCAATAGCATCTCTGTTAGTCGAAAGCAATTTGACAGTGCATAATGACGGCAAATGTAGCTGTAACGTTTTAGATTTATTTTTCAACCTTATAAAGTGACATAGATTGAAAAATCATATTCCTATATAAGGAATGGTCCTTTTCAAGGAATATTGGCTTTTCCTTATATAGAGAGCCATTGTCATGGAGATGGCGGCTGCGAGGGGGGGGGTAAAGAAGTCTTGTTTTTGACACTTGCCTTGTTCCTGGAGGTGACAATAAGATTCAGTCAGATGAGTGTCTGGGGCTTCTGGGAGATAACAAAAGAGCTTGGCCCTCTCCTGTTTTTCTCAAGGCCTGGTTACAGATAGAAACAGATTTGGTTGCCTTGGTGGATGGCTTTCATCAGGAACTGGAGGACATGTGACTGTTTGGTACTGGTTCTCAGTGGCTTTCAATAGCATCAAAATATCTTCCTTTTGAGGTTGGCTTTTAATTGGCTTGGACAAGTGAGGGAATTATGGAATGCTGTTTTTACTTATTTTGAGGGGTTATATTTTCAAGTGATTTAAAATAGTACTTTAAAATACCATTATTTGCTTAATTTTTAGAGACACATGGTGCTGTGTTTTTAATTATGCTTGTAATGCTGTTTTAAATTTGTGTTCCACCTTTAAGTCCCTTACTGGGAAAAACACAGTGCATGAATTGTTGAATTTTTTTCTGCAACTGCTTCTATACTACGCATATTAAGTGGTATGTGTCTAAACATCCTGCTTTCAGTGCTGTATCAAGATCTTCACTGACTCTGTAAAGATCTGAGGATATTCTTTTCACAGAGATTGAGTTGCTTAATTTTTTTTGAAGATTCATACATAAGATTGATCAAGGTGGTGTCAATCCAGCCATTACAGAAGAAAACAACAAAGACTCTCATACCTACTGTGACTTAGATCTTAGTATTCCTGTATTCGTGCAAAGGCTAGTATTCCTGCTTGTACTTCTCGCAGTGTCCAAATGAAAAGTATGTTAATGAAATGCAGGACCGTATTCTACATGTTTCCATGTGGCTGGGTTTCCTGTTCAGACTGAAATGCTAAATAGGAACTGCTGATGTTTGCAGTTACTTTTCCACACAGTAACTCTTGTGTCTCATGTTTGCTCAAATGGTATGTTTCTCTCTCAGTCCCTGTTTATTTATCTGCATATAGCCAGGGCTTAACTTGTGAAACATTTCATGGAAGGAACACCCTTTCTCACTTTTCCATTTACCCTTTTGAGGTAAAAGACTCCCTTTTTCCAGTCTACTATTTTATTTTCCATGCCTTCTGACTTAGTAGGATCGTGACTCACTACTCCAGCCAAATGTAGATCTTGCTCTAGGAAAATAGCTTGTCCTCAGGTTATTTGTTGGTCTAGGTATGCTTTAATATAGTGTGGTTAGTGTAAGAGCTAGGTAGAACTGTATTTCATTTGGCAGGTCTTTGGAAATTCATGGGAGATAAACATTGGCTGTAAGGGCAATTATGCAATTCATGCAAAGCATCATAAACTGTGTCTGAGAGCATCCACGGGGATAGCAGAGGCCCTTTGCGAAGGGCAGTAGGTCAATGGTAGAGTTTGTGTCTCATTTCCAAATGTCCCAATCTCCAGCATCCTCAGTTGTGACTGGGAAAAATTGCTGTCTGGATCCCTGGAAAGACAGTGCCAGCCACTGTAGGGAACACTAAGCTTTATCCCAAGACCTTCATTGGAAGAATGTATACTTTTTATACAGATCTGCTCTTTGCCCTTTTTTTGATTGCTGAAGTATCTAAAGATCTGCAGAGAAGAAAGTTGACATTTTTCCTGCTTGTTACGTTAGTCTAGAAGAGCAGCAGAAACAGAATGGAAAATCAATGTATATTTTTGGTCTTTTGCAAGAAACTTTCTGAATTGCTAATTGCTGCATTCTAGCTTTAGTTTCACTCAAAACAGAACATTCTTCTGCCAACAGAGCAGACTGTCTTCTTCATTCTGACTCTTTGCTTGTGTCTAGTCTGGAGTGTGGATTCAGTTAAAGGAGCTGGAGTGTGGATTCAGTTAAAGTGTTGGAGTGGCATCAGTATATCGGACGTACGGTACTGTACTGCATTTTCCCCAGTGGGGGTTGCTCTATATGTTCCTACAATGTGTAGTAGAGTCTGACATCCAGCTGAATTTTCATGCTCCCCTATGCATGATACAGAGCTTTTCTGTTACCATAATCAAAATACAAACTATAGCAGACAGACAATCTGAGCTAAAGACTCTTTCCTGTTAGATGTACTGTACTGTATTTCATTTTCTAGTGCAAGGTGCTGGACAGACTGGAGCTCTCTATTGTCTTTAACATCAAATACAAACATTGTTGTCAGCACATTCATTGGGTTGGTGTGCTGTAACCAATAAATCTAGTTCAATAAGAGTCAGGTCATTATAACTTGTCTTTGTTATTCACTCCATTAACATCAATCATGATGGATGCTTCTGGTATTCATATGCTATCAGATTAATTCTCTAGGAATTCCATGGCAATTCATCATTTTATACTATGCTTTATTATGGTTCCCTCAAATCTAAAGCCTTTGTAAGAAGGGAGTATTACAGTGCAGGAGACATCACAGAAGTGTTGGGACAACTGCTGTCTTGGAAGTGCTGACTTTTACTTAGGGTTTATTATTTTCCCCATCTTTAAAATATCACTCGTGTGTGTGTGTGTGTGTGTGTGTGTGTGTGTGTGTGTGTGTGTGTGTGTGTGTGTGTGTGTGTGTGTGTGTGTGTGTGTGTGTGTGTGTGTGTGTGTGTTATCAGTAGCATAACTATGAATTTTAGTACTCAGGGCAATGTCTCCCACTCATGCCATCTTGATTTATGGGCATGACTCCACCAAGCAAAATGAAAGAAAGTAGAACCCCCTCCCCAAGAAAGTTTGTATTTTCAAAGAAGCAAAAGACTGTGAATAGAGTCAGAAAGTGTTATAGGGTTATGAGGTGTTGCCATTTATTTTCCTAACATTCATTAATAGATTCATCTCTGGATTGTGATGGCCTCTAACTTTTGGTTCCCTGGGGCAAACCTCTAGTTACTCCACCCTAGTTACAGCCCTGCATCGTAGACAACATACTTTGAAAAAGTTTGTGCAGGCTGGTAGCATGTTTTTTTTATAAAAGCTGAAAGTAACTGAGACTAAATGTAGCAACTTCTAGAGGAAGGGCAGATAGTCTATATACTGAAACCTGTGTAGGAAATTATCCCCTGCCTCAGCAAGTAATCCAGTGTACAGTGGTGCTTCGCTTCACGACAATTCGTTCCAGTGAAATCGCTGTAGAGCGAAAATGTCGTCAAATGAAATAAAAAACCCATTGAAATGCATTGAAAACTGTTCAGTGCGTTCCAATAGGCTGAATACCTGTTTGTCCAGCAAAGATCCTCCATATGGTGGCCATTTTCGGTGCCTGTAAATCGAGGAATCCATCCTAGAAAACATCAAGGGGCCATTTTCTTCAGCCGGTGGCCATTTTGAAACCCGACGATCAGCTGTGTGCTGATTGTCGTAAAGTGAAAATCAGTTCCCGAAGCAGGGAACCGATCATCCACAACGAAAAAACCCCATTTAAAACATTGTTTTGCGATTGCAAAAGCGACCGCAAAAACGTCCACGTAAAGCGGATTCGTCGTAAAGTGGGGTAATCGTCCAGCAGGGCATGACTGTAGTATTTTCTTCGGACTTTAGCAACATTTTTCTATCAGTCTCATCCCACCCCCCACCATACACTGTTATTACTTGGACATTGTTGAACCAAGAGATTCCTGTTGGTAAACTAAAGATTTCTGACAACAAAATATTTTTTTAGAATTACACCAGTAGTTGAACTATTGATAGAATAGGGCAGCTAGTAAAGTACTTTGAAATCTTCTGTGGATTAATGTGAATTTAGGATTCCCAGCTTTTTTGATTTTCATAGTAGGTGAAATGTGTTCAGAAGAAAGTATATGCTGGTATTTTTATCCATTAACTTTCAGCTTTCTACAGTTATCTTGGTGTGCACTGAGAGAGAAGTGCTTTAAGCTTTGTAGGAACTGGTCAAAACAGTAAGAATGTAATGATTGTTTCTATTTTAAGCAGTACATTTAAGTGCTCAAAGATTTTAAGCTGTTGGAGTTTAAGAGCTGACATTGAACATCGAGGATCATTGAGCCGGACGTCCTGCATGTTGGAAAACTTTTTTTTTACTCTAGCAGTATTGCTTGTTTAAAGAGATGTTAAGCACAGAGTAAAAGTGCAACATCTCTGTGTTCATTGTAATGCTTCCAAAACTTGAGATGTATTGATGAAATCCTCAAGTTTTGATTATAGCTGATTTTTCAAAACCTTCTGGAAATAATTAAAACATTTTGTTTGTTTATTTTTTTTCCTGTAGGATGGGTCATTGGGCAACATTGATGATCTGGCCCAGCAGTATGCAGACTACTATAATACCTGCTTTACTGATGTGTGTGAGAGAATGGAAGAGCTTCGCAAGCGGAGAGTGTCACAAGACCTTGATATGGTAAGTGGATGAGAAATTATACCTATTTGCAAGCTGGTACACATTCAGCACTGCTAACTAATATTCAGTTCTATTCCACTCCTTCAGGATGAGCAGGCATACTTTACAGCAATCTTGCATTATACTCTAACTGTAGATATATTATGTAAATCGTACATTTCTTAGTCATAATTCTCCACCTGTACCCAGCCCCGATCTTAAAAGTAAGCTTTAACCCAAATAGAAAGTATACAAGAAGATAATAGTAATAATTATTGTAGTGCCTTTACTGCCTTCAAAACAACAGCATTCGACCTGGCTCACTTCATACAGTACACCAGCATCCTAAACAGAGTTTGTGCTCTTCAGCTGCTTTAATAAATGTCCTGCTACCTACCTTTTTCTTGGCTTTAGAACCCACTAGTTCATCTCAGTTCCAGAAATAAATTCAGGTTGCCTTGTAGCTCAAACTTTACATTACCTATGCAGGTTCTTCGACCCTATCCCCTAAACCAATTCTGTCATTTGGATAGCTCCTTTTAAAGTTTGGACTAAAACTCAGAGTGAATTCACTGCTCCTGTGAAATCAAGTCACCAACCTCCACTGGACTTTGTCATTTATTTGGATCTTGTGAACCTGATGGCATTCTTGCTGATGCATGGATGGATGTCTCATAATGATCAGTTTGTTATGAAATGAGTAGGGTTAGATGTGTTGACCATTAAAAACATTCCAAAGTCTAGACTGAGATGGTACCAGTATTAGGCCAAGCTTAACAGGAGGTATGCTTTTGAGATTACTGATTTCTTTGTGAAACAATATGCTAAACAAGTAAGTTATGGGGAGGTGAAAAGGGAAGTTGTCATCCAAAACTATTGCAGTAATAGAGGAAAGAGGCTGGGCAGACAGTCAGTGGGGTCCATCAGATAATGTGACTTTGTTAGATTTCACCCACAGCAGTTTGATGAGCATTTTTTTGCTTGTCTGCATTACTCTACTCCCATTAAGTTTCAGGACACAGCTAGGCAGATATCCCCTTTCTCCCTGAACACTGCAGGGACTGAAGAAGCAAGTCTTCTCTTCCTTAGCTTACAGTTGTAGTATCCTGTTTCAAACACCGTGGTATTTATCAGGACCTAAAATTAGGTGGAGAGCCTGTGTGGTGTAGTGGATAGCAACTTCAGTTCAAATCCCCTCTTGGCCATGGAAAAGCACAGGGAGGTGGTAATGGCAAACTGCTCCTTGAACGCCTCATGTACCTCAAAAACCCTTGTAGGGTCACCCTAAACCAGAAGTGACTTTATGACACGTAATGCTGTGGAGTTAGAGATTGGAAGTTCAATTCCTCACTGTGCCTCTTTGACAAGGACTGGCTGGTTGATCCAGGGGAATACCTTCCAGCTCTGCAGTTCAATGATGAGGATGATGATTAAAGAGTATAGCAAAGCAAAGTGTGCTGCTTATATACTGCCACATAGTGCCTATTTCCATCTTTGGCGGATTTCCATCTTTTGAACCGCGGACTGGTTGGGTGGGTGGGGTCCTGCACAGGGGGCAACCCCCACAGTTACAGATGCGCAAGGTGTGCTCGTGGGCATGCACGGATGGGCAAGGCTTGCTCACAGAGGGTAGGGATGCACTCACGCACATACGCAGAGGGGTGGGGCATGCTTGCGGATGGGGTGCATGTGGGGAGTCTATGCGGGGGGGGGGAGAGAGATCTGTCTCCGTGGCCCAGTCCTGCCATGGCCACTGACCAGCACTGGACTGGGGATTGGGGATCCCTGGCCAAAACATATTGCCAGTTTACACTTGTATTTTAGAAAAATCACCTATATAAGTCTTGGTGGCAGATTGACATGCACAGAGCTAGGCAGTTTGGTCCCAAAAATCTATGGAGTTTTCTTTCCATTCCTTCTGTCTGGGATGGCCTCCTTTTCACTGAGCGCACAACTTTGGGAGGGACACACATGGAGTGATAAGAGAGGAAGGGGCTGCTTGCCTAGTCATTTAGAATTTCCCTTGCACAAGCATAAACTAGTGAAAAGACATATTCTGGCCTATGATTATAGGTAAAAATAAAAAATAAAATAGTATGTAAAATAGACAAATATATGGTGGCACCTTAAAGACTATTTTATTTTAATGTGAATTCTCATAGAGAAGTCCACTTCTGCAGACATAAGAGAGAGATAAAACATGGCAAGAAAGTCATGCAACCAACCCTGATCTCTGTATTTTGATGCCATGTATAAATATTTGCCATGTTATATCTCTCTTGTTATATTTGAGGAAGTGGACTTGTTCAGAAAATATAGCAGTTGGTCTTTAAGGTTGCCACCATGTTGTTGTCTTTTATATTTGTTTGTTTGTTTTTTAATTTTATTTTTAACAGACTAACATGGTTACCTCTTCTACAGTTGGCCTATAATTGTTAAACAAAAAGTATAAATACTCACTGTACATTCAACATACAGCAAAAAAATACAACCGGCAAAGCAGTTGAGAGGCAGCTGATATGGTAAGACATAAAATCGTATCTAAAATGTCTGGATGAGCAGTACAGTTTTCTGCTGGGTCAAATGGACCGTGGTGGTGCCAAACATACTGCTAATGGGACAGCGTTGAACAAATGGCACCACAGCAGGCAAGGTTGTCTTGCTTGTTGTCCCATAATACATGGGCAGGGCCTTATGATTTGCAGGGAAGAGCCTTTCCTGCAGATCTCAAGACACAGGCCCTCTGATACAGTAAGAGATGCTCTTCTTGGGTAAACTGTGTTGAACTGGATTACAGAAATGCCTAGAGGGCTTAAAATTAAGGGGAAAAAATACAGAATGAAAAGTAGACAGAAAATTAAAATGCAGTAACCTGAGAGAAAAAAACCATTTATCTAACTCTAGTCTTCTTTGACTACAGTGAAAATAGGACATTCATTAATAGAATTAGAAGTTTAATTTCTGAACCATACTGAGTTGCAAAGACACTCCATTCAGATTTGATGTAATTGCATAAAGGAGGCAGGGGAAGAGTTTATTGTTGAGGCATTGCTTATCATGATGCTTGTTAATGTTTTTTTAAAATGCTCTATGGGATTAAACTAAACAGCATGACTTAACGTTTGTAAATTGAATGTGTTAATTATTTTTTGTGGCTGTGGGAGAGAGCACACCATTGCTGTGAATCACAATGCATATGACAGCCCTTTAATTGTTCTTTGAGTCACTGCCTTACTTGTTATTATCTGCTTACATAATGTAAAGAAGAAATTGCCACAATATAAAACATCAGTACCACGTGAACCAGGCTGGCCTGAGCTGTTTCTCTCCCTAAGCAAACATTCTTTTTGGCCAAGTCCCACAGGGCACAGAGGACAGTACCAACCCGTTTGGGGAAGCATACAGCTGGTCCCCTCACAGAGGAAACAACCCTCTACACATGGGTGGAGAAACTGAAGTTTGGCAGAATATAGATGCAACTCAGAGTCATATTTATAGAAGAAAACTCCAAAAGAGAAAGCCAACAACCCTTTAAGATCCTTTTGTACACTGTAAATGTTAATGTTATGTGAGGATACCAGCAAAGCCCATACCCTGCGCCAGACTACAAGCTGCCTGTGCTGGGCCTTTCAAAGTACATTGCTGCTGGGCAGCCTGTCAAGAGAAAGATGGACCAATAAAAGTGCCAGAGGGTGCGCGCACACTCCCATTTGCTCACCTCTGCCCTGTTCTTGAACCTGTGGCTCAAAGGGTAGAGTGCTTTGAAGATGAACTGAATGAGTTAATTTTCCGTAAGCCAAATTTGCAAACCAAGGTCTTTAAAATCCCTTGGCCCATTTCCAAGCCAAGGTAATGGGAGCAGGGCAGAGTTTGCCCATCTCTTATTATTTATAATTTCTGAGGTAAGTAGTTACTTCACACAGGATTCCATATGATTTAGAAAGTTTGGATTTTTTGGATTTTTAGTACTCCGTATTGGGTATGGGCAGCAGTGTTCCCAGGATATGTTTATACGGAGGCGGGGGGAGGTGCTCCTAAAAAACATGAGAGGGAAATTGTTGCTTTTCTTGATCTGGCAGGTGTTCTTTCAGCACCAACTGAGATTGTTCCCTCAGAAGCTTTTGTGCTGGTGCAGAGGTCTCAGGAGGGTGTGCTGTCACTTAACATAGGGTGCCAGCCAGATTAGGGTTTATGGGGGAAACGGTCACACATTAATTTTGGCTTAGTTGGTATTCTTCTTTTGTTAGGTATACCGCTTTTTGAACATTCCTTAAAGAAGTTCTGGAGGATGATCCAAGAACCTTCTTATGGATTTCTGTAACACACCTACCTGTATTGGTGAATTTCCTCTTTTTCTTCTCCTGTGTGTGACTCTTGACACTTGTGTTCCAAGTGCCACTGACCAGACTTGTTTCATCAGATTCTCATACAATTTATTTCACTGTCAGAACACCACCTTATCATTTCTTTTAGCACCAAAGCACAGCCAGGATTTAATATTGGTGCCACTAATTAGATTATTTTAGTCAGCACTTGAATTTATTACCTTACCCAGAACCCCATTTCTTGATTGCTTTTAGAATCAAAGGCTGAATTAGGATTTGTAATGTATGAAGAGTTGGGTGTCTGCTGTCCGAGGGCTAGACCAAGTGCACGCCATCGACATGTTGTTGGACTGCAACTCCCAGCATTCTCCGCTTGATGGCTGTGGAGACTAAGGCTGATGGGAGTTGCAGTCCACCACATCTGGAAAGCTGCTATTCACCTATCCCTTTTCAAATGGCAGATGGGAAAGTGAGGAGATCTGAAGGCAGATTATATCACAACTGTAAAAAATCTAGTCACATCTGTGCCAGGTCATTAAATCTGACTTTGGAATTCGATTTGTGCACTTTACTGACAAAACACAGTTTTGCATTGTATCAGTGGAGCATTGAGGAACAAATAGCTGTGAAAGAGCAAGTTGTGCTATGCTATCTCATCCATCACCACTGATGGCCATCTGATGCCTGATTCTGAAATGTTTTACTGTGGTGACAGATAACAAAAGGCAGAAGCTCTTACAGCACGGCAGTTACAGTGCAGTTTGTGTTTGTGGCAATGGCAATTTAGGACATACAGTATGCTTTGTAGGAGATGAGATCTGGGTGTCATTGTGGCTATGACACCTGTGGGCTGAATCGTATGATTCACACCACTAGCAGATAGTCATTAGGTGTAGGCCATAATGCTTGATACTGAACGGCAGCACTGGATTGATATGACAATACAGTAATGTTGTAAATGTTATATGCTTGTTTGGTAGCAGGGAGACCAGCATTGATTTGATGCTGGTAGTCTTTAAAATGGATAATACGTATATCTACACAAAACATTGCCATGAGAAAAACAGCATCCTTAAATATGGTCAGCATCCTTAAACATTTGGAATACATGGGCACAATATGCTAGAATGGGGGCGAGGAGTGACAAAAAGGGGATATCTGGTATGCTTCTGAGCATGTGTTTCTGATAGTGGCTCTTTTATGGCCATAATCAGATAAGCTCTGTTAATGATACTGCTCTTTGTAGTTATTCACATAATCTTAAAATCTCATGCCTTACTGTCTGAACGTTTTGTTGAAATAAGGTAGGGGTTCTTTCTGCTGTAGATCTGTGCACCTGCTTTTTGTGTGTGGTTTTTGTCATCTAGGGTGCAGTGCTATACACAAGTAGCAGGCTGTCTTGTGCCTCCATATGTTTCAGATTGCTGTTCCTATAATGCCTGACTGTTGCCTCTGCTCACTGGGGCTTACAGTAAAGACTTGCCAGGTGCCTCTGTTAATCAAGAGGAAACCAAATTGAATTTAATGAAATTAATTTCTGAATAGATGTGCATAGGATTGTACTGTTATTCTATAGACATGGTTTTAAGCTGGTGTTTTATAACTGGACTACTTTTTATTTTGTGGCTTGTATTTCCTTTCCCATTATTCTCCTTATTTGTATTGTTACTGTTTCATTTGATTCTTACAAGATATTCAGAATGTTATTCTAAGTAGTCAAAGTTATTCTTTGGTTGAAGAGTAGTCAATATGGTTTTTTTTTTTTTGCATAAGTAAGAAACATATTGACAGCAACTCAGAAGTTTTTTCCTATCAGCTTTTTTTACTGTCCAGGTTTTAAACTCCATTGTATTGAGAATGCAATAGTGTGGATGATCTTGGACTTGCTCTCCAGTTATATATCCTTAGATTTGATGATGTTTTCTAGTTTCCTTATTGTTTCCCTTCTGAGTCTCAGTGTCTTTCTGAGGGGTTTTCAAGGTAAGAAAAGTTCAGCAGTGGTTTATCTTTGCCACTTTCTGTTAGCTTGAGTGTCACCACCCCTGCCTCTTCCGTCAATGTCACCATCACCTACTACAGTGGTGCCTCAACGTATGACCATAATCCGTTCCAGAAGATGGACATAACTCGAAATAGTCGTAAGTCGAAGCACCATTTTCCATAGGATTGCATTGAAATGCAATTAATCCATTCCGGCCAAAGAAAAAATCACACACACCCCAAAAATCACTGCAAGACTCATTGGAAATATGATTAATCCCTTCTGACCGGGGCGAGGGGAGAGAAAAGCAATCAAATGTACAAGACCCATTGGAAATGCATAGAAAACAAACAGAGCAGATCGGAAATGCACAGTGAACAAAGGGGCAGGTGGGAAATTAAAAGAAAACAAAGGAAAAAGCAAGGGAAACATGCAAGACCCATCCGAAATGGGGGTGAAACCCCAAAAACCAACCAAACCCCAAGACCCATCGGAAATGGGGGGAACAAAACAAACAAACACCCCCAAGAACTATCCTTCTGCTGATGTGGCCTTTACCCATGAATAGGGTGCATGCATCTTAGTCTTGTGTCTTAAGCCTTGACCATTCTGCCTTGGGTTGACCCTGCTAATAGTCCAGTCTCCTAATGGAATCTGGCCTCTTGACAGCATTGCTCTCAGCTTCACTGACATACCCTTCACCATATTAAGTTGTGCATCCAGGAAGAGGAATTGTATCTGTAGATGCTGCAAAATAGCGTGCCACCATTTGATACTGTAGTTTGCTATCCCTGTAGCTGCATTAAACAAGCAGTGTGCTTAACTAAAAGCAAGCAGAATTGTCACTGAAGTATATGGGACTTTTTGTTGTTGTTATTAAAGCAAAATTTTGTTTTCTTTCCCTCCTATATGGAATGTTCTAATGTGGTAATATAGGGAAGGAAATGAATTTCATTTCATTCAATTACAGTTCTCATTTCTTCAACTCCCATGTTGGTTACGTGTCAAACACTGTCTCCAAAACCAGTTGCACTAGCATGCCAGGTTTCTACTAGTTACTCTTGAAAGCTAGCGTCTGCTTGTATAAATTACACCTTTAATCTATTATAGTTCCCATTTTCTTCAAGGATGGACATAATTACAAAGTTGAGCTTTCAGAGAAATCTGTATGTTAAGGCTCTTCCTGCAAGAAATCTTGTTGCTCATCTAAGTCCTTGAAAGCTTATGGGCTAAAGTTCAGTCATTAGGTTCCTAGAGCATTAATCTATGATTAGAGATTGGGGCAAATCACCATTTTTGCGAGTTGTCCTGCTTCGTGAGTCATCAAAAGTTGACGAATAACAAATTTATTTGTCGATTTGGGGGGTTAATTTAAAAAAACACACACACACCGCTGCCACCCCTCCACACACACCCCTCCACCCCACCCCCAAACACCGCCTTACCATAATCGTCCGTGGCTGCAGAGGCCTGATGGAGACCTTGGCAGCGGTGGTGAGACAGTAAGGGGGTGTTGGTGTGGGTGGGTAGGGTTAAGGGAGGGAGAGGGAGAGATGGGGGTAGGTTTTGGGGGTAGGTGGCTATGGGGATGGGTGGCTGCCTATTAACCCACCGATCAGCTGATTGGCAGACCAGTAGGCAGAATGGAAAAGCCTATAACATCCAAATGGGCTACGGCAATAATTAATGGGTCTCTCCAGGAGGGCAAGGTCCCCCATGACCTCAAGGAGACACTCATTAGGCCCATTAGGAAGAAACCGAGCTTGACAGCGGACAATATTGGTAATTAACGGCCCATCACCAATGTTTCTTTCCACAGCAAGGTAGTTGAGTGGGTGGTGGCTGATCAGTTGCAGGCTCTTCTGGATGAAACCATTGCCCTGGATCCATTCTATTTGGGCTTCCGGCTGCGCCACGGCACAGAAACTGCATTGGTTGCCCTGTTTGATGACCTATTGAGGGAGGCCGACAGGGGCAAAATGTCTCTGCTGGTATTCCTCAATATTTCAGCCGCCTTTGATACCATCAACCATGGTATCCTCCTGGGGAGGCTCTCTGAACTGGGAATTGGTGGCCTGGCTTTTGCCTGGCTCCATTCCTTCTTGGAGGACTGTCCCCAGAGAGTGCAGATTGGAGAGAACTTTTCGGCCCCATGGAGCCTCAATTGTGGGGTCCCACAGGGGTCGATTATCTCCCCAATGCTGTTTAACATCTACATGAGACCGCTGGGTGGGGTCATCAGGGGGTGTGGAGCATCATGTCATCAATATGCTGATGACACCCAGCTCTACATCTCCTTTTTCCCAACAACAGTGGATGCCATTCAGCAATGGATGCAGGTGAATGGACTGAGGCTGAATCCAGGCAAGACGAAGGTCCTTCGGGTCGGTGTCCCAAACATCAGTGGTTTGGGAAACACCCTCTTTTTTGGGGTGTGTGTGACTCTTACCACCAACAGTGAGGTTCGCAGTTTGGGTGTACATCTGGACCCGGTGCTCACCATGGAAAATCAGATGGCATCTGTGGTCTGTTCCACACACTTCCATCTTCGGCAGATTGCCCAGCTGCATCTCTATCTTGATGTGGGGGCATTCACCACTTTGGTCCATGCGCTCCTCGTCTCAGGATTAGACTACTGTAATGTGCTCTACGTGTGGCTGCCTTTGAGACTGACGTGGAAACTCCAGATGGTGCAGAATACAGCAGCAAGACTTTTTACAGGGGTGAAAAGATACCACCATATTTCCCCCACTCTGGCCGCCTTGCATTGGCTGTCCATTCGCTTCCACGTTGATTTCAAAGTCCTAACGATGACATATAAAGCTCTAAATGGTTTAGGACCTCAATATCTGGTAGAGCGTCTCCTCCCACCCAGTTCTAACAAAATAAATAAAATAAATAGGATGGCTTCCCCTCCCCTTCATATGGGTGACGAATAAAAATGAAGAAATATTAGTCCCTTCGTATTTGTGGGGGGTCTCTGGAACCCATGAATACTTAACGAATCAGCAATTTTAGATGAATATTGCAATCCTTTTTTATTCATCCCTGTTTCTGTCTATGATCCTTTCTCAAGTTGCTGTAAGTTCATCTCAGCTCAGTAGGAAGAATATCTGAGTAAACGTGTATTTTTACCAGGGAGGGAGAGATTTATATGATGTGAAGAGAAACCAGATAATTTTTTAAAACATGTATTTTTACATGTAAGATAGATAATACAGTTCACTCTATTTCTAAATTCAATCTGGAAAGGCAGTCTAAATGGTTTAATAATCATCATTTAAGGAAATAAACTATGGAAAATCCCAAGAAAATGCTGTTTCTTCAAGTTGTATTTCCCACCACTTCAGTATTTATCGTGGTTGTTTTAAAAAACATAGTTTTACAATACGTCTCCAGTCTGTTTCCTAGTACAGCCAACCCTCGACTTACAAACGGCCTTAGTTACAAACATTTTGACTTACAAACCGCTCTGACAGAAAAATATTGACTTGACTTCTAAACTTAGATTTGAGTTACGAACCAAAAAATGTGCAGGTGGGGAAAGCACGAAATTTGAACGTTCAGTTAACGGTTGGCCAGTGAAGAGGGTGCCTGTCTGCTTCCTCACTCTTCCCAGTGTTTTGAGAGTGGATTTGGAGACAGTCTTCAGACTGCCTGGTATTGCCTTTTATTTATTTTTTTTGTTTTAAAAAATTTTGATTTTTGGATTTTTAAAAGGTGTTCCCTCCCTCCTTTGCTAAAGGTGCTTGTATTGACTTGTCTTGATTGAAAGGGTGCTGTTGTCTGAAAGGTGCTTGGTTCTTCCCAGAAGGTGCTTGTCTTAGTTGAAAAGGTGCTTTTCAAGATGTTCTGTTGAAAAGGTGTCTGTTCCCTCCTTCCCTTCCTCTTTTCTTTCCCTTTTAAAAATCTAAGTCATTCTAGGTTAAGAGGAAAAAAAGGAAAAAAAATCTGCCCCTATTGGTAGGAATGGATTAACCAGCTTTGCATTAGTTCCTATGGGAACTAATGATTCGAATTACAAACCGCCCCTCGACCTAAGAACCAAAAACAGCCGGAACAGATTAATTGGTTTTCAATACATTCCTATGGGAAATGCTGATTCGACTTACGAACTTTTCCACTTACAAACTTCCTTCCGGAACGGATTAGGTTTGTAAGTCGAGGGTTGACTGTACTCCTGTGAGAGTTGTTTTGTTCCCCAGTTAGCAGACACTGAGGAAAATCCTATTCATGCTGCTTAAATGCGCTGGGTATTACAACTAGCAAGAAGGAAGGTCATGCATCCCACATGGGACTGCACAATGCATGGATGGATTTCTTCAGAGATAGCATTTCTGCCTCAGTGCTGTTGTAACCACCACAGGAGCATCTAGATGTTTCACCTGTGTAGTTGCACAACAGGATTTTACTCAGTGACTATCAAGAAACCCCTGGACTAAACTAACTTGGATATGCTTTTGATTCTGAGGATTCCACTGTTTAATGTTTTATAGTTTGTACATTGTGATCTACTGTAGATTAGAGCTGGGGGTATCAATTTAAAGATTAGCCTCACACATTGCTCATGTTTGTGTGTGTGTGTTTTCTAGGTGATTGTTTTGTTGCCAGTTTGGCTGTCTTTGAAGATTGAAGTTCAGTAGAAGTACAGAAGGATTGTCTGTAGTTCTAGGTACAGCTATAGTCTTTCTGGCAAGGAAGAGAGCATCTGGACGGTAATTCAGTACAGGTCCCAAAGTGAATTTAAAACATACTGTGAAATATTTCTGAACATCTGGATGTGTTTGGGCTTACAGTTTTTAAAAGTGAAATATGTGTTGTCTTCTCCCATTGTGGACACATGTGTGTACACATATAACCTATCCGCAGACAATAGTTGGTTTATGATCGAGAATTCAATGTGTTTGCATTGAGTGTGCCTTTCTCTATCTAGTTTAAGTTGCATCACTGTGTAGTTAGCAGTTGTTTGATCTCTTCATATTGTAATATCTTTCATCTTAATGCAAGACCTTAATTAAATGCAAAATACCCTGAAGGATGGATTTTTGTGTGATTTATTTTCCTGTATACTGTACGTTTGAATAAAATATGACTAATAGAGCCCTAAATGACTAAAACGAATGCCCTATATTGGTTTTTTTTATAAAGTCTTCCTTCTCAAATCTTCCAAGATGCTTTGAATTGCAATTTCCATTGATCCCAGCCAGTGGCCAGGAGTCACAAGGAATACAAAAACAGTAACATAATGAGTATAAACTCTGGGAATTGAGTCCAAGTTTGTGTGCTAGTCCCCTAGGAATTCGTCTATCCGATGATGTAACTCAGACTTCATTTGAGGCTCTGGTTACTGGTCTGTACTTGGGAGATTCCCTAGATGCTCGCGTTGGATCTTTAGTGATGTTTAATATTTTTGTTGACTGTTATTATGTGTATGCCTCAAGGGGTCTCTGCAAATCACAGTCTTCTAATACTTGATTGTATTTTCACATCATGCACGGACCTTACTAAATTCAACTGCCCTCTTGGGAAGTGCTGAGAGTTGTCCAAAGACAATAAGTGAGACCTTGTTTGAGCAAACTTAAATCTTACCGTGTATCCATTAGTGTTGTCATTTGTATTAGCAGTCCATGAATACTTCATACAGTAAAAATGAAAAGACCTTGAGATAAATTACTGATGGATAAAAGTTCAGTTTAACTATTACCATCTCAGTAATGTTGCAGATATATCTAGTCCTTAAATATACATTAAGGGATGAGTGACCTTGGAAGACTTAGGGACCACATTTTTGCTCCCGGCCCCAAGGGCTGCTGTAGCACCCAGAATGGATATTTTGGGTTGTTTTTTAGAAAATTGAATAATTGCTTGTATGGCCACTTCTCTTGCTCCCCTTCAGCACAGAAACTGCCACTCCTAGAGTCCTTGACGAATAAAAGCAAGATTTCCTTGATCAATGTTTATTCTGGTTTTTTTAATGTGAGGTTTTCAGGGCTGAACTGAGTGGGTCCTATTTAGCACATAGGCTGCATGTTTCCTACCCCTAATTCTGACAAAGTTTCCAATGCATTTGCTCCCACTCTGTTAACTATTCCAGATTTAGTAGAAACATATTTTGTCTCTTAAGGCTGCAATATAGGTCTACTTTCTGTTGCCTTTGATCCATAAGAATAACCCATTTGGAAAACCTGTCATATATTGATCTATTCTTTATCAGGACCACTATCTCAAAAAGGCATGGTGGTTAACACTGGAGATAACTGACCTCATAGGAAATTGTCTGCATTTCCTTTTAGCGTCTCATATTAATGGATCCATTTCATAGCTAATCTTTTGAGGGATGGTCAGGTTGTATTGTTGACACTTAGCAATATTTTGACAAGCTTTTGATTTTTCATATATTTAATCATAAACCCTCTCTGGGTCTTTAATAGTAAATTATTGCTATGATGCCTCAGTATTATTTGTCTCTAGTTGTAATAAGTCTGTAAAGCACTATAAAACTGGGATCCAGGTGATTGAAATGTAGGTATTCAGCTGTGAGCAGGACCCTCAGAATTTTTGGGGAGTTTTGGAGTGTGCTGGGGTTGGTAAGAAAAAAGTAGTCATCTCTGAGTGTACTTGTTTTGCTTCCTTTACTTTGTGACTTAATTTAAATTATTTTTGTATATGGGCACATGCATGACTAATATAGATTATTTCTTTTAGAAACATTTGCATTATCAGCTCCTACAAGTCACAAAATTTTCTTGTGGGTTGTTGCTTCTGGTAGCATCTGCTGTTGTAAGCTTTATACATTCCTATTGAATCAAAGAAAGTCATGATTAGTTTATACTGTTGATTTTACCTGGCACTAAATTTTACCCAGCGTAATCTGCATCTCAACAGGTATTACTATATACAGGAATGTCCTTAATATGTAAGGTATTTTCATAAATATGGAAGAAACAAGTCAAGTTTGAGCACAACAACTATTATCAATTCCTCCACTTGCTTGTATGCCAAGAGAAGGACATAATGTCTTCTGATGAAAATTGCTCTATCTTAAAAGCACAAGAGAAGTGTGAGGGATGGCAACTCTATTTATTTATTTATACATGAAGCAACAATGCAGAAATTAAATAGAATCATATCTAGACAAGTCTTATCCTGTCACATAGTTTTCTGTCCAAAGAATGGCATATTTTGAATTAAGACATCAAAGATATTGAACATGTCAAAGCTGTCAGGATGTTTTCAGTGACAGTGTTGCAGAAGTACTGTATATATATTCCTTTGAACATTACTATGGAAAAGGGAACACATGGAATAGTCTGTAGTATTATGTCATTCTTTTAAAAAAAAACCTATGAACTCTTGAACAATCTAATCCACCAATTTTCTAAGTGATGCACAGGCAATATTTTAAGATTTCTCACCAGTATCTTGAAATAGTAGATGCCACTATTTACAGTAGTTCTTTTTTCCCCTTTCCAGCCTATTGCTAGCATTTCTTATGAAGTTGTTACTGATTTTCCTCAAATTAGGATTGTGTTTAAAGGGCTTTTAAAAAATATCAGGATCAAAGTAATTTTTGTGGTTAGGGTTCAACCAGCTTTTGTATGCTAACAAGTTACTAGCTTCCACTTTCAGTTGCAGCAACTTGTGCCCCACTGAAGTTCTCTAAGTATTATTTGTTTCTGGTGGTAAGTCTGCAAAGTACTATAAAACTGGGGAGATGACTGAAATGTAGGTGTTTGTCTGTAAGCAGGACCCCCAGAACTCCCTAGGTTAGAACACCCCTTGTTTTCTGTATAGCCTCTCTGTTGCTACAAAGAAGTCAAAATAATGGGATTTTTCATGCCCACTCATTCTCTTGTATTATTGTGTGTGATTGCAACTCATATTTGCATAAAGACATTTTATATCGGCAGTATTGTACTGGCAGTACTGTGTGCTTGTACTGTATGGGTTTTTTTTTTAATTGTCAGTATTCATTTGGGTAATCAAAACAGTTTCCTCCTCCTCCTTTCCTTAGGGATTCCCCATTCTACCAGAAGGGGAAACTTCCCAGCTCCTGTTGGCTTTCCCCCAGGCTTCATTTTAAAATGTGGTAGATTTTTAAAGGTGAAGCAGAGCTGGCTTCTTTCATAAGATTTCAACGCATGCACACTCAACGCACCCACAAATCTGCCAAGAGTTCCCTACTTCCCTTCCTTTTCCATTCTCTTTTTAAAATCAGTAGCTGAACAAAGAAGGCAGAGTTTCTTATTTATTTTACTTATCTGCTTGACATAAGGGCAAGCTGATTGTTTAATGCTCAGAGCGGACGGGAAATGCAGCATAAACCGGAGGACTGAAATGCATTTGTACATCCTGTTTTAAATGAATAGAACTTTGATAAACTTGGTGGGGTGTGGTGATTGGATTTGGATAAATCATCCACCAGACTTCTGATGCAGGTATTCCTACAGCGATTGCATTATAGTTTTTGGGTACCTGGAAAGGAAATGATATTACAGATTAATTCAGTAGGATTAGAATTTCAAAACAATAAATGCACTGCTTTCCAGATGGTTTCTTGCTGATAAGAAACAAATGCTATCTTTTCAGCGAGAAGACTAAGGTCTAAGTCCAGCTCTTCATCTCAGCTAGAGTAGATACAATTCAGTTTACAGTGAATTGTTCAAATTTATATAATTGTTGGTTTCTCAAAGTCCCATTGTTTCAGTGGCTCTCCTCCAGTTGGAATCCAGTATAAACCTAGTAACACCATTTGAAGACTAAAGTTTTGATTTGTAAGGTTTTGACTGATCTAAAAGGCAGAAGGGAAGAAGGATGCAACAGCCTTCACAGGATGTTTTTTGCCTAGTACTACTAGCGTAACCACTTGAGGTCTTGTTCTTTCTTGTATTCTGAGTAATTCAGTGGCTGAAAACCTGTTGCTTAGTATTGTAAATCACACTAGAGTAGGCCCATTGAATCAGTGGGGACTTTGCGAGCCCTCTGTAAATTCCGTTCATTCAAATGGGCCTGTGACTGATTAACCTAAAGTCAGTAGAGACCTATTTGAATCAGTGGAACCTAGGGGAAATTTTACTTCTGTGGGCCCACTCTACTGTGACTGTCTAGAGCAGTGGTTCTTAACCTTTGTTGCTCAGATGCTTTTGAACTGCAACTCCCAGAAACCCCAGTCAGGACAGCTGGTGGTGCAGGCTTCTGGGAGTTGCAGTCCAAAACTCCTGAGTAACCCAAGGTTAAGAACCAGTGGTCTAGAGCAGTGGTTCTTAACCTTGGGTTACTCAGGTGTTTTTGGACTGCAACTCCCAGAAGCCTTCACCAACAGCTGTGCTGGCTGGGGTTTCTGGGAATTGCAGTTCAAAAACACCTCAGTTAACCCAAGGTTAAGAACCACTGGTCTAGAGTAAGCAATATAATTTCAGCCAATAAAATTGAATTTAAAACTTACTACAAAATGGAAGAAAGTTTGAGAGGGCATTAGGTATGCTGGCATTACCTTTTACTTTCTGAAATTTCATGGTGTGACAACCCCAGACCTACCGGAGTATGCCACACTTTAATTAAGCTGCCACCAACCATTCCCTATAAGGAGTCACACAGACCAGGAATGGATTTTTAACAAACAAACGAACAAGGTTTATTTAAATAACAAACAGGGTAAATAAAAAGATCAAGTAAATAAGATACTGTAACGTGGCTTAGTCTCAATCATACATACAACAGTTCGGTTCACACAGAACACTTTAAAGTAAAGCACAGACCCTGAACCTATCAGTTCTGGCTACCTATAAAGAAACCTGAACCTATCAGGTAGGTACTGACTGACACACAGTTGTACCCAGTCTGACACACAGACTCCCACTCCTCACTCTTCACACAAGCTCCACATATATATACAGTACAGCTCCTCCCCCTGATGTCCCGCCTTCCACTCCCCATAGGATGGAACTTTCCCTCCAAACCCATGACAGACAGGTACCATCAGTGCTGTATGTAACACCTCCCCTCTTTATAAGTTGTTTTGCAGGGAAAAAGCTAAAGTGCTTTTCTCCAAAAAAAAACAACCAGGATCACAAAACAAAACAGTTATACATTATCATACAATACCATACTTACACTCTAGGTTAAACATAACACTTATGCATTTAAACATTCATATTTACAATACATTAAGTTACCTTTATTAATACAAACCACGCTTGTTAAATAAACAGGTACATTTAACTTTTGGTCACCAAAATATACATAGTCCATATTTCTTCGCCGTCTTCACTCTTCGGGTCTTCTTGACAAGGCGTCAGCAACACAGTTCATTGACCCTCTGACCACCTTCACTTCAAAGTCATAATCTTGCAGGTTTAAAGCCCACCTCATAAGTTTACTATTGTGGGTTTTCATTGTCTTTAACCACTGCAGTGGTGAGTGGTCAGTGCACAGAACAAAATGTCTTCCCCAGATGTAAGGCTTGGCCTTCTGGATCGCGTATACTATGGCCAGGCACTCCTTTTCCACGGTCGCCAAATGTCTCTCACCTTTCTGGAGTTTCCTACTCAGGTAGGACACTGGATGCTGGTCACCATTTTCATCCTCCTGGCAAAGAACTGCTCCTACCCCGCTGTTAGACGCATTGGTGTAGATGATGAACTCTCGATCGAAGTCTGGAGCACGCAGCACTGAATAATGGACGAGCGCCTCCTTCAACCTCTGGAACGCCTCCTCACAGTCGCTGGTCCACGGGATGCGGTCATCAGTCTTCTTCCGCGTCAGATCGGTCAGCGGAGTCGCTATCTCGCTAAACCTCGGGATGAACTTTCTGTAGTAGCCCACCAACCCAAGGAATGATTTGACTTTTTTCTTGGTGTTGGGTCTGGGCCAATCACGAACGGCTTCTATTTTGGCCTCCAGGGGTTTGATCACTCCTCCCCCTACTATGTGACCCAAGTATTTTATTTCTGGGCTACCCAGCTGCAGTTCGTTCTCTTTGCAGGGCCTAGGCCAAAGCACTTCCTCCCCTGGGTTAAAGTGCCTCTCCCTGGCTTTCTGGTCATCCCAAGCTTTCTTTCTGACCTTTTGAGCTTGCAGGGTCTCTGCTGCTAGCTCTAGGTTTCTCTTTAGGTCAGTCATTAAAGAGTCTATATATGTCACAACATCTTGTGGGTCATCCTGGGTGATCTGCTCCCAATTTTGTTTGATTAAATCAAGTGGACCTTTCACCCTTCTCCCAAACAAAAGTTCAAACGGACTGAACCCGGTACTGGCTTGTGGCACTGATCGATAAGCAAACAAAAGGGATTGCAGCTTCTGGTCCCAATTGTTTGGATTCTCTGCCAAGTAAGCCCTAATCATGCGCATCAGAGTCCCATTGAACTTCTCCGTTAACCCATTACTTTCGGGGTGATAGGCAGTGGTTTCCTTGTGTTTAATTCCACAGATTTGCCATAACCGTTTCATGAGCTTTGATGTAAACGATGTGCCCAAATCTGTGATTATTTCTGAGGCAAATCCCATCCTGGACATATACCCCACCAAGGCATCTGCCACTGTGTTAGTTTCAATGTTAGTCAAGGGAATGACTTCGGGGTACCTCGTGGCATGGTCCACAATGGTGAGAATGAACCGGTTCCCCCTCTTTGTGGCCTTGGGCAAAGGTCCCACAATATCCACTCCTATACACTTGAACGGAGTGTCAATCACAGGCAAAGGGCACAACTTCGCTTTGGTCCTGTCACGGTTATTCCCCTGCCTCTGACACACATCACATTGTTTACAGAACTCCTTGATCTGCTTCCCTATTTCAGGCCAGTAAAAATTTTGTGTGATTCTCTGCTGTGTTTTGTTCACCCCTAAGTGCGCAGCAAACAGGTCAGAGTGCCCCCTTTGTAAGATCATGGGGCGATACTTTTCAGGTACCACTAGCTGACTTCTGATCCCATCTCCCCCTTTTGAGATATTCATAAGGGTCTCTCTATATAAAATTCCCTTTTTCTCGCGAAATCTCGCTGGGGTTTCAGGTGTTAGCTGGGTGTCTGTCACCTTTTCAAAACACTTTCGGAGAGTGGCGTCTGCCTTTTGCTCTTGGCCAAATTTGCTGTCTGTGGTTAAGGTTTCTACCACAGCTTCGGAACTACCATCATCTGCTTCCGCCTCGGGCTCGTCAGTACCCCCTTGAACTGTCCCCGTGGTAGCTTGTGAACGTGTAATCACTAGCACCCGTTTCACATGTTCAGCCAGGTCATTTCCCACGAGCACGGCTGCTGGCAGAGTCGATGAAATCGCTAGCCGCCACACTCCCCTCCAGCCTTGAAAGCTCACAGGTACCTCAGCTACTGGCAGTGAGATCACCTGCCCCTCAATCCCTGCCACCTTCAAGCTCTCATTTGGGATTATATACTTCCTAGGAATAATATCTGGATGGCACAGGGTCACCTGGGAACAAGTATCCCTTAGCCCCCTATACTGACGGTCAAGTATTCCCACGTCCACCCCTGCGGTCTCAAACAACGGCGAATCTGTCCTCACTAGTAAGCAGCGCTTGACCTCCACAAGAGGACCATTTTCCCCAGCCTGATCAGCAGATGTAACTGTTCCAGATTGAGTAGCCATGGCAACAGGCTCCCTCAGTGGCAAGGAGCTTTGCTCTGTCTGGACACAGAACACAGCTTTTGGCTTGGTTCCACTCAAATCATGAGGCAAATTTCCCTTTAGCTGCTTCCATTTCTCACACTCTGAGATTAGATGGCCCTTTCCCTGACAGAAATAACATTTTCTGCTGTACTTGGAGTCTTTCTCATCTGGTTTTGGTTTTCCCTCCAAAATCTGAGGTCTTGGTGGTTTCATGTCTGAGGGCTTCCCTTCAACATGGGCCCCTCCCCCTTGCTGGTTTTTCCCTGGTCCATGAGAGTACTTGCTGTAGGTTTCTTTGGGTTTACCTACAGATTTCCCCTCAGCACCTAAGGGCTTTCTTATTTGGTAAATAAAATCTGCGATCTCTGCCGCCTCTGTCACAGATTTCGGTTTCCTCTCCCTCACCTGGAACTTCAGTTCCCCATGCAGGACTGAATAAAACTGTTCCAGCGCTATCAGGTCTTTGAGCTGCTGGAAGGTCTCTGTCCCCTCCTGAGACAGCCATTTCTCTAGCAGCCTCACCAGTTGGGCCCCCACTTGGGTAAAAGTCTGCTCTGGTTTTTTGGTGAGTGACCTGAATTTTTGCCTCAGCTGTTCAGCAGTTATCCCATGTCTGGCAAACACCAGTTTTTTAAACTCAGCGAAATCTTTCATCAGTTCCACTGGCATCTCTGCATAGACTTCTGCCAGGCTGCCACTGATTAAAGATCGCATAATGGTCATCTTCTCAGTTTCCCTTACTGAGAAGTCCACAAACGCTCTTTCCACGAGGGAAAAGAACACCTCAGGGCAATCTCCCTTGTGGTACACAGGGAATTTCTTCAAGTCAGTTTTAGACAATTGGCCCACCTCAGAATCTCTATTATTATTATTCTGGTTCATCATTTCCAATTTTCTTAACTCAAACGCCATCTTCTCTAACTCAAATTGTCTTTGCCTCTCCCTTTCCCTTTCCTGTTTCTCTTCCTTTTCCATTTCAAATCTCATTCTTTCTCTCTCTAATCTTTCCTCCATTTCCCTCACCCTCAGTTCATGCTGTTGGGCTAGGAGCATTTTTCTGAGTTCTGGGTTCTGTTCTCCCGTGCTCTCATCCTGCACTGAGCCAAATTCCTCCTCAGAACCTTGGTCTACCTGTGGGTCTCTTACTTCCCCCATTTCTGCCATTTGGCTTCGAGTCAAGGGCATAATCCCCCCCCAGAACAGGCTGCCTTCAAAAGTCAAGCCTCAAAATAAAATGACGACTTTTTTTCTTTTGCCTCAGGAACAGCCTTCTATAGATTGCTGCTGTTCCTTCAGCACTAACTTGCAACTGTTGCCAGGCAGAATCCACCCCCTCTGCTAGGCCTCTCAGCAGACAGGCTAGATCACTGTTACTTCACACAGCTTTGCCTCAGCCCTTTCCCGCCAAAACGGGTTGCCTCAGAGCTCCCTAATCTAGTCCCCAATCTGAGGTGGCACGTTCTTCCACTAGCGTACCTCCCCGTGAGGTAAGCCTAGAAGATTACCTACGCGCTCTCAGATTTTCCCTGACTAGACCCCCCTTGCTCTGGGCACACTTGCCAAGGCTTTGCTGGACCACTGGACAACTGGACCAGTCGTATCCCACACGCTGGACACCAATCAATGTGACAACCCCAGACCTACCGGAGTATGCCACACTTTAATTAAGCTGCCACCAACCATTCCCTATAAGGAGTCACACAGACCAGGAATGGATTTTTAACAAACAAACGAACAAGGTTTATTTAAATAACAAACAGGGTAAATAAAAAGATCAAGTAAATAAGATACTGTAACGTGGCTTAGTCTCAATCATACATACAACAGTTCGGTTCACACAGAACACTTTAAAGTAAAGCACAGACCCTGAACCTATCAGTTCTGGCTACCTATAAAGAAACCTGAACCTATCAGGTAGGTACTGACTGACACACAGTTGTACCCAGTCTGACACACAGACTCCCACTCCTCACTCTTCACACAAGCTCCACATATATATATAGTACAGCTCCTCCCCCTGATGTCCCGCCTTCCACTCCCCATAGGATGGAACTTTCCCTCCAAACCCATGACAGACAGGTACCATCAGTGCTGTATGTAACACATGGTCATTAACAAAGGACATCAATATCACTGTTTTTCAAAGTTGTACTGACGGCGTTTTCCCTTGGAGCTGAATTTTGATGTATAGGGTTTAACTAACCTGGACATTCCTACTAATATTATTTTGGGTTTTCCCACAATTTAAACATGTTCTCTTAAAGATCAACGGTTCAGGCTTTTCTGTAATTTTCTATGGGAAATCTTAACTTCTGGAACACTGCACTTTGAAGTGTAGTTACCTAACAATGCAGATTGATCAAGGGCCTGTGCTAACACAACACAGAGAACTGGCCTGTAAATGCTTGGATTAATCACCAGTAATTATATATTAAATGCTTACTAAAGACTGTAGCTGCTTTTTAAGCTGTATATGTGCATATTAGTCAGGTAATATTGCTGCTCTTGAGAAAATGTACAATGGAACATTCATGAAGCTGCTTGCTATGTATCATGAATGAATGTTCTTGTAAATCATTATAGCACTATATGTAGACGCAGAAAAACTGTCAGTATAATTTTGTGTTTAATGAGGATCCACTTGTTGATCTGATCTCTCATCTCTTCGGTGTATTGTATAATTCCCAGCACCCAAAGTAACTGATAAGCCACTCTAGGCGAAGGAGACTGAATCTGACCAAAATACTCTTTAAAAATCAGTAAACAAAGCTTGGAATTCTTTTTGCTCTAACTTTGCGGTATGCTTTTTATAAAGTCTTTAAGTGTCACTTTCTGATCACATTTTTCTTACATAGCTTCAAGGTTAGATCTTAGCAATCTTAAAAGTCTGCCATAGAGCTGGTTGCTAATTATACTGCAGATCAGCAAGGAGTGGGTACTTGTCTGTCATCCTGCTTGAATTAAAGCAGGTACACACTTTAAACAGTATTATAAAGTGCACTCTTCTTGCACTTACTCTGTTTCAGGTGGGGAACTGCATGATTAAATGCTTCTGTGTGAAAACCCTTCACTGTCCATGGAAAGCTAATGTGTTGAAGATGGGAGCTCTCACCTCTCCTGTAACATACTTTTCTGCGTGTACAGTATATGGTTTTTGTTTTTACTTAAGAAGAATTTGAATGTGCCATCCCCTTTCTGTCTTTCAATTGGTTTTCTGAAGTCTGCAAGATATCATTGTTTTGAAGCTATTGTTATACTTTTCAAACTCTTATTAAGTTTTGAATTTATGTGTTGGTAAATGATTTCTAAGTTATACCCATGTAGAGATTTAAATATGATAATAGTAGTCGAGTTTATGTAGAACATGTTTCTTGAGTACTCTGCTGCACTGATAGGTTTGGTGTTTGTGGCAACTCTTTATAATGGTTGTGCAGTTAAGAAAAGCCAAACCTACAGGCTTTGTCCAGTGAAAACCTGTTTAGCCTGAATCCAGTTCCCTGTCCAAACTGCAGTAGATCCATTGAATCAGGTGCTTAATGGTTGCAAGTCTCATTGATTCACCAGGGCCTGTTCTGATGGGTAACAGTTGGTTTCAGGCTTGTGTGTGTAGAGAGGAATCTCACTGTATCTTCTACTTTGTTCCTCTGTTGATGGAAGGCTCTTAGTTCCGTCAGAGGCTTCTGTATATGAAAAGAGGGATAATCGTTTTCAGATTTTTTGCTGCAGCAGCTTTTCTACACATGACCTCCCACACTGTCTCAGAATCATACTGTACCTCCACACATACCAGGACAGGTGGTATAGAAGGCTGCAGAGAAAAGAAGTGAAAAGTGACATTTTCTGCTGAATCAAAGAATAGCAACCGGTAACACAGCTGGATACAATCCCTGGCCCAACTCCTTTTGCAGGCATACCGTATATTTTATGAACATCAGGCATTGCTTTAAATTACAACCCTTGCAGTATTTCTTCATTGCCAAAAGAGACATAAATGATAAAGTGAACACAATTCATTTCTGTTAGTGAAGGACTTCCCAATGTCTCCTGCATTTCCCCCCTGTCCTACTGTATTTTCTTCACCATTTCAGAGTTGTAACATAAGAACAGCAGTAAGTCACTTCTTCAGATTAATATTGTAGCTCCCAGGATATCTGTTTTTCTCCATCCATCTTAAGCAGACATTTGTTTAAAATGGCTGATTTCTTCTTCTTCTCCCTATTTCTGTAGCAGCATGTTTTATGAGATGACATTTGCTTTTCTTAATATAATTGAATAACACCGTTAATCATACAGTGGACAGTGATACTGACCTGTAGCCCTCTTTCTTGTTACTAGAAGAAGACAACCATTTCCAAATCCACATTTTCTACTCAATCTAGCAACATACAAACATTGGTAAATGGCAAATGTAAGACAAGAATTATCTTCAGTAATTTAAAACCAAATTTCACACATCTTTTCAGTTTCCTTAAGGATTGTAGGGGAAACAGTATCCTTTTAAATGGTTTCTAAATTTTTAGCATTATCGTATCATTGTTATGGTTCATTGCTCTGTGTGTGTTTGTTATGCTAGAAAGCTACCAATTTACATGCCCTTCTAGGACTGTAGAGCATACATTTCAAAACTAAAGACAAGAGCTGAATTGGATTGATTCAGGAAAGAGTTTAGCAATAACACGAGATGGTTTAAAAAAGTGCTTTCCATTGTAACTGTTTTCACAGGGGTAACCCTATTAATGTCAGCAAATAAAATGAAGAAGGCCACTAAAATATTGATTATTTAATTATGGTGTATTGCTTTGTGGACTGCTCTTCAGTTCATCAGATATTTAAAGATTTACCCTAAGCTGTGGATGTTTATTCCATATGTGAATGGTTGCCAGCAGGGTGGTGGAGGAGTAAAATTATGAACAGCAAGTTAAAAGACAGCCCAACATGTAAGTGATGATAAGTACATAGTTAAAAATAGCCGTTTACAAAACAGTTAAAAAAATAATATTGGCATTAGTAAACTATCAATATGTGCAGTGTGGAGGCAAATGTTTATGTTTATTCAGTCATATATTATTTTATTTGAAATATTTCTGCCCCACTTTCCTCCTTAGAAAGGACCCAAGGCAGTTCTCATCATTAAAAGACAATATTTAAAGCTAAAACTAGTAAATGTACACATACTAAAAAGGACCAAATAAATGCCACACTAGAAAATGGTAAACAAAAGCAACACCAAAAATACATTCAAAGCAGTAAAACATAACAATCCATTAAAAAAAATTCTCAAGCAACCAGTCACTAATGGAAGGCCTGCCTGAAGAGAAACAAAGGTCTTTGTCCCCTTGTGGAAGGACAGCAAAGACAGGGACAGCCAGGCTTCCTATGGGAAGCGGTTCCAAAGTCTGAGAGTAGTGACCAAGAAAGTCCTCTCCCTGTCCCCACTAAACGAACCTGTGAAGGTGGTGGGACTGGGAGAAAGGCCTTTCACAAAGATCTTGGCAGCCAGGCAGGCTCATAAAGGGAGCCACAAATCTGAAACAGCTTGAACCCAAGTCATTTAGGGCTTTATAGGTTAGAACCAGCACTTTGAATTGTGTCTGGAAATGGATTGGCAGAATGATATCCTATAATACACTGCATTGGTTTTACACTGCAATCTTCTTTTGAGTCAGCCCTAAACGTATTTGAAACTAAGGTCTACAGTGGTGCCTCGCTTGACAATGTTAATTCGTTCCAGCAAAATCGCAGTAGAGAGAAAACAAAATTTAAAGACCCATTGAAACGCACTGAAAACTGTTTAATGCGTTCCAATGGGCTAACCTGCTCGTCCAGTGAAGATTCTCCATATGGCGGCCATTTTCGGTGCCTGTAAAGTGAGGAATCCATCCTAGAAAACAGCGGGGGGGCCATTTTCTTCAGCTGGCAGCCATTTTGAAACCCAACAATCAGCTGTTTGCTGATCGTCGTAAAGCGAAAATCGGTTCCCGAAGCAGGGAACCGATCATCGCACAGCGAAAAAAACCCATTTGATATGGCAATATGTATAGAATGGATGTTAGTATGTGTTTGTTTCTCCTTTTCCCCCTTAACCTCAGTTCCCTTTTTCCTTTCTGTCACCCCTTGTTAAAAATAAATAAATAAAACATTTAAAACATCATTTTGCGATCGCAAAAGTGTCAACGTAAAGTGGATTCGTCGTAGAGCGGGGTAATCGTCCAGCAGGGCATTACTGTATTTGTTTAAAAGTCTCTGTTTTGTTGTATCTAAAGTCCTCGCTTGGCAATAGGGAAATGTACAATTTTTACCTAGATTTAAGAGATCTGCTGAGAGGTTTTAGAACAAAGATGTACATAAATTACTGGTAACCTTCAACATAAAATTTAAGTGATACCACTTATCAGTGGGATTGAAGATTCTTAAAAGCCATTGCAGTGAATGGGAGGTTAATCAGAAGTCTCTTTTGTTTAATAGAATATACTCCAGAAAGGACTAATCTTAGATTTAGTCTATAGTCTGATCATGGCATAGTGGAAAATTACAAATTAAACCATGAAACGACCTGTTTTGTGAAATGTGTTGAATTGTGAGCATTTTACTATATGCATTGTTGCACATGTATTAGCCCAAGCCGAACATAATGCTGAAACCATAGTTTAGCATTACATGCACAGCTCATGGCTTTGTATGGCCCTCCCTTTTGCAGCCGGAAGTCTGAAATGAAAGTACTTACTTTTTGTTTAAACTAGTTGTAGTTTATTATGTTTAGTTTTGTATAAAATGTAGTTACTGAACAAACCAAGGCTTCTTAAGGCATTTTTCAGGAAATTGCTTTTACCACAAGCACCACTTTGTCCAGTTTATACATAATAACAAGTTGCAATTAATTGAAGATGAAAACAAATACTTCCAGTCTTCAGCCATACATGATAGCATGGGAGGAGGGAGCACACAAACCTGAAGACTGTGCATGTGCTGCCAAAGCAGAGCTGTTCTGGGTAGCGCTGTTTAACAAGTTGTGTGAACATTATTACTGGGCAATAATAGAAATATGACCTACCATACACAGCCGGAGACAGCTAGATTGCATCTGTCTGTCTGTTGCTGATGGCTAATTTCAGAGGCTCTCTGTTGGATAAATCTGGTGCTCCCATCTTTCTGTAGGGAGACAGATAGTATTATTTGCCAATGAAGCAGTGAGTTTTAAATATGTCTGCTTAAGCAAAGCTGATTGTTACAGTTTAAGTCTCTGTTTTACATAAGCTTTTTCTTCACCTTTAAATTTTCACAGAAGCACAAATAAGAATGAACGATGTTCCAGTTCTCCAGTTCAGTTTGACTATAGCCTTCCGTGTAAACAATTGTGGAGATCACTGTTCGGAGGCTGGAGTAAAACCTCTTTGAAATGCGCTAATTCATCAGACCTTTCTGTCAGTCTGTATTTTATCAGCATCAGTGCTTATATGCAGGGAAAGACAAAAAAAGAATGGATTGTCACTGGCTTTAAAAACAGATCAGCTAGGGCAGATGAATATCTATTGTTAGGTGTTGCTGTGTCCATATTTCTTTTAGTTCAGTAGTTTTTCTCTTCACAACAGGATGCAGAGGTCACATTCAAAGTCAAAAGGTCTATTCATGGCTGACAATGGTTACATCACTTTTGGCACATCCTTTCTGGGAAGGATAGCCAAGAAGTGTTATAAATTAATTAAATAAATGAATTGATATTTAGCAGGGATTGGATTCCACTACGTTCTGTTAACTCTACAATGAAGAATCGCAAATTTGTTTTGGAAGGATGTCATGCAACTTCTTCTGAAGTGCTGGCTGTCATTGCTGAAATGATGTTCCACTCTGCTCTATATGTTTAACTTTATTTTATTGCATTTATATTCTGCCTTTCCACAGAAAAATAGGGCTCAAGGAGGCTAACAACATAATGAATATCGTTGAAAGACCAAAAACAATTGAAACTATTAATGAAGCTTGGCATGTTGCCTTAAAGAAATGAGACTATACACACAATTTGGGAGCAAAACAGGACGGAACCCTCTTCATGGGACAGTCAGGTGGGCCATGTGTAAGGTGGGGGCATCCTAAGAAATGGCCTGTCTTGTAGATCTTAGCGGCCAGGGAAATTGATACGGTAGGGTAGCCTCTTAGACAAGCAAATCCAAGCTGTGATGAGTAAAGGTTAAAAACTACACTTTGAAATAAGTTTGTGAAACAGTTTGCAATCGGTACAGGGTGTTCAGTATCAGAGTACCACAGGGGCTCTTCAGGGGTCAGCTCCAAATAGAACACTTTTGAAAGAGCCGTCCCTCAAGGAGGTAAGAGGGATGGCTTGTAGACAAAGGGCCTTTTCGGCAGCTGCCCCCAGACTATGGAATGCCCTCCTGACAGATTCGTCTGGCGCCGACACTGATGACATTTCGGCGCCAGGTCAAAACCTTCCTGTTCCAGAAGGCTTTTAACTGAAATAATATTAGCAGTGGGTCCGATGACAATTTTATATATATTTTAATTGTATTTTAATTGTAACATATCTTTATTGTATTTTAAATGCTGTAAGCCACCCAGAGACATTTGGGTAGTGTGGGCGGCATATAAATTAAATAAATAATAATTATTATTATTATTATTATTATTATTATTATAAATGTGACATAGGTTAAACATGGATGACTGTTGACAAGTCAGACCAACTTAGGAAACCTTACAACTGGTACACTAGAATAAATTGTGCAACAGTGCTTCTTGCAACTGCTGCCATCGTGAAGTTCAGAGATAGCACAGGATCAAAGAGCCTGACTATTAAACCTGATCCTTCAGGGGAATACAGTCGCTGCTTCATAGGGTAGCTGCCGCTTGAGAACATATAGTGAATCCCATCAGAATATTGGGGGAATGCTGTTTTATTTGCAGCTGCTGCTGCTGTGAAATGATAAGTATTTTGTTTGTTTGTTTTTAATATTTAAAATATTATTTAATATTTTAATCGTATAGGCTGGCATGTTTCATTCCAGTTTGGTGGGTGGGGGAGGCGTTAGGGCAAGGAAATCCTTCCAAGTAAAGAAGGATACTTTGGCCCCTATATTAGGCCAAAGTGTATGTATATATATATAAGTGCAGCATTCCCACCAACGGCAAGTACTGGAATTACAGAACATCATCTCTGTCCTATGGCCAACACATCCTTTTGGGGAGAAGGATAATGATTAGAGATAGTGGTATATGAATACAAATACCCCCACAAAGGTGGACCGTCCAATCACCGTCTGCTGCTGCGGGCTCTGTGCTCCCTTCCTGTCGCTCCAGAGCTCGCAGTCAATTAGCAACTCCTGGCAGGAAGTGGGATGATGAGCCTCTCTGCCAGGTTGAAGAGTGGCTTGCTGACCACAATCTCCGGAGCGATGGGAAGGGAGCGCAGAGCCCACGGCAGCAGCAGATGGTGAATGGACAGTCCAGCCTCGTTATGTCTACCTGTGTGGGGGTGTTTGTATTATCCCCATCTCTAATAAAGATTATAAATATGATAAAATAATGGAGGAAGGGCTCTCAAGATCAAAAGATTGGAGCTTTTGTTTAAAAGGGATTATAACTTCATTTCAACCTTTCTTGGTAGTCTAGATTTAACTGCTCCTCGTAGTAGGTGCAGAAGGAAATGTTGAATTTATCCCTGCTGTCATGCGAAGTAACATGGGCTGGCTGGTAACAGGACAGTCATTTAAGTGCTATGAGCAGTAAAAAAAAAAAAAAGACCTGCTCTTGGTAGAGATGGAAACTGTTAGAACTGGATCGTTGTTGTGTATCAGCACAGTTGCTTGCCTTTTTAGATTTTTCTTGCAGCAAGATTATGGGGACTGTCATTCTGAAAACGTACATCCTAGAATTTACTTCAATCGCATTGCAGCTGAGGACCAGAGTACAATGTGATTCTATTCACTTCCTCCTTTACAGAATCAAACTGTTCTGTTTGGTTTAGGCTCACATCCTGATGAGTTCAAACATCCCTGGTTATTGCAGTGAGGACTGGGATGACTAGACCCCACCCAGCAAGTTGGCCAAAGTACAAGTGCTAGATTGCTTTCATTACTGTTTGTGCATCTTTCGGCTCTTGTGTAGAGTTGGAATAGGTAGGGTTAGATTTTGAAGAGTGTTGTCTTTTGTGTATTGGCAGAGCTCTCTAGTCTAGACATCAAAACACTCTTACGTGGTGGGTTTCATTAGTACAGATTCAGTGAACAAGTCTGGGAGAGAACTTGAGAATCTGGATTCCTTTCTACCAACTGATAATTGTTAGAATGCTTGTTGGCATCAAAATAAGTGAGGTGTGTTAGTTTTGTCAAAGCATTATTATTATTATGTGTTTTCCCCCTCCTCTCCAAATGGCATATTATTGTAACTAATTATTACTACTTTCTCCTTTTACTTTTGCAAAGAGAATTTTGTTAATTTATCAGGAAGTTAAGCATACCCAGAGCATAGTTGCTGATTATTTTTATAAGGAGTTGTTGCTTATTTAGGTTGCAACTCCAGCAAGAACGTGTTCAGAGTGTCTGCTGCTATGAACCTTTAATGTAATCAAACAGAATGAATATATATAGGACAACCACATGATGAAGGCCTCTATAAGAGCATCTTTTTTAAAAAAGTAAAAGGGGCAACAATGGTTGAGAACCCTTTTGCTTCACAGTAGGTGAGAGAGGAGCCTTAAACAAGCATTTTAAATGTGATTTGATTTCCCTGGACAATACGTACAAGACTGAACATGAAACCTATGTCCCCTTCTACCGAAATGTTTTTTTTAATCTGGCAGATAAACTACCTTAAGTCTTTGTTCTCCCACACAATCTTTGCTGCTGCTAACAGCTTCAACAAACTAAAGAGCCAGGCAGGAGAGGAACCTAAGGGGTCAGAAAGTTGTATCAAAAGACATGGTTCATGCTAGAACAACTTTGCCATGTGTTGTTGTTGCCCTTGAATCAGGTCAGTATTTGCTGGGTGGCATATGGTGGAACTGGATAGTAGGGCACAGATTATGTATACTGTATATCTTGATGGGTGTTACAGTAAGGAACAGTTTCTCCCTCTACCTGGAAGACAGATATCACTTAATAATGCAATGTTTGTAAATCTAGAACAATTTCTGGAGTGCAGATTCTCTCCCCCTCCCCCCTTTTTAAAATAGGTTGAATTTTACAATGTTTTTAGCGCAACTACAGGTTTATTTTACTCACTGCTCCTTTGCAAGTTTTGTTTTCTAAACGTTTGTTTAAGACCTTTAAGGAGGAGAGTGGATGAGGGGACAGAGAGAAGAGAAAGAACAGTACAAACCAAGGGGGAAAAGGAATGTCCAGAATCCCCACCCAAATCTTCCAATCGATATCCTGATATAAAACTGACCATTTCAGCAGTCTGGTTGGACTGAGAAATGGCAGGTTGCTGTTGCCTTTGCTCCATAATGGCTGAAATCCTGTTAGTTATGCCCACTGTGTGTAATGCCAGTGATATAATTTTCAGCAGCAAATTGCTGTAAGTTAAGAAGTCGGCATAGGCATTTCCCATTACATACTCGATATAGTATGGCCTTCCCTCCAGACAACACTTAATCTTCTCTCTTTATTCTTTGTCATCTTTGCCATCTTGAAGAATTTGCTTACTCTTTATTCTTTATTCTTCATTGTTTGTTGTTTAATGTTTATTGTTTAATGTTTCTGTATATTTTTATTTTCTGTTATGTATATGTTATTATATTTTACCTGTCTGGAAGCCGCCTAGAGTGGTCGTTTGACCAGATAGAATAAACAAACAAACAAACAAACAAACAAATAAATAAATAAATAAATAAATAGTGCATGGTAGAAAATGCATACTCTGATTTTTCAACTTGTGGTAATTCACTACAGAAACTGATGCTGATGCTGTTTTGATGACAGTAGTATACAATTAGATTCTGGCCAGTGAGTTTGTATAATGATAATGAATTCTTACCATTGGTGGATTCAAGGTGGTGGTAGGTTATATTTCCACTGGAGTAATATGCATTCCTCAGCAGTCAGTGCTCTTCACAGGATTGATCCTGTCTCTCTGGAAAGTGGTTTTGTATACAGTAACATAGATCTTCCATAGATTTTAGAAAGTGATGTCCCTAGGACTAAGTTCAATCTGATATTCATTCAGAAAGAGGCAGTTACTGAGGTCAGCTACATCATATTATTTATTTTACCTGTTGGCATCAAGAAGTCCAAAAGGAAGGAAGACCACGTATTGTCATCAGCAAGACTCAGTCAAAGAAAAGTGGAGGAATTTACCCAAGCACTTGAGGAATTTCCTTCCAGGCCCGGCTGATGCAAATGCACCTGAACGATGGGAACATTTAAAGAACACTGTATAACACTGCCTTGTCCACATTTGGCAAGAAGACCAAAAATACGGCAGACTGATTCAAAGCCCATTTAGAGGAGTTGATGGCAGCCATCAAGGATAAGAGGAGAGCAGCATACAAAGCCTATCCTAGTGAGTACAACTTGCAGGCTCTTCGAGTAGCTCGTAGCAAAGTCCAACAGGCTACCAGGAGATGTTCCAATGATTATTGGCTTCAGCTCTGCTCTCAGATACAGATAGCAGCGGACACGGGTAACATCAAGGGAATGTATGAGGGTATCAAGCAGGCTTTAGGTCGGATACAAAAGAAATCTGCTCCCTTGAAGTCTGCTACAGGCGTGATCATCCAGGAACGAGCACAGCAGGTGGAACGCTGGGTGCAGCACTACTCTGACCTATATTCCAGAGAGAATGTAGTAACCGAAAAGGCATTAAATAACATTGTGCCTGCCTATCTTGGAAGAATTCGACAGTGAACCAACTTTAGCAGAAATAAAAGCGGGCTTGGATTCCTTCACTTCCAGCAAGGCACCTGGGAAGGATAACATCCCTGCTGAAATGCTGTAAAGAGATCATCACTACTGAGCTGTATGAAATATTTTGTCTTTGCTGGAGGGAAGGTGGAGTACCACAGGACATGAAGGATGCAAACATCGTCACATTGTTTAAGAACAAAGGAGACGGGGGGCAACTGCCAGCAGGGGCGGCTGAGGGGTCTGACGCCGAGAGAGGCCCGGAAGGAAAAAACAAGAAACCGGGCCTTCTCGGCGGTGGCCCCTCGGCTGTGGAATGCCCTCCCAACAGAAATTCGGCTGGCACCCTTGCTGGGTGTTTTTAAAAGCCAGTTAAAAACTTGGTTATTCAAGAAGGCCTTCCCTCCAGTCAATTAAGTCTTTCTCTCTCTCTCTCTCTCTCTCTCTCTCTTTTGGCTATTCCATCTTGGTAATCCTTTCTTTAAATTAATTGTTTTAAATTGAAATTTGTAATTTTATGATTTTATATATTTTTATACTGTTTTGTTTTATTTTGTAAGCCGCCCCGAGTAGACATGGTCTAGAGGGGTGGGGTAAAAATCAAATAAATAAATAAATAAATAAACTGCAATAACTACCATGGCAACTCTCTTCTCAGCCTTGTAGGGAAGCAGCTTGCCTTTGTTCGCTTAAGAACATGGTATTCTCCCTCAGACAGTTGGAGGAGAAATGTAGGGAACAATGACAGCCACTCTTTGTGACCTTCATAGATCTTACTACTTAAGAGCTCCAACAACCTATGAATTGTTTTAGTAAGGCCTGTCAGGATTTTGGGCTAACAATCAGCCTGAAGAAAACACAAGTCATGGCCCAGGGCGTGGACTCACCTCCCTCTATTATCATCCTCTACACAAGAATTGGAGGTTGTTCATGACTTCACGTACCTTGGCTCAACGATCTCTGACACTCTCTTCCTAGATGTCAAGCTAAATAAATACATTGGCAAAGCAGCTGCCATGTTCTCTATAATGACAAAGAGAGTATGGCTTAATAAGAAGCTCACAGTGTTGGTAGTTTTGCCAGTGTTTGTTAGAAAGGAAGTTAATTAATGTCATGTTACTCAGAATTAATATTTGTGTAGTTCTAACAGTAAATAGTCATTAAGAGAGAAAAGAAATGTAGGAGGAACCTGGCTGTAATAGTATGGATTGGATGGAGCTAATTTTTCTGAAACTCACCAATAGTTTGCAAATAATGGCTTGCAGGAGCTGGTGTTATAGATGCAGCAGACCTATAAAAACTGGGCAAAAACAAAAATAAAACCGTATAGGTAGCGCTCTCTCTCTCTCTCTCTCTCTCTCTCTCTCTCTCTCTGTGTGTGTGTGTGTGTGTGTGTGTGTGTGTGTGTGTGTGTGTGTGTGTACTTTAGTTGAACATTGACATACAATTGTAGATTGAAGTGGTGATATGAAATTAAAAATGAGAGGGAAAACTAGGAAACTAAACAACAAACAAACCTGATAGCCATCACGCATACTTCATACTATAATGGTGTTATAGTCATTGTCAAACTTCCAAATACTATTCCAATAAGGATGAAAGCAAGGAAATTCAGGAAGAAATTATTTACCAATGTAAAAGGAAAAAAACACATTTTACATGCTAGTATTGCACTTCAGCTTTCCATCTTAAGGACAGAAATTGTTGTGCTGATTTCTGTGTACAAGACTTTAGATGACCAAAAGAGTTAGCAAAAATAGGAGTATTGTTGATGAAATTGAAGACGTGGAAGGAAAGCTGAGCCATTAACCTAGCAAGCCAGCATAAAGGCCATACAGAGGATTCACAGTTTTGTAGTTGATATCTTGGTAAAGTCACCAGGGAGTTTTAGAGCAGGGGTGATTAACTTGAGATAAGTCCACATAGTTTGGAATCCAGGCTAGAGTCACAGTGTCTGAATTGTATGCAAAGACTTCGAGACTTTATCAGAGTCACTGGCAGCAAATGAATTACAAGACATCATCCTCAAGGGTTATAAAACATGTGCTATCATGTTTGCTAAAGTGGTTTCACAATCCAGTAATATCTCAAGGATGGGGAAAGAATAGGAGACAAGGAAAGATAACAAGAAAGTCTAAACAATGAGGCCTGGTAAAGCGAAATTAGCTTGTGATTATGTTGAGTGAATCTTCTGTGGCTGCAGTAAGATCTGTCTCTCTCCCCTGTATTGTCCCAAGTATAGGCTGCACTCCCCCCCCCCCATATAAGTCTTTAAACTACGGGTGTGGCCTACAATCGGGATGTTGCAAAAAACATTTTTTTAAAATAGCACCAAACTTTAAGGGTGCAGTTTATAATCAGGAGCAGCCTATACGCTGAACAATACGGTATATATGTATTGCTCTATAAATATTGCTCTGATAGCATGATTGTGATATATAAACAATTGTTTTAAATTAAAGAATAGACTTTCAGCCCAGCAGAGAAGCTGCAATTGATTGATATATAGCCTAACACATGTTGGTTATCAAACATTCTGAAAAGCAGAATTTTAAGGGAAAACCGATGGAGCTTGACTGACAATAAAAGGCACGTTCCTTCTCCAGAGAGGTATGTAGCAGGCCAAAATGTTCTTCTTTCACTGAGGCATTTCAGCTTGTTGTAAATCTTTATAGTTTTTCATTTTACTGTTTTGAAACTTATATTGACATATTGTGTTGAAATGCACATGATTGTATATTATATTAAAATCCTAAAGAGGGTGAAGGGTAGTGCTTTGTATTTGATTGAAGCAATGATACTAGGAAGTATCAGTCTTTCTTTCACCCTGGCCTAAATCCGAGTCAACACTTACTTAAACTGCATTTATTCAATGGTTCTACTTTAGTTTGGAATTAATTGGAGTTAAGGCACTGTTGCTAGGGGAGAGAGAACACCAGCACTCTCCTGAGCAAACTTGCTCTGTGTTAAATCTTATTCAGGAGTGCCTGCCAATATTTTTTAAAAAACGTATTTTCTTTAGGGCTGTTGGGGAACCTCCTCCTGGCCTCACAGTGCAACCAACAATTAAGAGGAATACCAACAAAGATAAAAGTGTTAGCAAATATAGGATACAGTGAAAAGCTGCTCTCAGACGTATGATAAAATGCAGTCTCATATTACAGGCGGCACGTTTATAAACCTCACCTGAAAGTCTTTACAGATGAGTATAGATACAATTCAAACATTTTCATTCCTCCTTTACATCTTTTTTATGAAAGCCAGTGTGGCCTAGTAGTTGGAGTAGGACTCAGAAGACCTGGGTCCAGCTTGACCTTCAGCTTGATCATGAAACTCATAGGTTGACCTTGAGCCAGTCACACTTTCTCAGCCTGACCCACCTCACAGCTAAAACTAAATACAGTACACAACATATAGAATGAGTCTTCACATGCAACTTTCCAGTTACCTAATAAATACTTGCATTGTGCTGAACAGTTCTGTCTTGGGGAAGATACACTTGGTCATTTATTTGACCATTTTTAATTAGTGTTTCTGAACAAAAAAGTTGCAGTTGCATGTTCTTGGAAATATATCTGCTGTTTGCCCCGTGCATGTGGAATTCAGTATCAGTTTTCAGTGGAGGATTGGGTTGTTTATTTCTGTTACATGATATCAAACAGCTTCAGCTTACAACAATCCTATGAATTAATGATCTTGAGAACAGTTGTTTGAAAGCCTTGTTTCACTTTCATTGGAAAAGCAGATGTAGTTAGCAATATTCTGCTTCCTCACAAATGTTTGTGGGTTGTTCAACATGCCTCATCTCCTCCTTGGATTCACACCTTAACATGATGGAGGTGATTTGAGTTGAAGGGAGAGGAGAGGTGACAGCAATACTGTTGGGAGGCTAGACACCAGAATAAGATTCTGTCCCCCTCAAAATAATTGACAGTACCAGTAGTGATGGGGCAGACTGACTCTGAAGAATAGCTACTGGATACAGGCAATAATGGAAGGTGACACTGGTGGACGATCTTTCATAGATAACAGCAGTAGCACTGAAGCTAACCCTTGTTCATGCTGTGAAGAAAAACAAGTCAATAAACCCTATGAGATTGTTATGAAAATAACCACCCAGAGCATAAAATGACTGACAACTTCTGAGGTGTAGTGCAAGAAAGAGCTTTATTAAGCACTGCAACTTAATATAAAACAAAATAAGGGTTAGTTCTAAAATAGGGGTAATGAAACTTTGGCACACCAGATGTTTTGATTACACCTCTCACAATCCTTTATCATTAGGAAAACATGCTGGGAGTTCTGGGAGTTGTAGTCTAAAACATCTGTAGTGACAAACATTTGTCATCCCTGTTCTAGAAGAGGAGACCTGAAAGGCAATCAGTCAGCTACTGGGAGAGAGTGAAGGGAAGTATCAACCGTGCTGTCACTAACGAAGCAATTGTAATAAAGCCTGTGTGGATGTGCAGAGGCAAAGGAAAGTCTGATGCTGGCGTATGTAATTGGAACATTGAGTATGACTTGTGATGAGCTCAAAACTGTGAATCTGGGCTAGAATAGAACATTTTGAGTTTACTTGGAAATTAAAAACTCGGAAGGAACTTGTGTAATGCCACAATGCAGGTGAGACATAGCACAAGGGTAGGGGCTATAATACAAATCTGACCAAATAACATTCATCAAACTTTACGGAAAGCCTATCAATATAGTCATTATTGAAGTTTATGCACCACCTACAAATGCTGAAGACGAGGGTAAAATAGAAAGCTTTAATAAAAGTGTTCAGGAGGGAGTTGATTCTACATTTAAAAAATGTGCTGATAATTATGGGTGACTAGAATGCAGAAGTAGGAAATGGTCGAACTAAACATTGTCAGATAATTTGGCCTCGGCATCAGAAATGAAACATCACTTCACAGAATTCTGTGAAGCCAACAATTTCTTTATTGTAAATACATGCTTTAGTCAATCTAACCGACAGTGTTACATATGGATATCACCACTATGAAAATAAGATAGAATATCTGTCAGTTCAGTCCATATATATAACATATCATATGGATATTGTGGATCTCAGAAAGGTAACTAAATGGGAGCTAGATAAAATCAAGTCTAAACTCATACCATAAGGTAAACTGAGGCTCTTGTACTTTGAATATATGAATAGAAGATACTTACTGGGAAAGACAATAACTACGGGGATAGTTGAAGACAGAAGGTTAAGAACACTGGACATGGAATCCATTAACTCAAGAAAAGAAGTAACAGCTTTGAGTGTGCAAGACCAGTGCAGGGCTACTAATGATGGGACCTTTGTGAGGTTGTTAATGCATACGGTTGCCATAAGCCAGAAGATATTTGATGGCATTTAAGGGCAACAACAAAGCACTGTGTGGTATAACTCCCACTTGTGGGTAACCATGCTGAAATCCATTGCACTTCAAAACTCCTCTCAGTAGTTGGTAACATTTTCACAGTGATAAACGTCTCTGCCAGTTTGTTGCTTCCAGCACTGATATGTTTATTCTCAAAAGATAACAAGATCAATGCCAATTCCAGAGGGTCAGGATATATCTTACTGAAATCATAGAGATATTGTGATATATGTGGTGGCCACAATAGGCATCAAAGAATTATTTGGGGGTTTCTTTAAAAAAAATTCAGGACGGATAAAAACCAGCATTTTAAATTTTAAAAATGATTTCTATATTTAAATCATCAAAAAAAAACAAAACCATTTTAAAATTTCAGTCATGTATCCACCCTGAAAAAAAAATATTCTAAAATTTAGTAGGAAAAATGCCTTTGAGAAACTGTGTGTATTAAGTAGTGATCAAATAAAGAACAGAAGACCACTTCTCTTCCATTACTCCATTATTGCTTGGTTGCATTACAGAGGATAGTGATTGGATGTGTAGAATATAGACATTTTCCAAAGTTTAAGCATCAGTAAGCTGTAAGCTGGCATTCTAACAGATGGGGGAGGGGCAAGGAAACACAATTTGTGGGGAACTTGCCCTTTTAAGTTTCATCGAAGCTATAAACAGCTTGCCTTCCTCATTTTCGGTTCTGCCAGTTTAAAAGCACTTCCAGAGCTGCCCTTAAAGCCAGTACTTTAAAATTCAGGTCACAAGTGCATTTGCGGCCATCTCTTTGTTTCTGACATTATGGCTCATCTTTAGAAAACTCAACAGCAGGATGAGAAGGGTGTCCAGCTGTGAAAATTGCTAATTACATGTTGAGAAACATTTGTTCATTTTATTTCTACCTGCAGGCTTGCTTGTGGACCTGAGATGTCATTTTGACATGGCTATTGCTACTAAATTGTATAAGCAAAGTTTTTACCCATTTGGGTGAGATGTTCCTCTTCACGCTTGTCATTAAGCTCACCGTTTGAATAGGATGATACACCTCTTTCCATCCCACAGCAACCAGGTGCAAAATCTGAATTAAACACTTGTTGGTTCAGCTCTCAGAATTTCTGAGCAGTGCAGAGAACACAAGGCAGTGCTGCCAGCTCCTGGATTTAGTATAGTGACATCTGTTGTGTAGCAAGAAATATTTCTTTATTTATTTCTCTTACTGTGGAAAAATAACACTGTTTTTTTATCACAGTGTCTCAGAGCAGGTAATATATCATAATGCAAAATTAGAACATTAAAAGTGTGTTAACAATAACATAACAGTTACAAAGTTGGAAATTGTCATTATCAAAGACAAGAAGGATATATGATAAAGGAGGTAGAGTCAGAGGTATGGCAAAGAGAAAAAGATAGCTCTTACCCAGTGGATACTTGTTTCCTCACATCTATCTTATATGTTTCTGTATAGCTGTATATGTATTGGAATTAGCAAATTGTAAATGTGCAGTGGCCTGATACAATAGGCAACTGGAAGTCTGAAATGGGGGAGCATTTGCCTCTGCCATTTTGGTGTGATTCACTCTACAGACCTCCCCTTTCTGACATCTGATTGCAAACCCTACAGACTGTTCAAAGTCTGTCAAGAAGGGCATGAATCTGCATTTAATGGTAACTGGTATGTAGATAGACCATCCCATTTCAGTACTGTATTCTTGTGCATCCAGAAAAGGCATAGTTTTTTTAGTGTTATCCATGAAATTCTGGGTTGCCCCACCTCTGAGTTCTTCATTTTACTTTATTCCTCATAAAATATAATGTTTTTTCATGGACAGAAAGTAGATACTCTTGTTATACTAAGTTTGAGTAAATTGACTTCTGCCGGATGTTTAAATTATCATCACTTTATTTGGGGGTCTAGTATTTGCTTCTTGACTGAATTTTATTTCTTTTTACTTGCATGCTATTTTGAAAACTTAGGTTGAAAGAAGTTCCAGAAAATAAATAAAATATAGGATTGTCATGAAATCACTGTTATCAACGCAAGGTGTGTGTTTTCTCACTAGGATGCACAAAACTGGACCCAAACTATGTTTTCAATTGAGTCTCTTGTGTCAGGTTGCCTTGAGTGTTGTTGTTATTAAACCAGCTTTACCTTGGAGAACATATATATTCTCAGCTGAAGAGTCTGTGAATTTTTAACAAATTATCCATCTACAAAACTTCAGAGGTCCGGGTTGACAAATGAATACTTTTTGTAGTGTGATGTTTCATTAAGTGTGGGTAGTAAAGCTGAGTCTTAAATTAAGTGTTTATTTTTGGTTTTGCTGCCTTAATATTCTCATAGCTTTTCTTGCTGGATATGCATAGTTTTTTTTCATATTTATTGTTTTCAAACAAGACAATTTACACCTGTTTTATCATATATTAAAAAAGAAATGAGCAATTAAGGTTGAACAGTAACATGATGATGGGCGCACAGTTGACCAATCAGTCCATTACAAGCCTGGAAAATACAGGAACAGCAGGTACTAGTTAGCTGGTCTGAACCTCATTGGGATTGTTGCATCCTTGCTTTTTCATTTCTCTCTTCCTTTGTGCATCCTTGACTCTATTTATTTCTATGTTAATTTCTGAAAACCTATACTGGTAGAACAGCCTCGTTTGCCCTTTTTGCTGCATTAATTCTCTCCTAGATTTTGCTACCCAGTAATTTTTAGCTAAAATAAGAAGATAAAGCTAGAAGTGCAGTGTAAAACAAAACAAGAATACTTTTGTTTTCTGATGCTTCATTCTTGTAACAGTTCATGGTTATTTACATTTTGTCTCCTAGGAATTAGTGTGAAAAATTCCTCCCATTCCTGACAACCTAAAATTTATTTTAAAAATACTTTTACTAGGGGATAATAAAGTCCCATGCTATCTGTCGTTCTAAGGCTAAGACTGCGACAGTATCTACGGTTGTCAGCTCTGAAGATAGCTAAGGTGACACTGCTTTTTGTGTGTGATAATTGAGAAAGCTGTTTCAGTGTTTATTTTTTTCATATTTAATGTGAAGTATAGTTTCAGATTTTTTAAAAATCAGTTCTATGGAATATGGTGAATTATATGTGCATTTTTCAGAGCAATCTTCCTGACTTGGACAGAAAATAAAATACACGAGGACAGTCAGTAGCGCTCTTATTCTGGTAAATGGTTAAAAATGTATTTGAAAATGGAAAGTGTTGATCCTCATAATTGGAAACATTAGGTGGATGTTCTAGATATTGGTATCCTAAATGTTTTGTTGACCCTATAGTGTCAAGAACTTCAGAATATTTTGTTTTAAATGTATGCAGGTATGACTGAGGCAGAAAAATATCATTTCCTTTTATTTCCCCTTGACCTTTGCATGGCTTGTTTTTTTTAATTCCACCAGCCTTTCCAAAGACATAAAATGGGGCATGAATTGAACTACAAATTGTGTTTGTGGTTTAGTGAGCGAGGAGGCAGAAAAAGACATGCTAAAATGCAGAAGGCAAACGGGATTAATTCAGAGAGCTGTAAATTATTTGTCACCAGCAAATATTGTTTCAGTGTTAGAGGGTGTGTGTGTGTGTGTGTGTGTGTGTGTGTGTGTGTGTGTGTGTGTGTGTGTGTGTGTGTGTGTGTGTGTGTGTGTGTGTGTGTGTGTGTGCATGTGCATGTGCATGTGCATGTGCATGTGTAAGAGAAAGGAATGTGTTCAAACTCACAGTTCTGTGTAAGGCTGTCTGCAACGCTGCCTTGTGCTCTTTCTGGTGTGTTAAAAGTCAGTCAAGCTGACTCTTGGTAAGGACGTCTTGGCCCAGACAAGCATTCCTTCTTAGACTTCCTTTGTATGATGCAATATGGAAGAAATAAATATGGGTTATGGAGGCCATGGCAGGGGAACATCTGACAATGCTGAATAGTTGAAAACTAGGCCTCTTGAGACATTTAATTGAAATGCTGGTTTATTTCACAGTGGGTGCTTTGAGTTTAATTTGATCTTATTGTGCAACATAAATGTTTTACCTGCCCTACCTCAGAAACATAGAAATCAAATCAATATTTATCCTAATAACCTTTTGAGGATTGGTATCCTATTTTACAAGGTACCAAGAAAACATGCATTTATCCCAGGTCACTTCAGCCTTCCTGGATTACCAGGTATAAACAGTACATCATAGAATGCCTGCTCCTCCGCCATAACAATAAATGTCTACTCACTTATGCAGAGGTTTCGAGATGCACACTTATTTAGATGCTTTGCTACATCATTTGATGAGTAATCCTTCACATGGTTCTTTCCATTCAGATCCATTTTTTCCCATTTGACTAAGTGGCAACTCACAACTCTCCCAGGTATCTTTAATATATCTATAATAGTATCTGGTATACTTATAAGCAATTAAGAGAATATTTTGGCTAACGTTTCTTGAAGGAGAAGCATTTATTGTTTATTGGAGAATCTGGTTTAACTATTCCTTCATGGCTCCCTATCCCTACTAGATCTAACTCATTTCAAATAGTGTTTTATACAAAATGTTGTCATTTAAAATACAACATACATACTCCAACTGTAACATGCAAGAGTGATGAAGCTGAAAATTTCATATGTCCTTCTTTAATGGTTGAATGGAACAACTTGCAGAACAGCAAATGGAAACTTAAAATATGTTCTTTGCTGACCTGAAATATTGGAAAATCACTGGACTGTTTAATTTTCCTCAAATGCCCATACATTAAAATGTGGTGGCTACAGCAATATGACTGTTCTTGATTCTTTTGTTTTGAACATTGATATGTGTCCAAGAAGTAAAAAACTGAAACCTGTGGCTTAATTGCAAGAAAGTACTGTAGCAACCTCGGTACAGAATCAGATGTGACCAAAGAGAGAACTTTTTAGGATTAGTTTTATTTCTTAAAGGGTATTTGGTTTGGTTTAGTTTTTGATAATTCAGCCTGTGTTTTTTTTTTAATCAATTGTACTACAAAGCGCAGAGGCCCTTTTCTTATGTGCTAGATGTCATTATAATGAATTTGCACTACTGTGAGTATATGTTTGTGCTCATGTGCTATTAGGACGAGATGGTTGGACAGTGTCATCGAAGCTACCAACATGAATTTGACCAAACTCCGGGAGGCAGTGGAAAACAGGAAGGCCTAGCGTGCTCTGGTCTGTGGGGTCACAAAGAGTTGGACACGATTTAACAACTAAACAACAACAACTATTAGGAATCCTGCTTCAAAATTCTGTCCAGTGTATTGCTATAGAGCAGTGGTCCTCAACCTTGGGCCTCCAGATGTTCTTGGACTACAACTCCCAGAAATCCTGGCCAGCAGAGGTGGTGGCGAAGGCTTCTGGTAGTTGTAGTTCAATAATATCTGGAGGCCCAAGGTTGAGGACCATTGCTATAGAGTGTTTTATTGAGAAGCCTCTGACGACATAAGTGTGATAGCAGAGGAAAAGAGGATGAAGCTTGCAAGAGCCACATCACTGTAGAGATAGTGGACGTGTGCCTTAGAAAGTAATTGCACTGCCACTATTGCCAAGGATTGGAAACCTCTGTATAACATATCTGAAGAGATGGAAGAAAATGTATTTCTGCAAGCAAAATTGTTTGAGCAACCTCTGTTCTACTATTGTGGTACTCCCCATATATACTAAATTGAAATGATACTGTAGGTAAAAAATCCCAGTGGAATTGCAGAATGTCAGATTCTTTCTAAAAAGTGCTCCTGGTACTGACACATCTCTCTAACAAATCTGTTGTGCAGAATTTCTTATCAGCTTGGTGCACTTTCATCTTTCATGAGCAATGCAGGTCACCTGGTTACAGGCACTGCTTAGCATCCTAAAACTGGCACAGCAAGGCAACAAAAGAAGCTCAGCAGACTACATTAATTTCTAATCACTTGTACTTCGTTTTGGAAAATTGTCTAAGTGACCAGTCTGAGTTGACTTTAGGTTTCAAGTGATATTCCTATCTTCTGGTATCTTCAGAAGAATGTCAATAGTAAAAGCAATTTTATTTGAACTCCTGTAATGGGTGGATGTTGAAAAGAGGAAGAATGAGAAAGAGCTAGAAAATATGATATGAGGGTTGACAATTATTTGGGATATTTAGCAGCATGCAGGCAGGGAACTCTACTTCAGAAGAAATTCTGGTGGACTTGCTTAGTGTCCAGATTGTCTAGGTCAAGTAAATTGACAAACTTTATAGTACTGTATTCAGATAATGGTGTGGGATTACATGTCCTATACTGCCTTACACCAAAATTGTTCTGTAGAGACTTGGCGACAGTATATAATTTTTGATACTGAATATACATTTCCATTGCATTTCAAACTTCTGCCTACAAGTGTAGATAGTTATAAATGTTTTGTATGCAAATTTCTTTCTGCTTCTAAAAAAAGAGTTTTTTAAAAACAAGTTTACATATTTCCTCTGTTTTTCCTTGAACCAGAGGCTTTTCTGCCACCTCCTTGTACTGCTGGCTGCTACTCTTTCACAGTGTCAGTACTGAAGAAGGCAGCTGGGTGACAGATTTTGTTTGAGGGGCTCCTAATAGCAGTTATTTGTTGTTTTCTGTCACATCACCTCCAATCTGTGGCGAACCAATGAGTGAGCATTCTCCTGAATGTCCTGTTATCTACAAACCTGCTCAGCTCTTGCAGACTCAAACTTCTGGCTTCTTTAGGGAATCAATCCATTTTATATTTGGTCTTCCTCTTATTCTGATGCCTCCAACCCTTCCCAGCGTTATTGTTTTTTCCAGAGAATCTTGCCTTCTCATGATGTGCCCAAAGTAGGACAGCCTCAGCTTCAACATTTTTGCCTCCAGAGATATTTCAGGCTTGATTTGATCTAGGACTCACTTGTTAATCTTTTTTACTGTTCAGGGTTGTTACATACAGCACTGATGTTACCTGTCTGTCATGGGTTTGGAGGGAAAGTTCCATCCTATGGGGAGTGGAAGGCGGGACATCAGGAAGAGGGGCTGTACTGTATATATATGTGAAGCCTGTGTGGAGAAGCTGGGAGGAGAGCTGGGAGAAGAAGCTGGTGTGGGAGTCTGTGTGTCAGACAGGGTACAACTGTGTGTCAGTCAGTACCTACCTGATAGGTTCAGGTTCCTTTATAGGTAGCCAGAACTGATAGGTTCAGGGTCTGTGCTTTATTTAAAGGTGTTCTGTGTGAACCAAACTGGTGTATGTATGATTGAGACTAAGCCACGTTACTGTATCTTATTCACTTGATCATTTTATTTTCCCTGTGTGTTATTTCAATAAACCTTGTTCTTTTATTTAGTAAAATCCATTCCTGGTCTGTGTGACTCCTTATAGGGGATGGTTGGTGGCAGCTTAGTGAAACTGTGGCATATCCCGGTAGGTCTGGGGTTGTCACATTGATTGGTGTCCAGCGTGTGGGATACGACTGGTCCAGTTGTCCAGTGGTCCAGCAAAGCCTTGGCAAGTGTGCCCAGAGCAAGGGGGGTCTAGTCAGGGACAATCTGAGGGCGCGTAGGTAATCTTCTAGGCTTACCTCACGGGGAGGTACGCTAGTGGAAGAACGTGCCAACTGGTGGGACTAGATTAGGGAGCTCTGAGGCAACCAGTTTTGGCGGGGAAAGGCTGAGGCAAAGCTGAGCGAAGTAGCAGTGATCTAGCCTGTCTGCTGAGAGGCCTAGCAGAGGGGGGTGGACTCTGGCTGGCAACAGTTGCAAGTTAGTGCTGAAAGAACAGCAGCAATCTATAGAAGGCTGGTTCTGAGGCAAAAGAAAAAAAAAGTGGTCGCTTTATTTTGAGGCTTGACTTTTGAAAGCAGCCTGTTCTGGGGGGGGATTATGCCCTTGACTCGAAGCCAAATGGCGGAAATGGGTGAAGTGAAAGACCCACAGGTGGACCAAGGTTCTGAGGAGGAATTTGGCTCAGTGCAGGATGAGAGCACGGGAGAACAGAACCCAGAACTCAGGAAAATGCTCCTAGCCCAACAGCATGAATATAGAATGAGACTATTGGAAAGGGAGGCCAGAGAAAGAGCTGAAATCAGTCAGGCAGAGGCAGATGCCAAGAAAAGGGGAATGGACATGAGGATAAAAGAGATGGAACTGAAACACCAAATTAGAATGGTACAATTAGAATTGGATTTCCTAAATAAGTTTATTAACAATTTATCAGTGGAAGAAATGTCAAAGAAAGAAAAGTATGAGGCTCAGGCCAGACAAAGTGAGCAAGATCTTGAAAAATATAATCAGCAAAAAGACATTAAATTAAAAGAAATCAGAGATAAGACTGAAGAAAAAGTAAAAGAGATAAAAGCTAGGGCTGAGGAAGAAATTTTACAGATCAGGGCTGAGTTTGAGGCTAAGCAAAAGGAGCTGGAGTTGAGAATAAAAGAGAAGAAATCGCAGCTAGAAAAGAAACCAAAAGAAGGCACACAGGTTAAGGCACAACATCAAAACCTGAATTATTCTGAAGAAAACATGAGGGAAACATGGGACCCTAAGTACTCCAAAGGGTTAGTTCAGAGCCCGCCAAAAATGGGCGGCCACTTTGTTGATAAAACTTCTGGGCAGAGCCAGTCCAGGAACCAGATTTTGGAGGGAAAACCAAAACCAGATGAGAAAGACTCCAAGTACAGCAGAAAATGTTATTTCTGTCAGGGAAAGGGCCACCTAATCTCAGAGTGTGAGAAATGGAAGCAGCTAAAGGGAAATTTGCCTCATGATTTGAGTGGAACCAAGCCAAAAGCTGTGTTCTGTGTCCAGACAGAGCAAAGCTCCTTGCCACTGAGGGAGCCTGTTGCCATGGCTACTCAATCTGGAACAGTTACATCTGCTGATCAGGCTGGGGAAAATGGTCCTCTTGTGGAGGTCAAGCGCTGCTTGCTAGTGAGAACAGATTCGCAGTTGTTTGAAACCGCAGGGGTGGACGTAGGAATACTTGACCATCAGTATAGGGGGCTAAGGGATACTTGTTCCCAGGTGACCCTGTGCCATCCAGATATTATTCCTAGGGAGTATATAATCCCGAATGAGAGCCTAAAGGTGGCAGGGATTGAGGGACAGGTGATCTCGCTGCCAGTAGCTGAGGTACCTGTGAACTTTCAAGGCTGGAGGGGAGTTTGGCGGCTAGCGATTTCATCGACTCTGCCAGCAGCCGTGCTCGTGGGAAATGACCTGGCTGAACATGTGAAACGGGTGCTAGTGATTACACGTTCACAAGCTACCACGGGGACAGTTCAGGGGGGTAATGATGAGCCCGAGACGGAAGCAGAGGGGAGTTCCGGAGCTGTGGTGGAAACCTTAACCACAGACAGCAAATTTGGCCAAGAGCAAAAGGCAGACGCCACTCTCCAAAAGTGTTTTGAACAGGTGACTGACGCCCAGCTAACACCTGAAACCCCAGTGAGATTTCTAGAGAAAAAGGGGATTTTGTATAGAGAGACCCTGAGGAATATCTCAAAAGGGGGAGATGGGATCAGAAGTCAGCTAGTGGTACCTGAAAAGTATCGCCCCATGATCTTACAAAGGGGGCACTCTGACATGTTTGCTGCGCACTTAGGGGTGAACAAAACACAGCAGAGAATCACACAGAATTTTTACTGGCCTGACATAGGGAAGCAGATCAGGGAGTTCTGTAAACAATGTGATGTGTGTCAAAGGCAGGGGAATAGCCGCGACAGGACCAAAGCAAAGTTGTGCCCTTTGCCTGTGATTGACACTCCGTTCAAATGCATAGGGGTGGATATTGTGGGACCGTTGCCCAAGGCCACAAAGAGGGGGAACAGGTTCATTCTCACCATTGTGGACCATGCCACGAGGTACCCTGAAGCCATTCCCTTGACTAACATTGAAACTAACACAGTGGCAGATGCCTTGGTGGGGTATATGTCCAGGATGGGATTTGCCTCAGAAATAATCACAGATTTGGGCGCGTCGTTTACATCGAAGCTCATGAAACGGTTATGGCAAATCTGTGGAATTAAACACAAGGAAACCACTGCCTATCACCCTGAAAGTAATGGGTTAACGGAGAAGTTCAATGGGACTCTGATGCGCATGATTAGGGCTTACTTGGCAGAGAATCCAAACAATTGGGACCAGAAGCTGCAATCCCTTTTGTTTGCTTATCGATCAGTGCCACAAGCCAGTACCGGGTTCAGTCCGTTTGAACTTTTGTTTGGGAGAAGGGTGAAAGGGCCACTCGATTTGATCAAACAAAATTGGGAGCAGATCACCCAGGATGACCCACAAGACGTTGTGACATATATAGACACCTTGAGGAATGACCTAAAGAGAAACCTAGAGCTAGCAGCAGAGACCCTGCAAGCTCAAAAGGTCAGAAAGAAAGCTTGGGATGACCAGAAAGCCAGGGAGAGGCACTTTAACCCAGGGGAGGAAGTGCTTTGGCCTAGGCCCTGCAAAGAGAACAAACTGCAGCTGGGTAGCCCAGAAATAAAAGACTTGGGTCACATAGTAGGGGGAGGAGTGATAAAACCCCTAGAGGCCAAGATAGAAGCTGTTCGTGATTGGCCCAGACCCAACACCAAGAAAAAAGTCAAATCATTTCTTGGGTTGGTGGGCTACTACAGAAAATTCATCCCGAGGTTTAGCGAGATTGCGACTCCGCTGACCGATCTGACGAGGAAGAAGACTGATGACCGCATCCCGTGGACCAGCGACTGTGAGGAGGCATTCCAGAGGTTGAAGGAGGCCCTCATCAACTATCCAGTGCTGCGTGCTCCGGACTTCGACCGGGAGTTCATCATCTACACCGATGCGTCTAACAGCGGGGTAGGAGCAGTTCTTTGCCAGGAGGATGAGAATGGTGACCAGCATCCAGTGTCCTACCTGAGTAGGAAACTCCAGAAAGGTGAGAGACATCTGGCAACCGTGGAAAAGGAGTGCCTGGCCATAGTCTACGCGATCCAGAAGGCCAAGCCTTACATCTGGGGAAGACATTTTATTCTGTGCACTGACCATTCACCACTGCAATGGTTAAAGACAATGAAAACCCACAATAGTAAACTTATGAGGTGGGCTTTAAACCTGCAAGACTATGACTTTGAGGTGAAGGTGGTCAGAGGGTCAGTGAACTGTGTTGCTGACGCCTTGTCAAGGAGACCCGAAGAATGAAGACGGCGAAAGAAACATGGACTATGTATATAGTTTGGTGACCAAAGGTTAAATGTATTTGTTTATTAAACATGCCTGGTTTGTATGAATAAAGGTAACTTGATGTATTGTAAATGGTAAATGTTTAAATGCCTAATTGATATGGTTATCCTAGAGTAAGTATGGTATTGTATGTTAATGTATAACTGTTTTTGTATGTTTTGGATCTAGGTTGTTTTTTGGAGAAAAGCACTTTAGCTTTTCCCCTACAAAACAACTTATAAAGAGGGGAGGTGTTACATACAGCACTGATGTTACCTGTCTGTCATGGGTTTGGAGGGAAAGTTCCATCCTATGGGGAGTGGAAGGCGGGACATCAGGAGGAGGGGCTGTACTGTATATATATGTGAAGCCTGTGTGGAGAAGCTGGGAGGAGAGCTGGGAGAAGAAGCTGGTGTGGGAGTCTGTGTGTCAGACAGGGTACAACTGTGTGTCAGTCAGTACCTACCTGATAGGTTCAGGTCCCTTTATAGGTAGCCAGAACTGATAGGTTCAGGGTCTGTGCTTTATTTAAAGGTGTTCTGTGTGAACCAAACTGGTGTATGTATGATTGAGACTAAGCCACGTTACTGTATCTTATTCACTTGATCATTTTATTTTCCCTGTGTGTTATTTCAATAAACCTTGTTCTTTTATTTAGTAAAATGCATTCCTGGTCTGTGTGACTCCTTATAGGGGATGGTTGGTGGCAGCTTAGTGAAACTGTGGCATATCCCGGTAGGTCTGGGGTTGTCACAAGGGTATCTTCAGAGTTCTCCTCTAGTACCACATTTCAAATGTATAGTTTCCCCCTGTCAGCTTATTTTACTGTCAATGTTAACATCTGTACATGGTGATTGGGAATATAAGAGTGTGGATGATCTTGGTCGTGGTTTCCATTGACACATCCTTATACTTGATTATTTTTTCTAATTCATTCTGTCCCCCCCATCTATTAACTCAGAATGTCTGTCTGCATTTAACAAAATCTTCTTCCCCATCTGATATACTCCAAAGGGGCCTAAACCTAATTTAATATTTCCTTGTGGGTTTTTCTATTAATCTATGAATTTACTAATCCTAAATCTTAATCCTAACTATATTAAGTAAGCAATGTACAATAAGATGCAGAAAATGTAAATGTAACTTGAGGGTTCAGAAAAGGACATAGAGAAAACTGTTATAGTGTAGGCTTGTACCAGAGCATATCCTAGCAGCAAATGCTTAAGGAATTTATAAACAGCTATGCCCACCTTTCAACTGGAACAAATCAATGTGAAAATATACCTTCAGGTGTCTGTACCTGCTTCACGTTTTCATTGCTGCAGACATTGTTTACAGGTTTTGCTCTCGCCCCAGCCCCCCCTCCTTGGGAAACCCACGTCAAATCAAATCAAGAGACTTTCACAGTTCTCTGCTCCTCTTTCCTTGGTTGCGTAGTGTCTTTCAGTTTCATTTCTAAAGAAATAACTCGAGGAAGCCTGAGATATTTCTCAGGTTTCACTGTCACTTCTTGCTCTAACAAATTGAAACCTAGCCTTTTGCTTTTTAGTCTAGAGGAGCAAATGGCACTCTGAATATTAGGAATCACTATTACTGTCATTTGGGATTTAGTATGTTTAGAATTATCCAAATATGACATTATTCAGTGAATTCTGAATATTTTCAAATCCAAATGCATTTCCCTACTCAAAACCTCTTCCCTCTCTGCATTAAAAGGAAAGAAGGTGCTTAATAAAAACAAGTAAATAAAAATTACATAGATGTAATTATTAGTCTGTAGCTTTTTCCTGTAGCCAGGATTGTATTCAGTTGTTTCTTTAGTCAGTCTTCATTCTGTGGTGCAGATTTAAGGTATGTTTCTGAATAATTTGTAAATATTTAGAATAATGTTCATGTCTCTTTTTTTAAATACTTTTTTATTTGTAATGTGATCACCTGTCTTCCAATACTCATTATTTCAAACCTTTTTCAAGAAATGAGTCCTTTATATCTTTATACATTAATGTCATATTGTGATGTGAAAATTTACCTTAATCCTCTTTCATGAAATACAGCTCTTATAGTACATGAAGAAGATCCATAGAGTTTTAATTCTAACTTGAATAATTTCTTCCCTTCAAAATCTGAGGAAGACAGTACAAAGAGAAGAGAGGCTGCTCTCGAGGTAAATAGAATCTGAATTTTGTTAGTACAGGATGCAGCTGGTACTTTCCCTAAGAGAATGTAGGATGGAAGGGAAAACCTCTCTACCTGCCTTTGACAAGAAAATCTACTCTGCAATGTAAATCTTTATTCTTTATAGTACACTTCAGTAACCAAAGTATCCCTTTTTAAAAAAAGAGATTAAAAGGGCATGTAAATTGCAAAGATTATATCTAGGCTAAAGAACTTGCAGCACACACATTTTCTTTTAAGTATACCAAACCAAATATTTGCTGCTCAGAAGTTAAGGAGCATTTTTCTTTTAATTAAACAGCAGATTCTGCAGTCTCACAGCATGCAGTTTGAGGGTGTGGCAGATGGTAAGAGGTTCCTCCTTTTTGTTTTGTTTTTTTCAATAGTGAGTAGGAGAACCTGACTTGAATGAAGCAAATTCTGTCTAGGTACATTAGTCCTTCCTTTCTGGCTTTCATGTCAAAGGCGGGGGAGAATCATGCCTTATTCCTGCTGTCTTTCCAGTTTGAAAGTTCAATTGGCTTGCAGTTCGGTCAAAGTAATGAAGCAAGAAGGGTCTGTGCACATCTTGTTCTTATATGGAAAGTTGACCTGGAGAGTAGGTGGCAACTAGACAGTAGAGAAGCTCTGATTTTACTTTTTGCTAATATTCTAGATTTCCTGTTAACTTCTGTTCTGTAAAGCCTAACTGGCTTGTTTCAACACAAAGAGTGCAAAGCTTTCCTTATCATGGACCACTCTGATTTTTCACTCAAAATAATTGAAATCAAGCTAATATACTTATTCAAAATCATTTATATTATTAACATCAGGCTGAGGAAGAGAAAACAAAGATATGCAATACAACTAGATTGATTTAATGGCTGCATTCAGTACTCCATGCATTTTGAAGAATCTCTGACACCTGAGGTTCGGAACAGATTAGGTGTTCAGTGACATTCCCATCCAGACTCTTTGGCTCTGGTCTCAAAAGAGCCTTGTGCAGGTGGGCGGAATTATGCATGAGGGGGTGGAGCCCCACCCCAAAGTGCAGAAAATTAGGGAACATTGACCCACAATTAATTTTAATTTTTAAAGTTTTTTTTTTTTAAACTGACTTTGATTGCTCAGTGGTTTAAGTATCTGGCTGCGAAGTCAGAGTTTGGGAGTTGAATTCTCCTCTGTACCTCCTGTGAGTAGAGCCATCCTGTGTAGACATGGGCAAGCTGCACAGAAGAAGGGAAAGGTAAACCACTTCTGAGTATTATTTACATAGAATATCCTGGAAAGGGTTACCATGAGTTGGAACTGACTTGATGGCATGCAATTATTAATTTAAAAAAAACATTCTGGCTCATTTGACAAATAAATAAATAAATAAATTCTAAATTTAATATTAGTGCCTTAAAGATAATATGTTGTTTCCATTCACTGAAAAAAACTGACTCCAAACTACTAAATGTATTTATTTATTTATTCAATTTATATGTTGTCGTATTAGTGCAAGCAATACACTGGGTAGTTTACGCAGGGGTAAAAACTCACAAACCTTCAGTACACCACAATAACAAAAAATATAATTAAAGCAATACAGTAGTAGAACAGACAGTATTTATAACCATACAAATTATGAATGTCGCTATGAAAAATCTAAAATTGATTAAAGCATTAAAAAATCACTGAAATATTGACAGCACTCAAGAGATTCAATAGATAAGGACAGCTTTTAATAATTATGTCTTTACCATCTTTCCAAATGAAAGGAAGAAAGTAGCTTGGCTATTTTTGGTTGCCATTTTATTACAGAGACTAGGGGTGCAATAAAAAAGGCACCAACGTAATAGTGTGCTTAAAGAATTACAAAAAACTTTGAAGACAACTCTCCCTTAACTGTATTGATGTGTTTGCCGTTCCTGAGTGCTGACAGAAACAATGGCTCTGTATTGTTGAATATGATTCTTTATTTGTAGGGCAGTTAACAATGCATCAGATACTCTGGCTGAAATCCTATTGTGCAGCTTTGCATGCTCCGTAGCAAGGATGTCAGCAGCAGCAGCAGCAGAAGCAGCAGCAAATCACAGCTGATTAAAGGCTTTCTTTGACAATTTCAGGATGCATATGACTTTTTTTCACATTGTGTATGAATGAGTCAGGTGTGCCCTAAAATTGCCTTGAATGAGTTGGTGTATAACCATCAATAATTTGCTATGGAAGATGGCATCATGACCATTGCACATGCAGAGCTATGCAACAGGATTTCAACCTCTGGGTGTTAATGCTGTTTTCCAACAGTTCTGTTGGAACAGATAGAACAAAATGGTTAGAAATACAAACAGAGACTTCTGCATGAGCCCAGTTTTCTTGGGAAGAGTACCATTCTTGTGACTCAAGCCTCTGAGTCATGAGAATATGTGACTTTTCTGTTGCAACCAGAAGTCCCTGACTCAGGAGAAAGAGCTGAGTCATCTTATGTGACTCAGCTCTTTCTTCTGCCCTCCGTATTGGGCGTGGTTCTTGTATGAAATCCTTTTGGAAAGTTCCCAGAATTGTAATACACAAAAGGAAGATCTATGAGAGATCCATTGGACTGCATGTATGCATACATTCCTACATATTCTGTTGTAATATTTTCCTTTTGTGTCACATGATCAGAATAACTCCTGAACAGTAGGTGTGATGACTTACATTGAACCAGTCATGTTGCAGTTCTACAGTATATACCTTTTGAGACCACAGTGGGTGCAGCATTGCTGAAAAGTGCTGAGGGAAACAGTTTCCTTTATTTAATAATTCCTCACTTTCCCTTTTCTCTGGGAATCATGAGTTTGCAAATGCTCAGACAGAAGGAATTAATCAGGTACAATAACAGTAGTTATTTTGGTACAGAAATAAGTGACCAAAATAGGATAGCTGAACAGGAAGTGTAAATAGTTTGTTACACTCAAAAGGCTTGTATGGCAAAAGTGCTGTTTACCTTAGCATGCACACCCCCTTTCTTTATTCTTTGTTTGCAGTTCATGCTGATATAGCAAATACAGGCCATTGATCCATCTAGTGACTGCATAAGACATTGCAAGGGAAACAAAATATGGAAAATATTCTGAAAAGAGAAACAGAGTTTAATGTCCTAATGAAACAAAGTGTGGTGATTACTGGTATTTCCATATAACACGTTCACCTTATGCACTCTATTCCTGTTACTCTTCTACAGTTTGTTTATAGATACATTTAAGTTGCAGAAGTAACATGATTTGTTCGCTTGTTGTTGTTTAGTCATTAAGTCATGTCTTACTTATTTGTGTACATAATAGATTAGTTCTTCTCTTCCTGATAGCAAGATTTTGACTTTTTTGGCTTGAATTCTTCTTAGCATTGTTTCTTATTTTCAAAGATGCAGAAACCAGAATGTGGAGTAGTCTCAAGTCCTGTGGTTCTCTTCTCTGGTAGCATACTTGTCCTTTGGTCCAGATGATTTGAATAATATATAGCATTGGCTGAAATCCTCTTGCTTAGCATAGTAAGTTGCACTAGAGTAGGCTCATTGAATCAGTGGGGATCTGTAGAGTTCCCTTGCTTCCAATGGGCTTTATACTACCTGTGACTTGCTGTGTTAAAAAACAGGATTTTGGCCAGTGAGTATTTTTGAAGAATGGTGGAGTGATTCTGCAGATGTAGGAGGTAATTTCAGAAAAGAGTTATAACTGTTTTAATTTTAAGTACAAAGATTGGCTGAAAAGTTTCACTTATTGGCACCTTGACAACAAATTGCTAAATACATATTTTTTTTAAAAAAGCAAACCAGATTTCCTGTATCAAATGGTATATATTTGATAGAGGAAATCTGGTATATACTGTTGCCTTCATTACTCTGTCATCTTCACAGCGGTTGCCTTTCAAGTTTCACTTCATGTGTGGGAAGAAGGACAGGTTGCAAGTTGTGAGTTCAGGAATTATCGTAAGAGAGTTAGTTTTAAAGCTGGAGCTAGGGCTAGGTCCAGGGCTGGGATCAAGGCTGGGCAGAAGGCATGCTTGAGTTGTACAGTAATCATTGTAGTCTTATTCACAAGTGTTCAGAAGCGTTGCATTTCTCACCATTAACAGCCATCATTTGGTGATACATTTCAGAAGGTTTTTTTTTCCCTGCAGCTGAAAATTCAGTAACAGCACACTGTTTAACTTACGCTGACATACCTTCCTCTGTACCACCCATTGTAATGAACACTAGCTAATAACTGAGTGGCAGTGTTGCATACACACAGGGCATATGTGGTGCTCCCAGAGTAATCCACTGATGAATGAGGCATCTGTTATTTGGCTGCTACAATCAGACAGGCGAAAACTTTTCAGCTGACCATTGCGTGTCCACTCAGAGATATATCTCAGAAGAGAGTAGTAGAACATATTTTTAAGTAAGCCTTATTAGGATTATAATCTTTACCAGAGCACTCAACGGAGGGTCTCTGGATTCTATTTAACTGCAATTCCTGCAGGTTTTCAGTCTTGGCTATGCAGGCTAGGACTGGTGTGGGTTGCAGTCTAATAACATCTGGAGAGCCTTATAAAGAGGCAGTCATCCGATACTTTTTTCAACTCAGGATTTCTCATGTTAACAGAAGAAATCTGGGTGTTTCCTCCTTTCACACATAAAATCCAATATAACAATCCTAGCATTGGTACAAATGGATAGTCATCTACCTTTGACCTAGGTATGACAGTGCCTTTTTTTAAAAAAAGAGAGATAGTTACGTAAGTAGACTTACTGCTACAGGTTTTTTTCCTCCCTAAAACCCATTCCCTTTCAGCATATGTTGTTGTTGCTTAGTCGTTAAGTAGTATCCAAGTCTTCATGACCCCATGGACCAGAGGACGTCAGGCCACTGCTTCCCAGAGTTGGGTCAAATTCATGCTGGTGGCTTCGATGACACTGTCCAATCATCACGTCCTCTGTCATCCCCTTCTCCTCTCGCCTTCACACTTTCCCAACATCAGGGTCTTTTCCAGGGAATCTTCTCTTCATATGAGATGGCCATAGTATTGGAGCCTCAGCTTCAGGATCTGTCCTTCCAGTGAGCACTCAGGGTTGATTTCCTTAAAAATGGATAGGTTTGTTCTCCTTGCAGTTCACAGGACTCTCAAGAGTCTCCTCCACCACCACAATTCAAAAGCATCAATTCTTCGGTGGTCAGCTTTCTTTACGGTCCAACTCTCACTTCCGTGCATCACTACAGGAAAAACCATAGCTTTGACTATTCGGACTTTTGTTGGCAAGGTGATGTCTCTGCTTTTTAAGATGCTGTCTAGATTTGTTAGCTGCTGAATCTCTATTTCTTTCTTTCGCTCTTTTGCGGTTTGCTTTTACTTCACTTGTTGTTACTGTCACACTGGTATGTTACACTAACCTGACATCTGTTCTGTTTTAGGAGAAACCCGATGCCAGCTCCACATCCCTACAGCTGCGATCCCAGATTGAAGTAAGCACAATGAATGCAATGATCCATTTCTGTTTTTGCCTTTGACTTGGTATTCTGCATCAGTCTGATAATAAAGCCTGCCGTTGTTCAGCTTCAGCTCAAAGCAATGAATCTTCTCTTACAGGAATCCCTTGGCTTCAGCAGTGTAGTATCAACACCAGAAACAGAAAGAAAGTAAGTTTGTCTCTTCACCTGCTCATTAGATTTTACATGAACTAGTGATTTGTATCCAATGTTTTCTTTATTTTTCTGCACTCCCCCGAGAATAATCCAGGAAAGCGAAATTAAGTAAACACAATTTATTTTCTCTGTCTACCAGTATGTTTTTTTTTCTCTCTGCACTTTTCCTAGTTTCTATCTTTTCCCCTATAATTTTGTATTATTAAAAATCTCAAATAATGAAAACATTTTGGTGTGACACTACCCAAAAATGAAATTTTTCTTCTGAAGGCAGTGGAGTGGTGTTAGAGGGAATATTTGGAAAAAATATTATTTTAGGATATTAGCTCTTCCCAGAGATAATCCTAAACCTGGCATGGGGCAGTCTGGGAAAGCGAGTCCAAAACAGTAACGTTTTTGGAAGGAATAGATTTAAAGGAAGAGCAGTTAAGGTTGTATTTTGTTTGTTTGTTTGTTTGTTTGTTTGTTTATTGTCATTGTGAGTATATACACAGTACTGTATACCCATACAATGAAATTCAGAGACATCCAGAGACCAGACACATGCACACACATAAAATACCCCAACACTCCCCACCCACTAAAAAAAATTCCCCCAACACTCCCTACCCACTAAAACTCCCCCACTAAAAATACAAACATCTACATCGCAGGCCAAGTAACACAGTCCAACTAACTATTCACTACTGGTGGTCTTTAAGCTCATTATTAAGTGCAACTATAGCTCTGGGATAAAAACTATTCAGAAAACGTGTGGTCCGTGTCTTAATTGTTCTATATCTTCTGCCAGACGGCAACGGTTCAAAAAAGTTATAAGCAGGATGGGAAGAGTCTCTCAGGATGCTGTGTGACTTCCTCAGACAGCAGGATGTGAAGATGTCATCCAGGGTTGGTAGCTGGAGCCCGATGATATTCTGGGCAATTTTAATGGTTCTCTGTAGAGCTTTTTCGTCTGCTACAGAGCTACTCCCAAACCATGCCAGAATGCCATAGGTTAGGACACTCTCAATGGTGCTATGATAATATGACAGAAGTAAATGCTGAGATAAATTTAACTTGCCGAGCATTGTCAGGAAATACAGCCTCTTCTGTGCCTTCTTCATTAGCATGTTGGCATTTATAGTCCATGAGAGGTCCTCTGAGATGTAAGTGCCCAGAAATTTAAAACTACCAACTCTCTCCACTTCCTCACCATTTATGTACAGTGGTAAATGTACATTTCTCTTCCTCCTAAAATCAATTATGAGTTTTTTAGTTTTTTTAATGTTAAGTGTGAGATGATTTTCTTTAGACCAAAGTATCAACCCTTGTACTTCTTTTCTATAAGCAGACTCATTGTTCTTATTTATGAGCCCCACCACTGTCGTATCATCCGCAAATTTAATAATTGCATTGGTGTTATACAATGGGGTGCAATCATGTGTGTACAGGGAATAGAGGAAGGGACTTAGCACACAGCCCTGGGGAGCTCCTGTACTTAGTACCAGGGTAGAAGAATGGTGAGATCCCATCCTAACTGACTGTGGCCTATCTGTCAGAAAGTCCTTTATCCACACGTAGATCTTCTGAGGTAATCCAGGTTGATCATTTTAAAAAACAACCTATTTGGCAGAATGATATTAAAAGCAGAGCTATAATCCACAAACAACAGCCTCACATAAGTTCCCTGTTGTTCTAAGTGGCTCAATACAGTATGGAGTACAATGGACATAGCATCATCAGATCTATTTCTCCTGTATGCAAATTGCCATGGGTCCAAAGAAGATGGAAGACTAGCCTTAATGTAATCCAGCACCAATCTCTCAAAACATTTCATAATAGCAGATGTTAAAGCTACTGGTCTATAATCATTGAGAGATACCACAGCTGACTGCTTGGGGACTGGCACTATAATAGATGTCTTCAGGCAAGTGGGGACAGAACACTGCAACAAGGATAGATTGAAAATATCCATAAAAACTCCAGCTAATTCTGCAGCACAGCCCCTAACAACTCGTCCCATGATTCCATCTGGTCCAGCTGCCTTTTGAACGTTAATATTCTGAAAAGCATGCTGCAGTCTTGCCAATGAATCCCAACCTCTGAGTCTCGTGCCTTACGTATCAGCAGTAGTTGTGAAAAGATATGCAAACGGATGCATGGCTTTCCTTTGTAACCTTAAGAGAAGTGCCCTTGTGGCAGCTGCACAGGAGACTATCATTTGAAGAAGGCAAGTTATTTTAAATCTACCAGAGGGTTAGGAGCGTTTGATGCCAGGCTGAAAAGTTGAGTGGCCAAAAGAGACATGATTTAAGTCTGCAGTTATCAAATGTGACAGTTTGATTGATTGGTGCTAGCCTCGTCCCCTGAGAAGAGCAGCATTGCCTCATCAATCCAGCCAGTTACATGCCGTAAAATGCTTGTAAAATCTGTGTGCTGAAGGATGTAGCAACTGAAGCTGGGTGAAAAAGGGGAGAAACTGAAATAACAATGCTCTTAACTTTTTTAGTAACAAAAGCTTTTTTCCCTATTTTCTGTGTCTCCACAATCATATCCTTACATTTTAGAAACTTTCCACATGCTCTTGAATTTAAGATCATAGGCTATGCCAGAGAACAGAGGAGGATTTGGGGGGATGTGGTGTCTTGTATTCATGTAAAATAATATGAATCTATTGTTATTGTGTTGAATCAATTAATCATTTCAAGTTTTATGATCCCAGTGCATCATTGTGTCTTAAAAATGTCAATGAATTAGTATGAGATTTCTCAACCCCCCCCCCCCCCTTTTGTGGCAAATGATAGAGCAATTATTCATTCAATTACTTGGGTTCACTTTTTTCTTTTCATTGTGTCTGAATCTGAATCTAATGTGAAGAATAATCACAATGATAATGGTGTAAAATTTAAACCAGGCAATGCACCTACTCATATGCAGGTTCTTGTCACCCCAATAAACCACCAGTCAGCACACTGAAAGGTGAAAGTCTGCTGGTTTCTACTGGCATAGAATATATCATCAAGAAACAGCTGAGAAACATGACAAGCACCGGAATGGCTCATTGTGTGTTAAGTCAGCATTTAGCTGTCATTTCAAGGGTGGCATTGTTAAAATCCGTGGTTTGTACTAGTTAGACGTCAGGTGTAGACTCAGAAGTGAGTTCCATTCATAACCTCTGGCAAGTACTAGGTGGTATTTTGATGACGGTGAAGTGCTCATGTTCCATACTTCTCCAAGAGAAATTAAAGTGCTAATTAAAGGCTGTAGTAAAGTTTTAACTGATCCGTCTACATAGTGCTGCAGGGAGCCAGACGGGAAGAAGTAGCACTAATCACATAGAAATGTATGTCCTATTTTAACAGCAGGAACAGCATCTAAATAAAGCACTGTGATTCTTCCCTTTTCCTGTTGCTTTCTGTACAGCTTTTTCTTCCAAGCGTTTTTGTGTATCCAGTGTCTCTCAGGATATTTGTAATGCCTCTTCCCTAAATCCTCCAGTAAGAATGGGGGATTCTGGGAGAGAAAGTCCAAAATTGTAACTATTCCAAGGGAGGAACTGCTTGGGAGGAATAGCAATTAAGTCCCTTTTTCATGCTTCAGAGTTTTGCAGGTGAGGCCTAGGATCTGAATCTCCTGACTTATGTGTCAAAAATAGATACACCAATCAATGCCTGGTTTTTCTTTGTAAACTTTAGGAAATACACTTGTACGCTCAATTGAGTGGCCAAGAAGAGGATTAACATGATGTCAGTGGGAACATTCCATACTACTATCCCACTTTTTCTTTCTGTGTAGTTCGGAGTAGTATCTCATTAAACACATGGAATTGCTTTCATTGGCTGCTCTGGCTTCTAAATCTTAGTGGTGTTTGCATGCATAATTTTGCAGTGAGCCCATCCAGTTGGATGAGCATCATTTTGCTGTGAATGTGGAGTGCTTAATTCTTAAACTGTATCCTTACTTACTTACTTACTTACTTACTTACTTACTTACTTACTTACTTACTTACTTACTTACTTACTTACTTACTTACTTACTTACTTACTTACTTACTTACTTACTTACTTACTTACTTATTCAAATTGTATGCCGCCCACACTACCCAAAGGTCTCTGGGCAGCTTACAACATTTAAAATACAATAAAAAGTCTAAACAATTAAAATGCAATTAAAATATAAACTCTAAAAATTGCCGTGATAGCTACCACTTAGTCCCGCTCCTCCGTATGCTGTCTGTAGCTCCCTTTAAATGTTTAAAGGGAGTTTCCTTAAAGCATAGCTAATTTTGGACCATCACTGCAGTTTTCAGTAGCTCTTTAAAGCCAAGAGTTTGGTGTGTACAGTAGCATTACAGCAGCTTGCTTTACTGGGAAACGGGCACTAAATGATACATGGAATCTAAGCTGAAGAGCTTGGAAATGTGCCGGATGGCAGATTCTGGAATCTTTAAGAAAAGGAACTTTTCCAGGCTCTGCCCAGGTGTGTACTGCCAAATTCATTTCACAGACTTTGGAGCGTCAAGCTGACCTACATTTCTGAAAGAGGAGCTGGAATGTCGATTATTTGAAGCAGGGGTGTGTGCATTCATGCCTATTTGTATAGCTAAAAAGACAGAAAGATAACTTTGGGCTTTCTTATGTCTTATCACTGAAAAGAGAAAGGTTCCCATATTCTGTGGCTGGAGGTAAGACGTCTATATTTCAGCTTACAAGAAAAAAAAAAGTCAGATGTTGCCCAGTTCAGAGCTGCTGCCATCTGTTCAAAGCCTGTGAGAAAAGAGTTGAAGGTCTCGGTTTAACTTCTATTGCTCAAATACCGCAAAAATACCATAAGATTTGGCATTAGAGTAAGGGAAATTTTAACAGCCTACTGTGAAGTGTTACTAAACAAGCATTCAAGTCTGAATTGCTTGGAACTTGAGCCTCCATAAATGGAGAAAAGTGTGCAGCTTAAATTACAAGGACCTACAGCTGTAGTAGCAGGGCTTCTAACAAATCTAAGACTTCTCTTTGCTGTATATATTTTCTGCCCATTGGAGAGTGGTCTGGGGTGGGGAACTAGAAAACTCTTCCAAATTTTGCTGGTGTGAGGATAATTGAATTTTGCTTGCAACTACAGGCATAAGTGTAATATTCAGAATCCTGTTATGATATGCTGAACTTTATAGCAGCTGTCCTGGAATTGTTTACTCAGGCAAAAAAAGGGAAAGGTCTGGTGATCGTTGTGTGTTTGGCAGGAAATCCAGGTCAAATTAAGTCAAGCCACCTCTGCATCCTGTCTTTTATCCTGTTTTTAATCAGGGCAGGGGATTTCTACACTCACTTTTGGGAATATGTTCTGCTTTATGGTTTGTTTCAAAGTGTTGTCTCTTTAAAGCAAGTTACCTCTACTAACTTCTAAAGTTGTGAAGTTTACATATATTAAGGTGCCTCACAGGGCAAGGCAAATCTATTGCTTTGTTTTGATTTTCCTAAGGCAAACAAAGGTTATCTAGTCCAACCCCCCGTCAATGCATAAATCAACAGCTTAAGCAACCTCTATACTTACAAGCCTCCAACAAAGGAAAGCCCACTCCAGTCTGTGGAAAATCAGTTCTATCTGTCAAGACATTCTTCTTTATAATCCTCTGGTACCTTTTGGGACTAAAGTAAACACATTTTCTCCATCTCCCAGAGAACAGGTCTTCAGATATTTGAAGATGGCTGTCATGTCACCTCTCAGTCTTCATTTCTCTAGGCTAAATAAACCCAACTATTCCTCAAAGAGTTTGGTCTTTAACCCCTTTATAATCTTGGTTGCTCATTATGTTTCAGCTGATCAATATTCTTCTTAAACTGTCCTCCACAACTAGACACAAAAAACCCTTAAACACACAAACACTTAAATGGCAACTTCATGAATTCTTTTGTTGTTGTTGTTTTTTCTGTCTCCTTAATTGCACCATCTGAATGTCAGTTTGTACACGATATGTCTTCATTATTTCATGGTTTCAGCTGTTTTCTGTGGCACACAAAGAATGAATCCAAGAAAGTTCCGTGAATTAAATGTAAGTTGGCCATGAGGTATACATTGTCCCTGGCTTCCAAGGCACAGCAGTATTTTCCTTTTAAAGTTCTTGCCAAATGTATTACGAGGTTGTTAGGGTGTCAGCTCACACCAGAGAATAGGGGCAATTCAGGCTAAAGACTGCACGGAGGATAATCAGTCTGTGCCCCTCTGACTTAAGCAGCTTTGGGTTTTATTCTCTGCTGCAAATGTTTTGCAAGCATAAAATTTGACATCATGCTGAGCACTGCTCTTGTGTGCATCTTATGATGAACTATTCAGTCTGAGTACATGCCCCGCGATCTGATCTCCGGCCAGGGGGAGGAGTTTAATGTTGTTATGATTGACTCTGTGAGTAATTTGGTTCTTGTATTCCCTCCAAGGTTGTTACTGAAGGAGTCAGTACAGATGGTATAGCAGAGTCGACACATTTGTTAATTTGAATTATTCTGAGTAGCTGCAAAAAGACTATATGTACTTCTCCTTGTGGGAAAATAAGTAATTTAGTATTCATTTAGTTTACTGTCTTGGATGCAGATACATATTAAACTGATAGCTATATCACAATATAAGTTTGGATTCAAAAGGCTCTGAGAAGTTATACATATACAGTATGTGCACTCACTACTAGTTTATAGCTTATGATTCTGGCTTGTCTGAAGATGGAGAAGCCAGAGAGCTGGGTTCTGATGTCCTAATAAATAATTCTGGGTGGAAGATCCATGAAATGCTTAAACTACTGTTTATACAAAGTATCTTTATTAATTCTTCTCTGCTTAGAGAAATCATAACTCAGCTGAATTAATGAACAGACTTTACAGAAGTCTGATTTAAGACAGTTGCTCATGTTATCATTAATGTCCAGACTGAATTCCTAATCTGGAAAGATGCTGAATCAGCACTGTGGGTCATATTGTCATTTGAGTTGTTTCAAAACTGTCTTATTTGATTTCAGAATATTCTCAAATAAACCAAATTAACTGTGGCATTTCACCATGAGCTCATCTATAATGAGATGGAAGTGCTACAAATTTGTAAAAAGGTGCAAAATAAAGCAAAGAAGAATGGGAACTAGCATTTGAAAGTTGGATTTTAATTCATGTGAAGAAAGACTTCCTCCCTGTTTCTTTAACTACTGTAAGTCAGATTTTTTAAAGGGACAGGATAAGAAGAGCCATTGTGCTCCTCACAATTAGTAAACTTTGTTCCAAAGCGCTCTCTCTCTCTCTCTCTCTCTCTCTCTCTCTCTCTGTGTGTGTGTGTGTGTGTGTGTGTGTGTGTGTGTGTGTGTTTGTGTGTAAAACAAACATTCTGATGTTTGAGGTTAGATTTCATTGGCAGCTGCTTTATTCACGCTGCCTGCAAATAATTTCCCTGAGAGAAGTAGGGCAGGAAACTCCCACAATAACACTCACAATGGAAGTGAGAAGCCAGCCAAACATTGCTTGTTACATGTGACGAGTCAGGCCAGTGTGTCTCTGAACAGCTGAAGGAATATTTCTTCCTGGTAATTGTACTTGGAGAACTGAAAACTTCTTTTCAGAAGAATGTGGAACTTGTTGAAGCGAGTTGATGCTATTTGCCACGACCAAAACACTTTTGTACATGGTGATGTGCTTTGAACCACACGCCAAGCTGCTCTTTCTGCCTGCATTTTTTCACCCCTAAATCTGTTTCTACAAGTGCCTGTCGGAATCTAGCTTTCCTTGTTCACTAAACATGGAGTAGTACTGGCCTCACAGTGCAGTTCAGTGTGTACATATAATTACTTTCTTGTGTGTATACAGATGGACATATGCTTGTGTGGGATTATCATGCACTAGTACTTACAGGGAGATTGTGTTTTCTACTCACAATTGCCCACTGTAAAGAATATTCAAAGAAGATGGTTTCAGAAACTGTACAAAATTAAGAGGGTTTTTTTTTTAAATGAAAGTTTAAATTTCTGTCAAGATTGGAAGGACATCCTGAAAGCATTGGGAAATCTCTTTCACTCCAACAATGACAGAATGACAGCTTCCTCCCAGTCAAAGGGGGCTTCCTTTTCTCATTTTGTGTTTCCTTCCCTTGAAGAAACTGGAGGGTTTAGTGCAAGCTTTTCCCGAGTTGGCTGTAAACAATGGCTACCACCACCTTTTCTGGCTTATTCAAAATAAAATAACGAGAAGCTCTTAAGTGGTTGTGTTTTTTCAAACTTGTTTTTACCTCTGAACTTTATGCAACTTTGGAAAAAACTTCTCTTGAATGACCTGTCCTGGGGATAAGCTGATCAGGGGATTATTTCAGAAAGTTTTTTTTTTAGTCTTGTTGCATTTTTAAGTATGGCTGTTGAAGCGAGCCCTGCGCTGCTGGTTCCATCAGGAGGATCAGTTAGGACACACCAGAATGGGTTCATACAAACCAGAAAGAACTTGCCTTCTGTCTCTTCGGTATTTGTGGAGGGCCATAACTTTATTATGGAAATTACTTTTGGTCTCAGACGTGGCTGAAGATTTTGCTCCCCACAAAGTATGTGCCACTTCTGATTCCACCTGCAGAAGCAAACTTACTTGTCATTGAACCTTACTATAAAAATAGCATCCTTCACCGCTTGTGATGATAGCAGGTTATTTTAGGGATTAAAAGAGAGGTTGTGTAGTGCACACACCTCTGTGCTCCAAGGGGGAGGGAAAACCTAAATTTACAGGGTATTTCTGCCTCTGTGCACCATCACCCTTTGTCACCTGAGGCAGTTGCTACATTTTGGCCTACTGCTCCTGGAAGTAGTACAGGCTTATCCAGGGAGAGCTTGACATCAAGGGGTCAGGCCAAAAGAGGGGCTATCTAGCAGCTACTCCAAGATCCTACTATTGAGATGCCCTGAAGTGCAGGCTCCAAGATATCCATGAACTGGAAGATATTGGGGCACAAGGCTATTCATGAGCTACTGCTCACGCAGTATGAAGCTATCATTCCTCATCAGCTTCAGCACCATGATCTGAATGTGACTTCTTAGTCGTACTATCTTCCTGAACCTCAAGAAAAGATTGAGACTTTTTTTTTAGAAGCCTGAGGTCTGAGCATAAACTTCACAATCTGCCCTTATAGGTCTAGTTTTTCTTTAGTGTGAGGAAACTCTTAGAAGCCCACTGTAGTGGCATTTACTGGTCTTAATGATAGGCCACTTTTCTCCAAATAAGGGGACTCAAGGCAGCTTACAATATTAAAAAGAATGGAATTAAAACATAGTTACACTTGAAAAAAACAATAAAACTATAAAACTAATTAAAATACATTGGGTGATTTAAACATATAAAACATTAAAAAAAACTATCTTAACTAAAAATGGCATTCAGGGATTTGGTCATGATTGTTAAAAGCCTGCCTGAAGAGGTTGGTCTGCTCTTGTCCGCAAACAGTTTTCAGCCAGTATTGTGGTTCTTGAGCTATTCATTTAATATAAGCTAATTGTGTGTCATTTTTAATATTTTTTTAATTGGCTGTGCTTCCAGCTTTTCATATACCAACTTAGAGGGGAATGATCCTTCCTCTGGGGGAAAAGTCCCACTCTGTTCCTGTCTCCAGTGAATGGGATTTCTCAGTGCTTAACCAGTGCTCCATAAATAGTATGGAGATTTGACAAGTAAGATAAATAACATCCCTAACAGTGGAAGCCATTTTTAAAAATCAGAGTAAGAATACAATGGACTGACTTAAGGAAGAGTGGATCTGCTTTTACTGTAGTGTAGGTGTGGGCAGGATCTTCTGGAGCTCCAGAGTCTGTCAACTAGAGTCAGGTGTACAACAGTAGCTTAGGAAATAGGGGTTTTGCATTGTCTCACACTTGGAATAACCTGGTGGAACAACCTGGTGGTCTTGAATATGTTCCCCACCCAGGAATTTTGCAGTACTAGAACTAAGTTATGCAGTCCTTTAATGAAAAAAAAAGAATATCTCTAATTTTTCCACATTCTAATTTTTCTATGTTCTTCATTTCACCAGCTTAATTAGAGAAGGGGTGTATGGAGAGGGTGATTTTTTTACAAAATTGCTACTTTTAAGCAGTCGCAACTTTAAAAGTCTTGCTGATTGAATTGTAAGTTCTCCTGGAGATCCACCAATAGTACCTGATCCATCTTCTGCCCACTTGTGCTATAGCACAAGTGCAGTCACCAGAGCTGAATCTCTGTTGCTTGTGAAGCAAGACAAAGCAGAGGAGTGCCATGTTTGGAACTGCTGAGAAAGTTTTGACCTGCTGAAAGAGTCATTGCTATGGAGATGTGGTGACAAGATAGCTGAATGGAACTCTTTGCCTTCTATCTTTCTCACACTGAAGCTACCAAGGTCAGAACCTCTCAGCCTTACGTTTCCCTTTAGCTTCGTGCAAACCTTGACAGGAACACTAAAGACCATTTTCTTCACAATGCCATCCTCCCTTAAATAAATTATCTCATAGTCACTCAGCTCCACTCATAAAGGTGTCAGCTATCACAATAGTTTGTTTACTAGGCATTGTGTCCTGTGGGCAGATAAACATCTCCATCTTCAAAGAAGCCAGAGACATCTGTACTGATGCATTCATTTCTCCAAACATAAGCAGTAGTTTTATTCAAGGCTCTTTGTTCCAGTTGGGTTGTAAACAGTAATTGGGTAGGAAGAGCAGAGTATAATTATTCTATAGGTAGTTTATAGTAGGTGCTATTTAGTTTTTAGGACTGCATTTTGTGTTCGGTATTATGATTTGTAAGGGTGAAATATAATCCAATCAAAAAACCATATTCTTAATTTTTCATTGCAAGCTTAAAGAAAGTGGTGGGTTTTTGAAAAGCATGCCTGTGATGGTGTTTGTTTTTACTGACTATTCTGTCTAGGGTACAGCTGCAAGACTACTTCATGTTTTCAGGCTTTGTACTGTAAAATTAGGAATTATGTACATAAAATAACCCCCACAGATGTCTTTATTGGAGCTAGAATGAGGCCAGGTCTAATAAAGTTGAAATGGCACTGGCCCAGGAGGCAAAACTTCTCTCTAAATGGATCCTACCTTTCATCTGCATCTGTGTGCAGTACACTCCATCTTTGAACTGTGTCTTGCAGCCTTAATATCCAAGATACTAAAAAGAGGTTAAGGAGAGACAACACACATAGCTGTTGCAATGAGATATTTAGCAGGAGCCACCACAATACAACAGTGGGTAGAATTCTGAGAGCCTAGACAAAAATGCCTTTTATGTATGCATTCTTTGTTTTGGTTTCTCCCTTTTTTGTTCCTTCCTTTGCAGTGGCAAAAAAAATTCCATTTCTCATATGCTGTTTCATTGAAATATTATCTCAACCATCTAGTTCAAGTAGAGAAATGCTTTGGTAGATGAGAACTACTGATTTGCAGACTTCTCTCACTCACTGTGCTGCTCCATTTAAAACTGTTGACCAACAGCTATAGTGTTTTCTCTTCCAGTGTTTGATCATAGAAATATAACATATTTCTGAACATATGTATTCCTGCACACAAAAGTTTCAACTTTAATGATATTCACTTTTGTTTCCTCCAAATGAAATTTTGTTACATGCAGTGCTTGCTTGCATCCCAGATCAAGCATTAAGCATTTTAAGGGAACTGTTATTTGTTTGCCAGGTACTATGCGTATATTTTCAACATCTGTCTCTTCATCCTTCCATCAAACTTCCAGGCATAGACCTCAGAAAAGTGTTGATATGTCTGTATTCCGTTAAAATGTCGAATGTTTTATAATGGTGTTCATTTCTTACTAAAAGCAAAGTTTAATAGTAAACAGATCTCCTTCCCCTCAGAATCTGTAATTGGACACTTATACTATTCTTCCATATGCAAAGCACTTACTCTAGGAATCTTTTTACTATGTGCTCTGTAGTGCATTTCATTTGGAAATCTGCTAATGAAGCTGTACATCAGAGCGTAGCAAAACCAAAAGGCCAAAACCACAGAGTAATGGCACTTGGCTCCTTTTCATCCATGTAGTGTCAAAACTTCTGCCAAGTGTCACTGCGTCATTAAATTTCAGAATCAGTTGTCAGTCTGTGAATGGAAGAACACAAATCATGTCCTGTGTAAGTTCATGGAGAAGTTACAGGTCCGTTATAGCCAAAGAGGCATAGTTGTCAAATCAGACAAGAAGATTTTTTTTTCCAGGTACAATAAATTCTTCTTCCTATATAGTTAACACTTAATTATTAATACTGAGCAAGGATTTAAAGGGAAGTATTTTTCTTTATAAGGGCACAGAAGTATTTTTCTGCATAGAAGGGTGCCTTTTTCCTGCCGTGCTTATCACCATACGTTGTCATAACACAGCTGTGAAAGGGGGGACTTCAGAATTCCATCAGATTTATGACAGGAGGAGGCATAACTTCCATTTGGATTTGACTGACTTAACTGTTATCATTTGGTATCTCTAAAAGAGCAAAGAAGAAAACTGATATGTTTCAGGAGCTAAGACAGAAGCATTAACCCAAAGGTCTCTGATTCAAATGTCATATCTGCCACAAACTCGTTAGGTGCTTTCACAGAGCCATAATCTCTCACCATCAGTACCTCACTCTTTGTACCCCAATTTGCTTTATGACAATAAAAATACTGACATACCTTATAAGTTGTTACAAAGGATATCTGAAATAGTATATGAGTAGTATATGAAGATACTCAAAAGCATCATGCCAATTCTTACTACTTTAATAAATCAAATCTATTTTTCATTGTGTCAACCTTAGCTACAGAAAAGCTAGAATCTGACAACACATCTCTTTCTGTTTTTTAAAATGCTCCCTTGCTTTCCTGCTCACTCTCTATAATGTTTTGTTGCTATGTGCTGCCATTTCTGGCTTACGGCAATCTTACGAATTAGTAACTTCCTAAAGATTAACAATTCTGTTCAGGTTTTGCAAACTCAAGAAGACTGTGGCTTTCTTTATTGAGTCAATCCGTCTCATATTTCTTCCTCTATTGGCTTCAAATTTTCTTTACACTGTTGTCTTCTCCAGTGAATTTTTTTTTTCTCGTGATGTGGCTGATGTAAAATTTTGCTCCTAGAGAGAGCTCAGGCTTGATTTGACATAGCATCTGGAATACTTATTTGTCTTTCATATATAATGTTGAAATCATTGAAGCATTCCAGTTTTTAAAGTTTACACCATCAGAAGAGATTTTTATTTGCCATGTAACACAATTCTACATCCTTAGTAGATGAAATGCTGTCATTGGTGGATAACATTTTATTGCTCTCTTTTGTTTTGCTTGGATTTCTCTCATCATTATGGTTTGCAAGGTGTGAAATATTCAGAAGTTTATCACTGCCACTCTTCTTTGTGGTCTCTGTGAATGCACTCTAATGGGTTAACTTGTGCCTGTGCAGAGCAATCTCGGAATTTTCTAGAGCTCAGGCACACGGTGCCGGGACCTCCCCCACACTGCCTATAACTCCACCCCAGCACCGAATGCTTCCATTCTGTTTCTGCCACCACTGTAGCAACATCTTGGAGCTTTCATGTAGCGTTTTCTTCCTTTTCTTATAATAGGACCTGCCATTCGATGGGTTTGGTCTTTTGGATGGAAAGACCAACGAAATTTTGGATAATCTTCTGAAGTTACGTAAAACGGCCAGGTCATAATCCAGTCAGCAAAACAGGCCACGAAATCCTTGGCGTCGGTCTTTCTCTTACCGTCCTTATCCTGACCGTCAGAGACCACAGGGTGCAGGTTTTACTTTACTTTGTTTAGAAATATACCCCGCCCCTCTAGACAAAGTCTACTCAGGGCGGCATCAGGTTTTACATCAGGTCAGTCTCGTCATCTACTTCCTCATACCAAAAAAGGATGGTGGACTTTGCCCCATTTTGGATCTCTGCCCCTTAAATTCATATATTACACCCCAGAAGTTCAGGATGATACCATCCACATGTTGAGACTAGGAGACTGGTTTGCAGTCATAGACTTGAAGGATGCTGACTTTCATATCTCTGTTTGGCCTGACCATCAGCAATTTTGAGATTTTTCTCTCAATGGGGTGATTTACGAATTTAAGCCCCCCCCCTTTGGGTTGTCCACAGCCCCATGGGTATTCACAAAGTGTTTAGCCCCGGTGGCGGCTTATTTTCGTTTGCACGGTGTCCCTGTATTCCCATATCTCGATGACTGGTTGCTGGTGGCGCCAACGTGGGTCGAGCTGGGCAAGGATATATCGTTCACACTATCCCTCTTGTCTGCTCTGGGGCTTCGGGTGAACTCTGAGAAGTCGACTTTACAGTTTACTCAGAGGGTCTCCTACATTGGAGCAGTCTTGGATGCCTCCGTGGGCAGGGCTTTTCTTCCAGAAGACCGTATTTTGAAGATCAAGCAGATGGTGGCTCTCTTCCTCCCGAATGCCAGGGTTGCGGTGCTGCAGGTGCAATGTTTATGGCATTGACCACGGCAGTGCTCTGGCATGCCAGGTTAGAGATACAGTCGTTACAGGCCTGGTTCCTGTCACTTTGTGACCCATTGCTGGACCCACTGTACAAGCTCCTGGTAGTCACCAAAGATCTGGCGGCACACCTCTTGTGACTGGTGGAACTTCCGCCCGAACTTGCAGATAGGGAGGTCTTTTGGTCCTTTGGCTCTGGATGTACAGGTGACTACAGATGCAAGCCCCTCTGGCTGGGGAGCTCACTTAAGAAGTCTGATGGTGCAACGGCCTCTGGTCACCAATGGAACAGCCTTTACATATCAAACCACCATTGATAGCTATCAAAAAGCCTTCCGAGCATTCGAACGTCATCTCCTCGGCAGGGTAGTTCAGGTGGCATCAGACAACACCACAGCTGTATTTTACCTCAGCAAACAGGGTGGCACACACTCCCTCTGCCTTCTGTACTTGACAGTACAGCTGTGGGAATGGTGTTACTCTTGCCACATCTTTCCAGTGGCGGTTCACGCGGCCTCGGAGGACAATGTGCTAGCGGATCAGTTTAGCAGACTCCAGGTATGCAGCCACGAGTGGGCTGTGGACAAGGAAGTATTCTGGTCTCTCTGCCGAAAATGGGCCATGCCCCAGTTGGACGTCTTTGCCTCCTCGGCCAATGCAAAATGCGCCCACTACTGTTCAAGAGCAGGAGTCGGCCGTCACTCCTTGGGGGACGCATTCATGGTCTCATGGGCGGGGGGACTTCTGTACATGTTCCCGCCCATACCACTAGTACAGAAGATCATTATCAGGATACGCTAGCTGATTCATTCTGATTGCCCCTTTTGTGGCCATGCCAGCCATGGTTCTCGACCCTGCATGGACACTGAGTGGACCATGTACGTCTTTCACCACTCCTGCATCTCCTATCCCTACACAACGGCATGACATTTCACCCAGACCTACAATCTCTGCACCTCATAGCCTGGAGGCTGCTCCCACAGTAGCTGACGTCCTCAGGCATGCACGACACCATTCCACAACCCTCACATATTCTTGCAAATGGATGGCATTTTCGGTGTTTGCCTCTGCATGTAGTTTTCCTGTCCTACCTACCTCACTGGATGTGGTGCTGCAGTTCCTCCTCCTTCTCTTTTGTCAGGGCCCTTCGCATTCCATTCTCAGGGTTTACGTAGCTGCAATAGTGGCCCACCAGCCACCTTCTTCCAAAGTGTGGGGGTTTCTCCAACATCCAGTGCTCAAGCTTAATCCATTTTTTGCACGGATTAAAAAATCTGCGCCCCTTACAAACCTCCCACTCCTCAATGGTCCCTCCGGATAGTCCTCAACAAGCTCATGGCCCACCTTTTGAGCTGCTTGCCTCTGCATCAGATAAGATCCTACAGACTGCCCCTCTAGACCAAATAGACTCTGTCTAGAGGGGTGGGGTAGAAATCGAATAATAAATAAAATAAATAAATCCTGTCACTGACAACTGCATTCCTTCTAGCTGTTATCTCTGCCAGGCAGGCTAGTGAGCTTGCTGCCTTTTGAGTCGATCCATCATTCCTCCAATTTCACCCAGATAAGGTGACCCTGTTCCCAGATCTATATTTCCTCAAGATGGTCTCAAGTTTTCACCTAAACCAGCCAATAGTCCTACCTACCATTTTTCCATCCCCTACACCTAATCTGGAACGGGTTCTTCACTCTCTGGATGTTGAGAGCCCTTGCATACTATGTCTCTTGCTCTGCCACCTTCCGCTCATCCCAACGGCTGTTTGTCTCCTTCCACGGACAATCAAGGGGTGCACCAGTCTCTTCACAGACAATTTCTCATTGGATAGTTAATGAGCTGGCCATGTACCGTAAGGGCCCATTCCACCAGAGCTGTGGCTTTCTCCACGGCCTTCCTCAGAGAAGTGGACTTGACAGACACCTGTAAAGCAGCCACGTGGGCCATGCCATCCATGTTTGTGGCTCATTACCGTGTGGACTTCTGGGACAAAGCTGAGGCTGCTGTCGGCCATGCCGTCATAGCATCTGTCCTTTCGTGACGTCCTGCCACCTGGTAAGTCAGCTTGCTAATTAGTGTGCATTCACACAGACCATGAAGAAGAAAAAGAGTTTACTTATCTCTAACTCTGGTTCTTCGAGTCATCATCTGTAATTCACACATCCCACCCTTTCTCCCCGCTGGCTGTCACGTGTGCCTTTAGCATGCTGCGCAGTGGCGGACAGTTCTACGGAACTGAGGCACCCGGTGCTGGGGCAGAGTTATAGGCAACATGGGGGAGGTCCCAGCACCATGTGCCTGAGCTCTAGAAAATTCCGAAATTGCTTTGTGCAGGCACAAGTTAACCCATTAGTGTGAATTCACAGATGACCACACGAAGAACCAGAGTTACAGGTAAGTAGCCTCTTTTTTTTCCTGTGCATACTAACGAGAATTGTCTTCAATATCCCTGAGACTGTCTGTGAAAGATGCTCCAACAGTTTCATCTTCCACTGCTGCCACCGCTACTGCCCTTCAGGATTTTTTTTCCTCCCCACCATCATTGGAACTGTCAATTAACATCTGCTGGTGTGATCATTAGTCCTGACAAAGGTAGTTGCATCTTAGTTTGCGGTCTTAGCTTTGAACATTCCTCCTTGGTGACCTTGCTAGGAGTCCAGATCCATAGTAGAGTCTAGTCACCTTATGGTGTTGCTGTCAGTTTTCCTGATACACTTAGACTCCCTCACCAGTATAAAGTGTGCATCTTGGAGAGAGTGGGTGCTGGATGAAATAAAGCCAAGAAGAAGTGACTAAACTATCGTATTTGCAGCATATAATGAGAAGACAAGATATGATGGAAAATGGAAACAATCTTGGGAAAAGTTAAGGCAGCAAGAGAAAAGGAAGACAAAATGTGAGATAAGTTGAGGAATAAAAGAAGCCACTGCTTCATGTTTGCAAACCCTGAGCAGCACTATTAATGGTAGAGTCTTTTGGAGGTCACTAATTCATAGGGTTGTCAGAAGTGATATGACAACAAATAACAATGATAATTGCTCTATTATGTCTGCCAGGCAGTTCTAGGACTAAATTCAGTTGTCGATAGCCACATTACCATCCTGAACACATCTAATGTCAGACATGAAGTGGCCTCAGTGCCAGTGAGAGGCCACCAAAAGGTTTCCTGCCTGAAATCTTGGAGAGCTGCTGCCAGCAAGAGTTGAGTGTTTTAGATGGACCAATGGTTTGTCTCAGTATGTGGCAGCTTCCTGTGTGAGTCTTAACTAGGTTAGACCCACTGGATGAATTTGACCTAACATAAAGATTACATTAAGACATTCTTCAGCAGGCCTTCTATATGTGTCACTGGCAGAATACAAAAAATGTGTTGCTACTATTCTATTCTTTTCTATTGCTCTTGCAACTTTAAAAAGGAAAAGAAAAAGAATTTCACAAGTCACTATATGAGGGGACAGGATGATTGCAAGCCTTTTCCTAGTAATTCGCAGCGTGTACATTAAGATGCTTGTGGTTGGTTCCCCTAAGATGGAATTACTGAGCACTTTTTGATAAGTCACTGGTGCCAGGAAGTTGACAATTAACACAATGTAATGTAATTATGGCTACATATTGGAAATCAAAAAATTTATCTGGCAACTGGTGATAATGTTGAAAATGAAGAAATTTCTGCAGGTAATCTGTCAAATGCATTATTGAATCTTCCACAACGGAAATTAATGTGTGCCAAGTATGAGCATGACCAAAGCAGCATTCTCTTCCCGTCCACCCCATCTCCTTAAGTCTCTAACTCTCTCCCTTCCCATTTTCTTTCTTCACTTTCTCTGACTCTCACCTTTATGTGTCTCCCGCTCTGTTCCCCCTTCCTTCCTGCCAGACTTGTCTCTAGCCAGCATACTTTGTGTCCTTGGAGCCCACAGTGTGTTTCAGCACCTTCTCTCTGTTTTCTGTTCAGAACGCTGGGAAAGGGTCTCTCTCTTTCTTCATGCACAGGGAGCCGTACGAGTCATGTAGGAAAACAATGGAAAATCTCCCTTGTTTCACCTCATTGCTCTAGGAAGAGGGCATTTGGGGATGTGGCTGATCAGAAGAGGTGTCAAGTTAAAAGAGCAGAGCTGGAAGGCAAAATTCATTGCTCTTTTGCATAGAACCTGGATCATGACACCACAAAGCCATCATCAGATAATCCATACATGTAGTATGTGGCACCTTGCTAAATCAGACCAACAAATAATCAATTCACAGCAGTGGCCTTCAAGATCCCTCTTGAAAGCATCAACCAGGGTATATGGGCAAACACCCTGTGCTTTCTTCTAGTTAATAACCACTATTCAGAGGTATTCTGCACCTAATACAGGGATTCAAGTTAATTGTCATGGGCAATTTATTTGCTGACCTGCCTTTCCTAAATTTATCTAGAACCCTTTTAAAGTCATCTGAGACTGAAAGCAGACTTCATGTGCAGACTTCATGTGTCCCCCACTCAGTCTGTCTCTTACACTCCTTCTGTGAATCCATTTGACAAAATTAGTTTCAAGAGGCTGCATATTTAAATTGATAAAGGAATAGGGGGGCATGAAGAGAAGGATCTGCTAAATCTCTTATCTGCAAACTACTCAAACCATACAACTATTTGCATAAATGTCTGCATTTAGAATTTATTAGAGTTTTTTTTAACTGTTCCATATCTATTTGATTCTAATAAAATATGGGATAATTAGCCTGTATGCTTTTTGGAGTATCATTGATGGTAATAGGTGGATTCAGTAAACTGTACAGTGACCCGTAATTTTAAAAATGCTAGCTGTTGCTATAATTAAGGATTTTTTAAGATCTAAGATCATGCTGGGAAATTTTCTAGGAATCAAAATCAGTCACTTGATCTGTACAAAGAAATGAAACAATGCAGTACCTGTTAAGTTAAAAGTCAGTAACCTTTTTTTAGCTGTTAAGCAGGCTTCCCTCCTGCCTGCTTTCTGTGGGGTTTTCCCAACACATTTGGCTGTGTGATGTGCACGTGTACATCTCTTACGAATACAAAGGAATTTGTCAGAGATCGGAGTAACTTGTGCCTGAAGTTCCTAAAAATACAGATTTGGTGCCTGCAGGCAACAAGAAATTTGGATAAGAAATTAAATTGTATAAAGGCTGATTTCTGTTTGTACCATACATGTGTCTCCAAATCCTTGCCTGGAATGTCAGAGGGCTGCATATTTTCTATGCCTATTGTTTGTGCTTCAGTCAGGTGTTTGGCTGTTTGTCCTGAAAACCCACCCAAGCCATTAATTTTCTTTTTACAAGCTTTCCAAAATGTAAACCCCTTAAATAAGGAAACTGGCAATGACCTCCCTTTACTGTGCACCTGGTGCAGCCAAAATCTGGAATCTGGTTGTAACCGTTGGCTGGCTGATGGGCTGCTCCAGATTAAATTTCTAATCAATCTGAAGAAGAAAGATGATTTGCCATGTCCTAGTGCTGCTGTTACTGCCTCTGCTTGGATGAATTTACTGAATCAAAATTAAACTTCATGCTTTCGTTTCCCCTTTCATGATGTCCCTGCAAATTGATGATTATGTTTTTCATGCTTATAAACTGTTGGCCTCTAATCACTTCGATTATTTACAGTGTGTACTGCTCTAAAACAAAAAGCAGCTTAGTTTTCTTTCAGAGCTGCTCAAAGTTGATCACAAACTCTGCACTGCCCTCTGCTGCTAATTTCAGAAAGTGGATATTTTAATTTATTTGTTTCATTCATACTGCCTACCAGGTTTGTTTGTAACTCTTGACACAGAGGGTATATCAAAGTGTAGTTGTGCTTTGAAGTGTATGTGAAGTACCATATTTTTCCATCTATAAGACCCTACTTTTTCCTAAAATCATTACCCTAAAAATTGAAGGGCATCTTTTACATGGAAGTAGGGAGAGATAGCTGAGGAGATAACAACATGCCCCATACCTTGCCTTTGTAAACAGGCTTCCTTCAGCCATGAGGCTTCGCTTCCTACAGTCAGGAGACTTAGCTTCCGCCAATCATGAGCCTTATGGAACTGACATTAGCTGATCCTCAACAAACCAATTGGAACACACCTCCTTGGAGGTGGCGCCTGTAGGCTCAAGATTCAACAGAGACAAAATGTCTGATGTTGTGAGCTCAGAGGCTGAATCCTCAAAGCTAAGTATTCTTAATTTGGGGGTTAGAAAATTGGGCGGGGATCTTATAAATGGGGTTGTTATAAATGGAAAAATACAGTAAATATTAATCTAAAATCACAGATGTTCTGTCTGATCATGTTTTTAGTGTACAGAATTGAATACAGTTTTAGCACAAAGGGAAATAATTGAAACAAAATGAACATTCTCTAAGAATGTAGATCTGCTTCAGTTGTTCTAAATCAGGGGTGTCCAACCTTTCACCTTCCCTGGGCCACATTAGAAGATAAAAAATTTGGTTTGGGCCGCACATACATTTGGTTTGGGCCGCACATACATTTGTTTTGGGCCGCACATACATTTGTTTTGGGCCGCATGGGGGGCAGCCCTAGCCGTCCTCTGCAGCCCCGCTCCAAGCGCTTACCGGCAGCTGCGATCTCAGACAGCAGAGGCTGCCAGCTTTGACTCCGATGGCTTTATGGGGCCGGGAGGGGGTCCACCTATTGACGGGGACGGCACAAAACAGTCACACAGCCCCCCGTCCCATCCCCTCCCACTCCTTCCTTCCCTCTCTCCCCCTCTACTGTTGTGACATGCCCCGGCCACATTCTGGCCACAAGCACCGGCAGTGTAACTTGAAACTTTGGAATTTCTTTTAAAATAAAAAATTTCACTGGGCTGCATTACAAGCTGACCTGGGCCGCATGAGGCCCTCGGGCTGCGGGTTGGACAAGCCCAGAGGTGGGATTCAGCAGGTTCTCACCTATTCTATAGAACCGGTTCCTAAATGTACTGTTGGTTCTTAGAACCGTTTGCTGGCTTGAGATGAATGAAGGAGGAGGGGCCAGGTGACCAGCGACGAGTGGGGGGGAAGGGGGCACAGTTAGCTGCCTCCCTTCCTGTGCCACACTGAGCCGTCTGAGGTGGGGTGGGGGTGAGAGAGACAGAGCCCTGGAAAGAGCAGAGGCATCACTGGAGGGAAAGGGGGGAGGATGACTCCTTGAGGGGTGGTGATTGACAAGGCATGTGGGCAGGACACAGAGGGAAAAAGTTTTGGAGTGAGACCGCTTCAGTCAAACACCCAACCGTCCTCGTTTTACTATGATTTTTTTCAAGTTAAAGGTACCACATAAGACTATTGCTCTGCCTAGAAACAGTTTTTTTAAAAATATCTGAGAGAATATCCAATGCATGAACCAGTGACGGTCTCACTGATCCACGCAAGCAAGGTATGCAATAGAAAAGTCACTCACACCACAAAGAGATCAAACCTCCAAGCCTCATTTAGAATAGCAAAGAACTTTTCCTCCTGCCTCAAAACTGACAATTTTGGGAGACAAATGGCACACATGTGGCCCACTCTGTTAGAAGGAGGAAGACAGCTATCAGTATTTTAATACTAGTAAGATTTACTATTCTTGAAGGCCATATATCCAGGTCCAAGAAAGGGAAACACATAAACATATAAATAGATAAGGGGAATCGAAACTCTTCTCTCGGAAGCGGCCGCCGAGGGTGAGGTGGGGAGGTGGAGCCTGCCAGGGCTCTGAGGAAGCCATCATCACCACCAGCGCCTCCACCAACACCAACACCCCTCAAAGCGACTGGTGAGGAGAAGTGGTGGGTGCGGGGTGGAGGGGAAAGATGGAGGAGGAGGAGACCTCAGAGAAGTCAGTAACTGAAGGACTGATTGAGGTGGTGGAGTTGAGGTGGAGTGGTGACAGATTGAAAAGAGACCATACCTTCCAAGCCAGAAGGAAGTGTGTGTGTGTGGAGGGGGGGAATAACTCCACAACAGGTGCATAAAGGCGGCCTCCAGGTAACAACAAGCAGGGCTATCAGTCATTTCAGGAGCAGGAAAGGGGAGGGAAGCAATTTTTGCTGGTGAGTTATAGGGTGAAATAGGAGGTAAAGGGAAGGAGAGATGTGTCAGTTCTCTGTCAAACCTGGTCATAAGCACCCACTGTGAGGTGTGTGTTTGTGTGTGTGTGTGTGTTTGGCACATGCCCATAGTGAGGGTAACAGCAGCGGTATGCCCAAACAGATACACTGTTCGTGCATACCACTGGGAGACCACTGTGGAAGAAACCCTCATCGGATCCCACTGTCCTGGGCATTTATTTATTTATTTATTTATTTATTTATTTATTTATTTATTTATTTATTTATTTATTTATTTATTTGTCATTAGGACATAGAACCTGTTGTTAATGTATTTGAATCCCACCACTGGACAAGCCTGTTCTAAATGAACATGTTTTTTTCTTGATTTCTAAGCATTATTGCTGACCCCACTGGAAGCAATAATTAACCACCGCCACTCCTTTTCAGGAAAGTAAGTGGAAGAGTTAGGCAAACTGTTGCTCTCACGCTTCCTTATAAGCTTCTGTTACTTGTAAAATTGGGTTCGAATTAGCTTAAAAATATTTGGGAGTATTTCTGTACTACAAGCATTGCCTGGAAAGATTTGATTGTTGACATATAACTTAATAATAAATTGAGGTTTTTTTTAAAAAAATTAAAACAAAGCTTCAGCATTTCCTCTTTCACGTAATATATTGTTTTTCCACTCTATTTCCTTCCCAGTATAATACACTACTTTCAGCATAAAGACAACTTCTTCATTCTCTCTGCTAGGAATTGGAAGTCAATACCTTCAGTGCATTTGTCATTTCCATATTGGTTGCCTTTCAAGTCCTCCTCATGTGTGAGAAGTGGAAATTGCCAAGTGTAAGATCTGGGATGTAGGGTTAGGGTTTGTAGGAGTTTAAAAAAATGGTAGAAACAACATTGGTAATTTCAGATATGCAGATGGCTCTGAAGCTCTAAGATGATGATTATTATATTTTCATGCTTATACCTTCTGTGTTTGCTGTTTCTAACTGTAATGCTAGATAATAAAAAGCCAACTGCTAATTTCCTTCATCGCCATACATTGACAATTCTCATGTTTCAAAGTGTTGCAGACTAAACTGCAGTGTTTTAAAAAAAGAGCAGAGATAAACAGCTGGCAATGAATGTGGTACCAAAGCTTGAAACTTGTTTGGAAGAAGTGTTCTTGTCAAGTGGACAACTGGGGCGGGGGGGGGGGAGGCATTCTTTTGCTGCTCATTTCCCCCTTTGACCCCGGTAACTTTAACTCTTTTGTTCTCCGTACATATTTTTCTACATCAGTCACAAGAAGCTTGTTTCAGAGCGTTCAGACTGTTGCTGAGCTAATGCCATTGTATAAGCATGGCTGGAGCTCCTGTAGGGTTGGGCTTGCTAGCTTCAGTGTGCATTCATAAGAAAAGGAGTGAAGGTGGCTGTGGGGAGAGGGCATGCTTCAAATTTGGGTTACTGTAAATCCAGACGACTCCCATGGGGCATGAGACATTTGCCACAATCATGTTTCTCTTTTATGTCTTAGGTTCTCCCTTCATAAATCAAGTTCTGAAGAAAGTGCTGTAGGTCAGTATGCCTCATCTTTTTGTTTTCTGTTTTCTTTTTCTTACTCAGTGATGACACAATTTGTTGTGATGCTTTTTGCATTGGGGCGGAAACAAAGTTATTGGGCCTTTGGTATTTCTTTCTGACCTTAAGGAGTACTTTAGCGATTCCATTTCTTTAAAACATGATACCATTTTGCATTTTATCCAGTTTGGTGACTGCCTGCCAAGCAGACAGTGGTATGCAGTGGCTTTGCTCAATCACTGGAGTTAATTATTATGCAAGGCCTATTATTCTCCTAGTGGATAAAGAGTAACAGCAACCACAATGAGAAAATGAAATAGTGCAGTAGATTTTAACTTTGATTTTATCAAGGTATTCATGATTTGAACAAATGAATTTTTAAAAGTCTAGAAGAGTTGTTATAATTTTGTTTACATAAATGAAAATAAAAACTTTTTTTCAGCGTAACTTTCAATTGTTTCACTCAAACATCCTTTTCTTACATAATATATAACATGTTTAACAATACTGATATTGTTTCCAAGACTGAATAGATAAAAGGGCTGAAATGACAAAATGAAACTGGTATCTGTATATGCACATATTGTTGTTTTAACAAAATTTGTGTTCTTTCTTAGGTAAAGCAGACTGGAAGAAGAAGAATAAGTATTTCTGGCAAAACTTCAGAAAGAATCAGAAAGGACTAATGAGGCAGTCTTCGAAAGGTACATCTTTTTTATATTTCTGTTTTAATATTAATTATATATTAAGTTCAGAATGTAGCTTTATGTAGCTAATGGACCCTTAATTAGGATATATGTATGCAGCTACAATAATTTAGCAAGGATGGCAGTATTCTGACAGTACACTTTTGTTCAGTGAGTTCTGCCTCAAAAAGAAAGTTGGATGGCTATTGCCTGAAGATACATACCTTCAAAAGCTGTGGAATTTAAAATAAATTCTGAGAGCTAAGATGTCTTATCTCTCTAACTTGTCCCATACTAAGCTAAAGTTCAGCACGGGATGAAGCTGGTTTTAGTGTAGTTCTCATCCGTTCACAGAGGAGAATTAAAACAGTGCTGCATGCTAACTGCTCTGTTTTGATTTTCTTATTGTGTAAACTGCAAATATGTTTAAAATTAAGATCTTAGGTTGAACTATTTAGTCCATTGAAAATCCTGCTGGCTTCAGTAGAATTTTCAATACATTTAGCATGTTAGATGTAATATTTTGAGGAATAATGCATGTTCTGAGTTCCAGGGTGGTTAAAAACTTTTGCTTTGTTATCTTTCTGTCTCTAAGATTTTGGCCTCATGCTTATTTGGCTTCTTTTAAAAATGCCATTGCCAGTACTGTCTCCTGATTTTTCACTCTTATGACTTATTTGGCAGCATAGAATTCAGATATATTTGTACTTCATTAAACCTAACTTGGAAGATTTAATTCAAGCTTCAGTGAAAACATTGTTATACATTCTCAATCCATGCTTGTGTTATGTTCTTTTGAATGTTTTAAAGATTTTCTGAGCTAACTAGTACGTATCTACAATGGTGAGAAATAGTTAAAAATTGCCGCCCTGAGTAGACTTCGTCTAGGGGGGCGGGGTACAAATCCAATAAAAGTAAAAAAAGTAAAAGTAAAAAAAGAAAAAAATCTTTTTTTTCACAATGGGTGCTTCTTCAGTACCTGAAGACAGACCATCTTCACTGCATGTAGCTCTTAAAATATAAAGCAAGTGGCTCTTGAGTTGTATGGGGTATACTCCTACAATCTAGCAACATCGATACAGGGGAAAAAAACCTCTTTGTTAAATTATTTCTATAATATTGAATGATATATAGAGTAACTTACCTAGTATGCTGTACTCAATAGCTGTAGATATCAATTGGTATGACTAATCTCAGCATAATAGAGATAAAATTGCATATTATCCAGTTTAGTCTGGACAATCTTTTGGGTAGTTTCTTGATGCAAGATGGACTGAATCTGACCCATATTTAGCACGGTGATGCCAGGAAAATATGGTGCTATATAAAGCATATTTCCTAATCTCTAGTAGTTCTGATTGTCAAGGTCATGTGTGTAGGATCGTCATTTTTTTCTACTTATCTCCAAGGTATTTGAAGTAGCTTACATAAAAATACACATTAAAATATGGTTAAAACACTACTATTAAAATCCAGAAAGTGTGTACTACAAGCACAAGGCGGTAGGAAAGGCACCATATTATGTACAGAAGACAAAAGAATAAGAAGTTGTCAGCTTAGCAGAGTTGTGAAATGAATGATACAGTTTGGTTTATAATAGTATAGGGAACTTCATTAGAGATTGTCTAAAATGCTAAGCTGTAGAGTAACATTACTTTTTTTCTGTACCATTGTCATGCAAAGTTTCCAGGTGTAATGAATATATTTAGGTCATGCATTTTTTAAAAAGCTGTATTGATTTTAGAAAGCAAAATGGGTCACTGGTGGAAATGAATATTTTATCTCTGTTCTAATCCTCAGAGCTGGGGAAAGAAAGGGTTAGGGTTAGGCCCTAACAGTGTATTTTGCCACTGACATGCTTGTCTAGTTTCTCAAAACGTGAACAAAAATGCTGGTGTGTTTCCCAGATTTTTTTAAAGGGCAATCTAAATAATTTGACCTAACATGGAAACCATATTTTAGAGGTGAGCACACCTGGAAGGTCATACTTTGATATGCTTGATTTTCCGTTGTGTTCTGTTCTGAAAAATCTGCTTTTTTTCTTTCCTATCTGTCTTTAGGAGAGGATGTTGGCTATGTGGCAAGTGAAATTACAATGAGTGATGAAGAGCGGATCCAGCTAATGATGATGGTGAAGGAGAAGATGATCACTATTGAGGAAGCTCTTGCAAGGGTATGTGATGCCAATACTTGCCTTTCCAGCCTCTTTGATCTTCTGTTGTGAGGTCATGCTCTGTGCTGGTGCCAAATGATAGGTCATGTTGCATTATGGAGTCTTTTTAACCTTGGTATTTGGCTGCCATAATTACTGAAAACAATGCAACAGAAGATGCTCTGAATAAGGGACAGTGGGGTGGAATGCATGACAAATATAGTGTTCATGTATACAGTTGGTGTCCCCTCTGATTTGGTCCCATAGATTCTGCATGAAGGCAGTTTTGTGATTAAGTGCATGTAAAAAGTCTAGGAATCACTTTCACATTGCTTGTATGGTGGCAATACAAAAGAAATAGGGAAAAAGAGAAAACAAAATATTGTGGCACTTTAAAGAAGTAGAAAAGCTCACTGAAAGAAAAATGTTAAATTACTTAAATGTTTCTTTTCTTTTCTTTGGCCAATATGCTGAGACATGATAATACAGCTGCCTCTTTGGAAATTACTTACATGGTATTCACTTGAGCACTATACTACATTATAGCATAACTAGACATGAAAACCTAGCCCAGCATACTGATAAGATTATTGGTGATTCAGAAGTAAAGATTTAATGAATCCAGGCTTTTGAAGTTAGTGTGAAAAACTTGCTTCAAAGATAAATTCAAAACTTGTTCTACATTAATACTGTCAGCTGATTTGTATATTTGTAATCTATACCTAGGAAACCTTGCAAAGGGTTGTCATAAGACAGAATTGAATGGTGGCACATAATTATTATTAATCCTTGCTAGATAATCAGAGATGTTTATTTTCATATTGCTATTTGTCTGTCTATTTATTCTACTTTTCTTGGTTCTTCCTGAACCTTCCAGACTACAAAACAGTATTTTTCATAGCAATAGTGAACAATATGAGCAGAGTAGAGTTTGCTAGATCACTTTAACTCCACCAGTAATTATTTGTTGCATAAGGTTTAATACCTAATATACAACATATTTCTAGCAAATAAGAAAATCCATTATTTGCTGCTCTGTTATTTTTGTTTCAGCTTAAGGAATATGAGGCTCAGCATCGACAGTCAGGAAGCATGGACTCTTCTGAATGGCCTGATAGTCCTTATCCAACTTTTGATGGTTCTTCCAATTGTAATGTAGGTATCAGTCTTTGTGTTGTGCCTAAATATATGGTGTGGACATGTAAGGATTAATCCATAAAACAGTTTAAAGTAGAACAAGGAACATGGAAGGTACAGCTAAACACTGCCTCAGAGAAGGTGCCCTTCTTACCTGTTTCTAATGAAATTGGAAAGACCTTTCCATGTGACCTCAGTTATAACACTTAGTATTAAATGTAATGAATTGTTCTCAGTGAAAAATCAACTCTGTCAGATATTCTTTCACCACAGTTTGTTACAAACGGTATTGAGTTCTGCTTCTGCAATCTACTGCAGGTTCTTCTCACACATCACCAGTTCAGCAGAAACCATTATTTATGTTTTCTTTGTAGATCCAAAACTGTTGTTGAAGATGATTCACCCAACTCAATGTTTTTATAAAACTACCTGGACATGTTAATTTCAAGAAATGATAACTTTCATCTCATAGGAAATCTATTGTGTGTGGTTACTGTACTTTCATGCACATGGTTTGATTTTGTGAATTCAGCATCAAAAGTATTTTTTGGCATTTACAGTGTTTTGCCAAAAGTTGGATCTTGATCATGACACGGTACAAGTTTACCTGCTGCTGTTTCCATGACAATGCCATGTGCCCAGTAGTCCCATGGCTATAGCCATAGTTAAGCTTCCTTGAAAAGTTAAGCTTACTCTAACTGTGCTAAACATGATTGATTCTTTGTCAAATCCCATTTACATTTTCAGATTTCAACGAGGCTTACCTTTTCCATGCATCTTTTGGCTGTAGTTTTGTGTTTAGATAAAAATTATTGTCTTGTTAATTAGATCTTAACCTTCTCCACCCCTAAACACATGTCACATAGCTGTATATTGAGTATTTAAAATATAGGTGAAAATCCTGTTTCCCAGCTCTACCTGTGCAATGCAAATTATGTCATTGGCAATTTCAGGGTGCACATGTCTCATACACAAGGCAGTGAAATCACATGGACCCTAAAATCACCAAAGAAATCCTTCCTGATAATGACTTAATTCCTCTTGCACAGATGGAGATGTGCAGCAGGATTTCAGACAGTGAGTTGTATAAAAAAAAGTGTCAGCCAATGAAATAAACTCCATGGGCAAAATGATTATCTTTCCCCTTTGTATTCCCATATCCTACCCAAAAACAGCTTATAGGGTTGGGGAGCTTCCAAAGCACATTTATGGAGTAAAAGAGGGAACAGACAAAGGAAAAGACCCATTGAGTGAGCAAAAATCCTCTCGTGTGACTTGGGAAAAAGCTATAGTAATTTACAACAAACCTATTTATTTTGAAATGCTTCCTTAAAATAATAATAGAGCAATTCTAAGCATATCTGCCAAGTTTAGGACTGCAGTATATGGTGTCTAAATAACTTGCTATAACACTGACTAATGCTAAAAGTCTTAACTCTGCAGAAATAACCTTCTCCAACGTGACGCTAAGGAGGAAAGATGCTGCCCCTTTTGTAGCTTTTAAAACAGAAGATAAATGTGGAATCTTTCAGTATACTATTTGTTTTTAAAATGCACATACAATGCATTCAGCTGAGCATAACATATTAGGTACACAAAAGCATTGTTGACATGGGTCATGCTGAAAAGATTTAATTTTTATTGATCTTCCTCCTTCCTCTCAACCTCCTGTCATTTACACTTTTTCTAATGGCAAATTGAGATGTTCGATCTCTTGCTGAGCTAAAACACACAAAACAATTAGCAAAGGACAGGGTGCCATCTCCCCTGTGTCTATAGAGAGGCTGCCCTCTGTAGTCGTAATGATGTGAATTCTAGTTCAGTTTGGACCTTTCTATTTTCCTCTTCTGAATATTCCAAGCCAGCAGCTGTACTGGATTCATGCCAGATACATGCAGATTAACATTTAATCTTCTCCTTGTTGTGGGTCCAGTTCATACTGGAAGTATGCATTATTAAAGGCTTTACCATTCTAGTCATGTCTGTCTTTGTGATACGAAGTTCCTGTGTCAGGCGTGCATAATTTTTTTCCTCCTACCTTCATCCTTCTCCCCATCATCCCTCCCCATCCCCTGTCATTTCAAATGCATTAGATAGTTCTTTTAGCAAGAGTGGCTGCAGTTCTTGGGCCTTTTCAAAAGATTTTGTTGTCAACAGAGGTTATTTTGTAGAATTAAGATCTCCTCGATTTCTCAATGAGTGCTTATAGGTGTGTGTCTGAAAGGAGAACGGGTGTTTGAGAATGCAGCTACTGACTTTAAAGGTGGATTGGTAATATCAAAATTGACATCTTCATTGGCTTGCATGATAGAATAAGTGTCAGAAAACATTAGAAGACCAGCTAGTCTGTGAATCTAGCAGCTGGATTCCCCCTCTAGATCCAGACTAGACCTTGGGAAAACAGATTAAATTTAAGGTAGTAAAGTTAAATTTGTTCCCCCCCCCAATCCAAATGGGCCAAATGCCATCTGTAAATATAATATAATTAAGATAACATTGTAGAAGTATCATTAATAGCAGTGTATATTGTCCACATCATGCCTTTCCTGACTGCCAGGGAAAAAAATGTAGCTTTTGATTAAGAGTTAGTTGTGCATATCTTCACACATGTGTCACTGAATATAAAAAGATAGGTAAGAATATGGCTGTGTTTGCGTTTGTAACAAGGCACCTGTGTGCAAGCTTATATTTAGCTTTTGGGTGGCCAGGTATGTTGCTCACTTACTCATATTACATTTGGCTGTATCATTCAGAAAGCTTCCCTACTCCTGTAATACTGTAGTTTGTGGCTCGGATTCAGGCCAAATGTGCTTTAATGGCTATCCCTTAGAAACTTCTACTTATGAGAAGGCCGTGTTCATTAACACACCCCCAGTTTGTCAGGTGGAAATGGGAAAAGCGAGGCTTGCCAGGAGGATTTGCAGAAACAAATTGGAAGCTTAAATTACATCTGTGCAGAGCCTGCCTAATTGACCTCCAAATCTGAGGCCATTGAAGAGAACGGCAAGACCTCGCAAGCAGTTCCTTCATTTCGTCTTAACACATTGCCAGGTACTTTCTCCCTCATTCCCCACATGTGACAGCTTCCTAATTCCTCACTTTATATTCAGTGGAAACTCCAGGCTTAACAAGTTCCCTGTGAGGAAAAGGCTGCAAATCAGCCAGCAGGGGATGCTGTAAAAGTAATGGATTTGCTGCACTATGCTGTATCTCCCATGTTTGTGCAGGGGCACACCTCACCAAATCAAAGTCATCCTTATCTTCAAACTCTTGTGTCTCTTTGCTCTGCTGAGGAAACACTCTTCCTTAACCCAAGCCAAAGCTGAAGATGTAAAATGAGATTTCATTTGCTTGCCAGCAGTCATAGAGTTTTCCCTTTCCATTGTTTCTTACAATTGCTTCATTCATTTTCTTTATGAAAAATATTTTTTCTAGAAAGAAATGGCACTCATATCCTTTATTTTAAGCCACCTTGAATGAGGGAACTGTCTCAACCTCTTACCAGTTTTGCCTCTTGTTTTTTCCATAAAACCTTAGCAATTGCTGACTGTTAAAGCCTGCACAATTTCTGTATATTTTTAATTACACATTTATGTGTTGCTGCAGGAACTGTCTTGGGGTCTAATGTCCTGCTGTACGCAGAGACATGTAATTCCAGTGACCATTTTGATTAGAGAAATGCACTTTGTATGGAAGCTGCAGACAGAGAACAAGAGAGTGTTTAACCCTTTCTCTTCCCAACACTTTTGTGCTCCAATGCCTTGTTCAAACTCACTGAACCTTGTTTAATGTTCCTATTCATAAACCAAGGGCTGAAGCTCTACTTCCTTACTTTATGTATGTATCTTCTGAATTTAACAACATATTGCAGTCCTGTATATATTTACCTAAATATAAGTCCCATTGTACTCAGTGTATACATACATGTAAATATGTCCAGGATTGTGTTGCTTCTTTACATAATTAGAATTTAATATTTTCCTGAAAGCAAACCCATTAAACACAATGTGACAGACATCTAAATAAATGCAGATAGGATTGCATGAAGATAAATTAAGAATCATGTCAGTGAGATTCACATTTATTTATTTATTTAAAATATTTTTATTCAGCCTTTCTCCTTAAAAGGGGCCCAAGGCGGCTTGCAACATTAAAAGGACAATATTTCAAAGCTAAGAACAGTAAATATAGAAATATTTTTTAAAAAATTAAACGAGTTGTATTAAAATGGTAAATAAAATCAATAGTAAAAACACATTTAAAAGCAATAAAACACCATAATCCAATCTGAAAAAAAAAATCCTCTCAGACTATCAGTGATTAAAGAGAAGCCTGTCTGAAGAGAAAGGTCTTTGCCTGATTGCGGAAGGACAGAAAAGATGGCGCCAGCCTGGCCTCTCATGGGAGGGCATTCCACAGCAGCAAAGTCACCTGCAAATCTTTGCTACATCATTTGGGTAATTGTTAATTCCCATCTTTATATCCAGCTTACTAGACAAGACCATAAGATCCCTGAGTGGTGCTCATTATGCTAGTCCTTCCTCAGTTTTCTTAGGGAATTGAAGAAAAGAGCCCTCTTTTTCTGAAAAAGAGAGAAAGTTAAATCTGCTTTTTAGGCCCTGAAAGAAAGGACTTCCAGAAGGTTGTTGTCACTCTTCTGTCAGAAACAGCAACGTTCTGGGAAGTCAAGAAAACTTGTGTTGCTTCTTTTACGTCTCTGTGTTGTACAAAGGCATCTCCATGAGGATATTGCCACAATGTTGATGAAGATCGTTTTTAGATTGTTGCAAGATTTCTAAAACCCACCCGTCATGTCACAGATAACATTTCTGTGTAAGTGTATATGCTAGTACATTGTTGCCTTCTATGTTAACATGTTTATTCATATACATGGGAACTAAATCAGCCTTTACCAGCCTAGTGTATTCCAAATACTAAATTCCATGGTGATTGGGAGTGATTGGAGTTGCAGTCTACCATTATTTAGAAGACACCATGTTGGGGAAATCTGGGCTAGAAGATTTTCAGCCTGATGCTACTCAAACTCATATATGTGCATTTAAAACTATATAATTGTGAATTTTGTGTTTGTCTTTCACATCACTCTGTGTGGAAAAGTAAGTACATTTCCCTAACTGCAGCGATTATACTGTACTTACATTACCCAAAACTGAGAAGAGACTTGTCCCTCTTCAGTGGGATACAGCACTTCCGCGCCCCCCCCTTCGAAAGTTGCAACCATTGCTAAATCCTTTTTTAATAACTGAAGTCTCTGTGAATGATTAATACTATTAAAGCATGCCTCAGCAATTATTTCAGCATTGAGAAAGACCTCCTGGGAAGATACTGAAACTGTAATTTTTTCCATCCTGAATGTATGACAGGAACTGTCTGTTAATTTTTAGCACCATACTTTGTCACTAGTTAATAATGCAGTATGCCTCTCACTGAAGTAGCTATTGGAGCATTTTTATGAATTTTGCACAATTAATATTATGTCCCAAGTGCCTGCTCCTGTCACATTTTTAGTACACTTCAGTGGACTGACCCCTAGTGTAGGATTACTACAAAGTGGTTGGTTTTTAGTCTCACTGCAATTGGTGATGAGATCCATATTTTCATAAAAGTTAATTAAATGTTATCTGGGTGTAGTTTCACGTGCAAATTGAAATATGTTCCCAATTATCTCACTCTTACTCTGCATACTTTTAAGTGTACTGCTTTGTTGTGGTTGAAATGCATCAGAACTTTGTCTTCATTCTGTAAGTGACAGAGTGAGGTCCACTGCAAGTGAACTGGAATCTCTCCAGTTTCCTGTCGGCTGTAAGAAGTTGATGAGATTTCCAATCGTAAAGTTTTTGTTGGACCCACTTCACATTTTAAAATTAAGTAAAGCTGGGCAACAACTGAATGTGTATAATGCAACTAATAGAAGTCACACGTTTTGAATGATGAGACTGAGTGAGGCTGCTTGCTCCTATGAACAGCTTCTATACATTTTAGTCTTTGTTTCCTTTCACTTACGAATTTTCAAACAAGATTTTCCACAAAATGTCTTTAATATAAAGGAAACATAGTTCGAAACCTCTCCACAGGGACAAAGACAGCCAGGTTAGATGGCTACACTTGCACTCATCTCTTGGGAGAGCCATTTCATGTAAATCTAGATAAAAATTCAAGGTGTGCAACTAAAGAAAGGAGAGTTGGTTCTACTGTGAAGCCCAGTGAAGCACCCACCTCAGGCAGCAGATTTGGTTGCCCTATGAAGGCAGCAAACTATTACTTACTTGATTTGCTATTTATTTTTCCCATTAGACACGGAACGCTGTTTACCTTCCCACCGAGATGGTACCTATTTATCTACTCGCATTTGCATGCTTTCGAACTGCTAGGTTGGCGGGAGCTGGGACAAGCAACGGGCGCTCACTCCGTCGCGTGGATTCGATCTTACGACTGCTTGGTCTTCTGACCCTGCAGCACAGGCTTCTGCAGTTTAGCCCACAGCGCCACCACGTTCCGTGTCTAAATCACACTGGCCATGTGACCACGGAAAGATTGTCTTCGGACAAACGCTGGCTCTATGGCTTGAAGAGCAGGATGAGCGCCACCCCCTAGAGTCGGACACGACTGGACAAAAATTGTCAAGGGGAACCTTTACCTTTACCTTTCCCATTAGGAATGGGGATAGGTGCTTATGAGATTTTCTATATCATATGCCACAACAATATGCCTAGCTTTAGATATTCTGTACCTGTTGCCCTCCCTTCAGCCAGCAAACTGCTTTAGAGTGAAACCCCGCTGTCCACCGTTGTGCAGCAACCAGAAGAAGATGGCATGACTGTATTTGAATAAATGTAGATGGTTGTACATGAAAAATAATAATAAAGCATCCCCTGAAAATAAGCCCTAATGCGATTTTTGGAGCAAAAATTAATATAAGACCCTGTCTTATTTTGGGGGAAACGTGATAGTTGCAATTAAAATGCCAATAGCGCTACCATTAACAAACAGCTTTAAAAATCAGCCAAGGAAAAGCACAGAAAATGGTCTACTGCTGATTTTTCAAAGTAGAAGCCTGAAGACACAAAATTCCTGCCCACCTTCCTTTGTGTGGAAAAGGTGATTCAAAGCACAACCTGTGTGAGAGATCTAACAGGTGGACTGAAACAAGATAAAGTAGTCCAGATAATTGTAGTCTCAGCTGTTCAAGGCTATGAAATTATATATATATATAATACAGTAATCTAAAATGCAGTTTAGAAGTATTTTAAAAGTGAATTTTGAAACAAATTGCATAAGAAGTTTATATGAAGTAAACCTCAATTATATCTCTCCAGATGTTTCAGACTCCTGTCAGCTAGCATGATCCATGATCAAGAATAATGGGAATAATTTGAAACATGTGAAGGGACCCAAGTTGGGAAAGATTGTTCTGAACAAACAAAACCCTAATAATTCTTTATACTTCTTCAAAGGAAATTCTTGCTGTTTATTTGCAAGTAGCTTTTTTATTATTAAATGAGTGAAAGGCTTGTATTTTCTTTCGTACAACATCTTCTTTAAGTAGTAGCTATAGTATTTGATGAGTTACTGTTTTCCTCTGACCGCATTTTTCTTTACTTAAATTCCACTGACAATAATTAAGGAACAGAGAGCCAGCGAGAGGTCAGTAAACCTCTGCTAGTGAAGCCAGTGATTGTTTTCAATGCACAGCACTCCCCACACCCCCTTTGTGGCAAATAGATTTGCTCAGAGCCAGTGACTTCTGCCTTTCTTGTAAATTGTGCAGTTAGCAAGGAGGAAGGGGGCTATGAGGTAATTGTGTGAGCAGAGAGCAGCCAGTTGATTGGGATTTGATTCAGATCTCAAGTAATGGTTAGCAAAGCTGATCTTCTGTCTCGTAGTACAGCTGCTGCATTCAGGCATTTTGTACAAAGGAGAGAAGTCCAGTGCCATTCATTTAATAAAGGATAGATATTTAAGCTTAAAATTTGAGGTTGCAGAATAAAAGGTAGCACTCAAGAGAGGAAAGAGTGTTGGACTTCCTAAATGCACGGGCTGCTAAGTCATCAGGTTTGTGGGCACAGTATTCCGAGGATGTACTTCCCACTTTCAGGGTGGGGAGACAAGACTCTTCTGCGGTAATTGTGGATCTCACAACTTCTGTTCTTCTTTTGCTTTTACCATTTTATGGATGGATTAATTCATTTGAAAGATTTATGTTCATTCTGCTGTATCCCTGTATCCAGCCATAGCTTAACATTAATTAATATTAAATTTCTTCAGTTTCTTTCTATATTTGGGTTCCTGAAGTTCTTCCAGATTTAGATTTTTAATAAGGTTAGACCACACGGCCGGTGTATTCCTAACCCACCCCCTTTCTTGGAAATTTTCAGCTTTCTCCACTAATTCTTTTTCAAAGCGAGTGAGTGTGGAGAGTGGCAGGAAATGAGAGACAACAAAATATGTTTAATTCAGCTGGGAAATATAGTGGTGCCTCGCTTGACAACATTAATTCATTCCAGCGAAATCGCTGTAGAGCAAAAACGTAAAGCGAAATAAAAAAGCCAATTGAAATGCATTGAAACCCGTTCAATGCATTCCAATGGGCTGAAAACTCACCGTCCAGCGAAGATCCTCCATAGGGGTGGCCATTTTCCACTCCTGTGCAGCAAGGAATCCATCCCTAAGCACAGCGGGGGGGCATTTTCTTCAGCGGGTGGCCATTTTGAAACCCGGCAGTCAGCTGTTTCTGATCATTGTAAAGCGAAAATCGGTTCCCAAAGCAGGAAAAACCCCATTCAAACCATCGTTTTGCAGTTGCAAAAGTGATCACAAAAACCTCACTGTCAAGCGGGTTCGGCGTTAAACGGGGTAATTGTAAAGCAGGGCACAACTGAATAGAGCAAATGTGGTAGCTGGCTCTGGAACTAATCTCTTGTTTTATTTTGTTTTTTGTTTTGTTCTGAAATACTCTCAAGTCTGAAGTGGCTCTACCAGTAGGCACTATGAGGTGGCAAATTTTGGTGTCATGGATAGGTTAGCAAACTGTTAATTACTTAATTTTGTGGTTGTTGTGGGTTTTCCAGGTTGTTTGGCCGTGTTCTTAAGGTTTTCTTTCTAACATTTCGCCAGTCTCTGTAGCTGGCATCTTCAGAGGACAGGAGTCAGAACTCTGTCTGTACTTAATTTTGTAATTTTGTAATTATTGGCTTCAGTCCTATTGCTTTTTGTAGTCAGTTGCACTAGAGCAGGTCCATTGAATCAGTGGGGATTGGTGAGTCAGCTCCTCCATAAGTTCTGTTGATTCAGATAGGGTCTACTCTAGTTGTTTGAATTGTGGTGCTGGAGGAGACTCTTGAGAGTCCCCTGGACTGCAAAGAGAACAAACCTATCCATTGAAAGAAATCAACCCTGAGTGCTCACTGGAAGGACAGATCCTGAAACGGAGGCTCCAATACTTTGGCCATCTCATGAGAAGAGAAAACTCCCTGGAAAAGACCCTGATGTTGGGAAAGTGGGAAGGCAAGAGGAGAAGGGGACGACAGAGGATGAGATGGTAGGACAGTGTCATTGAAGTGACCAGCATGAATTTGACCAAACTCTGGGAAGCAGTGGAAGACAGGAGGGCCTGGTGTGCTCTGGTCCATGATGTCACAAAGAGTCGGACACAGCTTAATGACTAAACAACAACACTCTAGTTGTAACTTCCTTTAACACAGTACAGTGCAACTAGAGTAGGCCCATTTGAATCATTAGAATTTACAGATACATTGGCTCACCAAATCCCTGGTGGGTCAGCGGATCTACTCTAGTGTGATTTACTATGCTAAGCAACAGGATTTCAGCCATTATGTATTAGAACCAAAGAAGGAATAAAGGGAGAGGTGGCTGTGAGATTTTCTGCTTCATGTACCACAGCAACTAAGCTGGTTTTGTGTATTTTGAATGCCTAAGGCAGCCAAATATCTTGAGCCAGCCCTTGGAATAGACATGACTAACAGCCAATCCCTACGGCTGGAAAATGATTCACTAGGTTGAGCCACATCATCAACCATCCAGATGCTTAGCCTATATGTTATATTTGTTCAACAGGACATGTTTGATTGAAAGATGTAAGGTCTGCAGCAAGAGCAGGAAACTAACATGTACAATTTATGAAAGGACACACTAGGAATGGGGGATTGTTTTGAATTTTAATCACAATTGTTTATGTAGACAGGAAAAAGGACAAGGACATCCAAAGCAGTAATGACAGCTTAAGTTTTGTAGTTTTCAGGACATCAGAGAAAAAGATGCTTTAATTTATGGTATCCAGTTGTTAGTAACTGCAGATGCTGTTGACCTTGTTCCTGTTCCCCTATGGTCCTCTGTGGATTTGTGGAATCGCATGACCCAAGCTGGCCCATTTCCCTTCTGTATTAGAACATTGCTGATGTGTCAGAGATGCACTTGTTCCAAAAGAAGCTGAGAAAAAGGCTCCACCTTTACACATGTGCCAGGAAACAGGCCCTGTTGGTCTTGCACCATTCTGCTGGCTGCCAAGGACTGTGCTATCTCTTTAAAGCAAGTATAATTTTTTGAACTGGCTTGGTCAATTTGTTATGGTTTAAAACTGTGGAGCCAGCTGTCTGCAATCTGATGTAATGTTTCCATGGAAACTAGAAATGAAACACTTGAGCATTCACTACAGAATTTCTGCATCCAGCATCGGCCAAAATAATTAAGGCTTGAGCCATTAGAGGGTTTTGTATGGTGAAGGGAGAACTTGCATCAACACTGTGGAGAATTAAGCTGTTCCTGTTTATAGGACTACACATACATGTGTATTGTTCTTTTTAAATGCCAAGAAGGTATCTTCAAAAAACTGCTTCAGAAACATATGGCTGTGCATATTCAGGTCTCAGTTTTTCTTTATTAGCCATGATGAAAATTATTGGAACAGAATAGCTGTATGTGGAGAGGTGAAGTACTTGGAGTAGTTGCATTGTAAGAACTCTGACCTCTGAGTGTGATGCCTACAGTGCAACATGCTGCAAAATGCTCTCTTTTCTGACAGAAGAAAGGCCTTTCTCTGTGGGAAACCATTTAACATAAGACAAATAATATCCATTTCCTGTAATGCTTCCTTTTTAAAAGCAGGGGTTCTTGCTTGCTCTCTCTCTCTCTCTCTCTCTCTCTCTCTCTCTCTCTCTCACACACACACACACACACGCACACACACACACACACACACACACACACACACACACACACACACACACACACACACACACACACACACACACACACACACACCCCTCTCTCTACCTGTATAGGGATAGCATCTGCAGTGTACTTTATAGTCTTGTCGGCTTTTGTAAGGTCCATGGATTTAGCGGGCCAACTACTTACTACTGGATTTCAGCCAGTGTTTCCTCAGACTTCAAATTATTTGAACTCAACATTTGTGGATGTGAAATTTTCTTTATCTGCACAGCAAAGCCATTATGTTAGCTTCTCCTGCAACCCCTCCACTGTGTTTCTGTGACTGTATGCCAGTCCACCCAGAACAACCCAGCTATATCCCCAGCAGGATATGAATAGATGTTTTGGCCAGATGAGCCCTTCTGTAAATGATAGTTTCTGTCAGAGCCTATAGGTCCCAGGTGCAGATTGTGGGAACTGTCCAGTCAAGCAGAAGGGTTCATTAACTGCCTTCAGTATCAGGGAATGTCAAGGTCTGAGAGAACCCCAACTGCAGGATAACCATATTGAGGGGAATGGCAAAGAATTACAAGGAGTCCAACTCAGATAACCATAACAAAGCAGATGGGAAGGGGCTAGATTCTCTTATGTTGGACTAGGGATCCTGCTAAGGCAAAGTGGGCCCTTCTGTTGCAGTAAAATAAAGATATTTTGCTTTATGACAGTCCAACATTGGGTAAGATGGCTATGTGTCCTGTTTTACAGGGAGCTCCTCTGTGCAAAAGTGTGTTGTGTTTGAAGGTCTTTTCAATTTAAGGCCAGTTTGAAGTTACATAAGCATAGAAGGGCGAGTAAGGCTTGGAAGCTACTCAACAGCAGTTGGTGTCTGGACACCATAGAGCCCCATCAAGGTGTAGCTTTCAGTCAGTATTTCTAATGTTGGATCTGTACATAAAAATCACTACATGCAAACTAGATATATAAACTGGTAGATGCTGTCTAGAGGGGCGGGGTAAAAATCAAATAAATAAATAAATAAATAAATAAATAATTGGTGTCCTTTTGTTTCTATTTTTTGGGAGATGGGTTTCCCCTTTTTTCATATTGTGTAAGTGTTCCCCGTAGAATCAAAATGTGAAAACAGTACACAGATTCTTGCAAATACATTTCTGGGATTAAGATACCTGGAGAATAGGTTCTGAATATCTGTGACATGACACAGAAATATCATTGGCTGGAGTTTTGTCAATGAAATGAATGAGTTGCTGTTCATCAAGGTTGTTTCTTGCCATCCACTTTCCATCTCAGTTGTGAATACTTCCGCTTCCATGAGGTGACCTCAGCATTCAGACACCGTGATACATATATTTTAAAAAAAGGGTAGAAGATTATTGCCCCACACTGGGCATGGGTTTGCGCTAATTTGTTTTGTAGCTGGCACCCAACACAATGATCATGAGATCAGTTTGAAGGGACTAAACGGATTGAGCAAGACTTGTGTTTGTTTTTTTAGAGAACAACCCACTCTTTCCCCCACAACTTGAACATGATTTTTTATATATAAGCACATCTAGAACAGCCTTGCACATCATGGTAACACACAGCTAGAATTACGTCCTGCATAGTTCATTTGTTTAATTACAAAGTAGAAGACTTTTGTTCAATAACATGTGGGCCATCTGCCTCTAAAATTAGGCTACACAGTTTTCTTCTCCAGAGCCTTCCAGGAGCTGCACAGATAGCCAAAATGACTAAAATAAAATAATCAAAACAAGACAAACCAGAAGGCAGGAAGAAATCTCTTATGGGGGTTAGTGCAGGGGCCCTCAACAACTTGTTTAAAAAGGAAGTCACTACTGATTCCCTTGCTAGGGGAGAACAATAGGAGGGACTGTCACAATACAGACACAAAAACATCCCTGGGGTGGACTGTGTAGCCTAGAGGCAGCACTTTGCCCTCCCCTGGTGAAATGGTTAATGGAGGAAGCCTTTTCAAATTGCTTCAGGTAGCAGCAGTCACACTGTCATTCATGTACTAGTTTCCATTCCGTATCTTACACTTTCCTGTATCGCATGTTTTTGTTAAAAAAATCATAATTGATAGTTGAGAAGAAATCATATTGCATGCTGAACTGCCATATAGATTGTTAATGAATTGTGTAATATAAATATTAGGCAAAAACAAAAAGAAATCAAAAGTACAGAAAACAGAACCATAGTGGCACCTTAAAAACTAACTGTTCTATTTTGATGTCCGCTTTCGTGGACAAGTCCACTTTCTCAGATACAGTATAAGAGTGGGACTACATAGCAAAAATTTGTACATGGCACCAAAACAAAGAGATTGTTTCCTGGCAGAAGTTGTTCCTAATGTGGCATTTCACACATGGCAATAAACTTTAAGAAACCCCTGTTGATGTTCAGTTCCTCCTAGGAGGCATTCTGCAATATGAAGTGACTTTCCCATGACTACTGTAGCACTAACCTTCAGTCTAACAGGTTCTTGAATTAATTCTTGGAATTTAATTTTATAAATCCATTTATGAGTGTTGGTTGAATTACAGTTTTCTGAAGGGGTATAGTCAGTTTGTTTAAAAATTAGTAACTGCTCTCTGGCCTCAACAAATCTCCAGTCATCTGAAGCTTGGGATTAGATTCACAGTTATTTCTCAGAAAGTCTGTATCTATGTTAAGCATTTCTGCAGGAAATAAAACTTCGGTGCTTAAAAAAAGAAAAGAAGCTGAAGTCTGTATTATAAATAAACTAGACAGAGGATGCTCAGAGTGCCAGCTGATCACTTGCCTTGGCCCACATTGCTAACTTGATGCTTTTTCATTTTGTAGGCATCATTGTTAAATAAAGCCCATTTAGTCAGGCTTAAAACATGACCAGATAATAATGGTGCATTCCAATATGGAAACTCAAATGACCCAAAGTTCACTGACAGGAAGTTGCTCTTGAGATTTCTGAGCTGGCTGTTGGAAATGTGATGAATTGGGTAGACTGTATATGGAGGTAAAGCGAGGGATAAGGTCTTTGGAGATTTCCAGCTGGAACGTCCCGACTTCTTGGAATGTATTGTGTACAGTGGCAGTTCTGTACTGTAAAAGCAAAGAGAGCCCCACTCTTTCTTCCTCCTCAACCCTCCCCCCCCCCCCGCTTTTCTCTCACACAGATTCTAAACAGGGCCAGAGAGAGGAAGTAACATATTGTGTGTTGGGTCTGTCCTGAAAATGAGAGCTCTGATTTGGTTCACAAGGAATGGATTGTTTCAGCTTGTGGTGTCACTGTTGCTGGAAAGGGTGGATTTTTTTTGGTCTCCGTAATGTTTGATACTTGAGGGAAAACAGCTGGAACTGAACATACTGCATCAGATGTGGGAGAGAATGGGATGTTGGGGAATATGGACTATACAGAGTGTCTGTAAAGGTCAGAGTTTTCCTCTGGTCAGTTCTGGAGGAATGCTCTGTTCATACTAACGGCCAGTTTTGAAAATCGTCAGCATGAGAAGCTTTGGGACAGCGAGGGAGAAGAGGTTTCTGTGGCTCTTTGTAGCTAATAAAATAAGTCAGAGGCGATGAGATCGACACTTTCCTTTTCCTTCCCTTTCTTCTCCCCCCCTCCCACTATTTTTGCTGCTGCTGTTTTTGATTTACTTGTAAGGCTGGAAAAAAGGAGTCAATGATAGAGTTTCAACTCAGTTTGGAGAAGCTGTTTATAACTAGGTTTTTAAACATCAAGTTCCACCAGGCCAGACAAGACCACTGCCTGACCAAACCACAGGAGCTTAACTAGAGTGGCTAAAAGAGTCTGGCCTGAAATGTGCTCAGAGAGAACGTGGATATAGCTATTATTATACAATGAGCGGAGAGGAGGACGAGGGCTGGAATGCATTTTGATTCCTGAAACTTTATGTTGCACTAAGTTAAAATGGTATGTTAAGCTTTTTTTAAAGTGTGTGTGTGTGTGTGTGTGTGTGAGAGAGAGAGAGAGAGAGAGAGAGAGAGAGAGAGAGAGAGAGAGAAAATGAGAGACAGAGAGAGTGGGTGAATATCTGGGAGTTGAGAATTATAATTTTACAGGTTTTGCCTTGTCGGGGAACACAGTATGCCTGGAGTTACTTGTCTTGATTTTGGAAAGTAACCGAGACTATTGTTTTATTAACATTTCCTTTTGTTTCCCTGCCAGTCAAGAGAACAATCAGATGATGAATCAGAAGAATCTGTGAAGTTTAAGAGATTGCACAAACTGGTCAACTCCACTCGCAGAGTGAGGAAGAAATTAATCAGAGTGGAAGAAATTAAGAAACCCGGCACTGAAGGTAAAGATTAGCGATGCTGAGAAGGAGAAAACGCCGTTGAAGATCTTGGGAGTGGAGCAGAGTGGGTGGGTGGGTTAGATTTTTCTATTGAAATCTGCACGGGAAGATTGTTGTAAACATTTAAATGTTTTGGTCAAGAGAGGGAAATCCAGAACAAGGATTAAAACAGTTGACTGTGCTTGGTTGCCGTCTTATGTGCTGTTGCTGTATGTTAAATTAAAATTAATCGTCTGGATCAAAATAGACAATTTTATTAGGTGCTTGCACAAAAGGCTTAATATTTTACTACTGTGTTAATATTTAATTGGTCTTGGAAGTGGGATGGGATTGATGGGTGGGCTAGATTTTTTCCCCTCTGTTTTAGTGATAGTCTCTTTTACTTTTATTGCCTTTTCATCTGTTTCTTATTTGCTTTGGTTTTAAATATTGTTTCTTATCCCTTTTAATGTATTTTTTAAAAAAATGTTCGTTATGGAGAGTCTGAAGTAAAAGGGTAGCATGTAAATACAATGAATGAATGAATATCTGATATTACTTATTTCACACTCCTAGCTGTAGCTTACCAACAACAATAACTTCTCATTATATCACAGGGCATTGTAGAAGATCTTTTGACACTGAAATATATTTTTCTGAATGTGTCTGCTAGGAAAAGTGCGCGGGGGGGGGGGAGAGCCTTGTTACATAAGGAGATCTTCACCCATTGTTCTTTGGATCCAAACCAAGAAATATTAGATGTTTTAAAGAGTGAAGATGTGACTTCTGACTTTGTTAGCATGCTAGGTTATTTGTTAGGGATCTCATTTATCAACAGGGTAGTTTTATATCACAATTCTCTTCTGCTTTATGTACTGAAGGTGTCAAAAGTTTGTGTTGAAACTCACTGTGCTTAAAGGGTTTGTTTGGGGCAGAGGGATGGCAGGAGCAGAAGGTAGCATAATTCTTTCTGGTAAGCTCATGGAACATTTTGTAAAACTGTTCCTGCCAGTTTCCTTTTTTGCTCATGCTTCTTTTCTGTAAGTTCTTGAGCTCTGAAATCTGACTCTGATGTGAGTTGTCTTGGTCAGGGGAATTAAAAGAGCTGAGATAAAATGCAAGAGAGGGGCTTGCCCTGTAGGTTGGAAGGCCAGTGGGTTTCTCATGGGATGTTGAAACATCTGCCAAGGAACCCCTCCCTTCAAGATCTACAAATTATTCTTTCACCAAGGAATGATGAGTCTGTCAGAAGATTCATGTGGTTCAGTTGGGTGGAAGTGGGAAAATGCCACAATTTCTTCCATGGCAAAGATTGGTTTTTAACCCTTCAGAATAAGGGTACAGAAGGGGTGAAGTGTTTGGATCCATTTCATATGTTGCTAAGCATACTTTTGACAAACAAGAGCAAACATGATAAGCATTTTTAAAAGCTATTAATAAACATATACCTTTTTTTGGGGGGGGTCGAGTAATTAAATGTAGTGCAAACAAGTTTGAAATTCACGCTGTGAAAAAGGATGTTTCTGATAAATATGTGATTTTTCTCTAATTCTGTTTGACAAAATGCCCCAAAAGACATCTCAGTAAACATTGGCAGATCTTTGAGGACAACTAGGTGGATGTAATGAATCTGGCTGCATGTCTAAATAATGTGCTATGGCTCAGTTCAATATTAAAAATAAACCATGATAAATAACCAAATTAATAATAAACCAAGAATGAGCAGCAGAAGGTCTCATTAAGCTCCTTCTTCATGTATAAGAAAAGGGGATCAGGAACTTTTGCATATTCTTGGAGCAAACATTTGTATAATGTACAAATGTACAGATTTGTATAATGTACATGCATAAATGCCTGTGGGAAACACTTTACCTTTGGCTTCAATCCCAGTCTAGGATTAAATAAATTACACCCAAAGCAGAACTTGGATTTACCATAGGTCTTCTTCATAGATGGAGTGAAGAAGAGTTCATCATGTTACATTTGAATTGAACTAAATCTAATTAGTACAGTGGTGTCTCGCATTACGACATTAATTCATTCCAGCGAAATCGCTGTAGAACGAAAACATCGTAATACGAAATTTAAAAGCCCATAGAAATGCATTAAAGCCCGATTAATGCATTCCTATGGGCTTGAAACTCACTGACCAGCGATGATCCTCCATAGCGTGGCCATTTTCGCTGCCCGTGCAGCGAGGAATCCCTCCCAGAAAAGAGCGGGGAACCATTTTTTTTACCCAGGGGCCATTTTGAAACCGCCGATCAGCTGGCTGAAAATCGTCCTTTTGCGAGAATCTGTTCCCGAAACAGGGAACTGATCATCGCAAAGCGAAAAAACCCCATTCAGACCATCGTAAAGCGATCGCTTTTGTGATCGCAAAAAGTTCATCGTAATACGGTTTCGTTGTTAAACGGGGCACTCGTCTTGCGAGGCACCACTGTATCATGTTCAAAAGTGGTCCATGTTGCTTTGGTCATCTTTCAGACAAAGACACTCACTGAATTTTAAACAATGAAGAAAAGAATGATGATGTCATATTGACTGTCTTTTTAGGGGCAATAAACATGTTGTGGATACTGGCTTGCTTCCAGACTATTACCACTAAAAGCAAAACAAAAAACAAACAAAAATCCAGATGCTATTATTGAACAACATTTATGTAAATCCTGTTGATTCAATGGATCTGTTCTAATGGGAATACAAGTTGGATTTAGGGCTAAGTGTATATATTGCTGAATTCAACCACCAGTATATGGAATAAAGAATGCAGCGTTAGTCTCAGCTATAGTAGAGCCACTAAATCAATGAAATGTACCTAAGTATTGACTTACTAGTGCTATGCAATTTGTTATCTTCCTATAACAGGAAGAAAAGGAAATAAAAAGCTTCAGAGTTCTAAATCTAAGCTAGTGTAGGTTGGCTTCAAACCTTAGTAGTTCTATTCATACATAGCCTATGCTATATTCAGCCTAACAACTAGAATACAGAAAGAACATAAATTATATGACCGGCCATTTTTCTTTAACCATGGCATATAATCATGGACTTACAAAAGACCTAGTGGATTCTTTAGTCATAACACTTCTAACCTAGAACAGCCTAATGTTTTTGCAAAACATACGCCATTGTGGGGTGTTGGTTCTTTTCATTCATGTGATGGTAGTGTTTTTCAGAAGATCATTAATCTATCTTCAATGTTAGTCTGGACTAGAGTAGTCCTATTGAATCAATTAAATTTACATAAGTTTTACTCACCACAATTTCATTTATTTAATGGATTTATGCTAGTTTGAAAGAACAATTGGATCTACATCACTAAGTTCACTGGAATGTATGCCAATATTACAGTGTTATTTCTCCATAAATCTGCTTGTATAAAGATTATTTTCTTCTTCAAAAAACAGAATATCTTCATACTTCTTTGGCTGTAAGAGGCACAAAAGTCTTCCCTGCATAATGTGCCTTTTTTGCTTCTTCTCCCTTCCTGTTGAAGCTAATGCAATATTCCTCTCTAGGTGTGGATGAACATTCCATTGACAACTCTCCAGTACCAGACGACAGATCAGCGCTTTACTCTGGAGTCCATAAGAAGCAACTCTACTTGGATAACTCTTCCGAGAAACAACAGGATGATAACTGTGACTCACTGACCACATCTCCTTCATCCAGCAGCCTAGATACTTGGGGTACTAACAGGAAATTGCTCAAGACCTTCAGTAAATCTGATAGCCGTGGCCTTATTAAACCTCCAAAGAAGCTTGGGACATTTTTCTCCTACCCAGAAGAGGAGAAAACTCCCAAAGTTTGTCGCTCCTTGACAGATGGAGAAATGAAAAAGAGCCTCGGTTCTCTAAGCCACGGGGTAAGTAAAGAAAGGGTTTGCTTTTATGACAACAGGCGCAAGCACCATGTCTTGGTATCCTTGGAGGAAATCCAAAGTGTCAGGAAGCAGATCCGACTAAAAAAGACAGATTCTAACTACTCGTGTTCTAGAGCTTTTCTCTGTCAGCGTCCTGCTAGGAAAGGTGTATCTCCTTCCATCTGTGACCTACAGCTTCTTCGTCACAAAGCCAAGGGGGGAGGAGGAGGAGGAGGAGG